>NW_024962268.1:5396485-5463904 GCF_019238085.1 Lagopus leucura | reverse complement strand
AAGGAAGGAAGGAAGGAAGGAAGGAAGGAAGGAAGGAAGGAAGGAAGGAAGGAAGGAAGAAGGGAAGAACAAAAAAATAACACAGGGAAACTTCCAGTGATTGAATAGTGAGACAGTGGGACAGTGGGCTGTGAATTCCCGAAGCCGTGCCTTCCTGCAGCTCTCTTGAGTACAGCACAACACAACACATGGCTCACCATGCCTCCTCTGCATTTCCTTGTTGAAAGCAGAAACACTAAAAACAACTGCTTGCAAGCTTATCTCACAGGTGAATCTACCACATGTGCTGCTATAACTCATTTTCCGCAGAGTTTACATTAGCTACATTAGCTCTCCAGCTTCTTTCATTTAGCCATTAACAAAAGCAACCAGTAGCCAGTCATGCCTATAGCATGGTATCTAACTGAGTCAAGGCCTGTCTTGGGACTACCCAGCTTGGAGATTCTCTGGGTGACAATGAAGACATGAGTATCTGACATGAGTTACTATGGCATGTAAAAGTTTGTGCCAAGTGCACAACTGCTGAGAAAAGCCACCCTTGCAGAGTCACTGGCTCTCTCTGGATCCCCATTTTCTGCCTTATCATCTCAGATTGGATGGGGACTGTCTTCAAGTGGGTGATCTGAGATTGGGGTTTGCTTCCCACAATCCATTCCCCTTGATAGTTTCCAGTTACCACGTGCAAGGCAGATGTAGTTTCTGAAAACATCACAGTGCTCTAAAAGCACTTCCTCCCATGAGCCCCCAAGAAAAGTTTTGCTGTACCAGCAATTCTTATGTTCTGCATCTTACTGTGATGCCCGTTACAGTGCACCTAACCCACACTCTGCTCCTACAGCCTATACACTTTGGTTTTTATTTCCCGTACTCAAGCTATCAGCACCTTCTGTATCTTCTTCAGTTTTACCTCTAGAAAGATCTATGAAAGTCAAACAATTTTTTGCGTCACATTCATGACTTTTTTATGTTGGCTGCTTCCTTAATCCATTTTTGTACTGACTTCAGGCTATTTCATCTTCAAGGCTGTCATGAGATCCCTGTTAGATCTGACTTATGATATGACACAGCTCATGAATTCAAGTTCCCCAAATTCCTTTACTTTAAAAAGTGACGCTTCAAGAAACAGGGCAGAGGGCAGTCCCATCTCTTCTGATGCTGGTGACCCTACCACAAGCTACAGTTGCATCATATCAAAGGATCTCTTTTCAGCAGCAAGTTACATCAATAAACTGCACTTTATAACACAGCTTCTGCTTCAGGGAACACGCACAGGCAAACAAGGGCTGTGACAGAGCAAACTCTACGCCAGACAACATAATTCACTTCTGTCGTGATCTGAAGACGACCCTGGTATCTTGGCACCAGCCACTACTTCATTTTGCTATTCCAATCCATGCCCATCCAATAAATAACCCCAACACCAGTAATAAATACTCCCAGAGACTTTACCGCTCTGTTACAGGTTCATTTCCCTCTCTTGTAAATGTTATTGGCAAGTTCTCCTTTTCCAAAATGCACTGCATTGCCAAACTGATGTAGAAGAGAAACACTTCTCATGTGAAACATGAGAATATGAAACATGCAACCACAACATATAAATTGCTGGGTTCTGGGCAGAGACTACCACCCCTACTTTTGAACTTTCATTCTTTTCCTTAGACCCCAAAACTTCACTTTAAAACTGCAGCATTCTCTCTCCCCACCCCTTTTTTTTGTGGTTTAACAGATAAAGTCAGAAAGGGAGGAGGTTTCACCACTTTTGCTACCTACATAAACATAACATTATTCAGTTTTTCTGACACTTGCTGATAGGATGAATACAACAACTGAACTTCAAGGATAGCATTTTTTTGTTCTGCTAGTAAGAGTGCTTCTTTCGTTGTGGGCTTTGGTTTTATTACATTGGGTTTTTTGTTTGTTTGTTTGTTTGTTTGTTTCAGTTCAGCAAATATCTGATGCAATTTGATAGCAGTTCTATAAATTTTTAGCTCCAAACCTTTCCAAGAATATTTTTTCTATTATTTTTGCAAATAAAGTAATTTATAAACTATTAAGTTTGTATTGAAATACACCAACTCAAATGAATGTTAAATATTATATTACAATGGTGTCTCAATAGCATATACCAAGTAAGTATTCTCATAGAAATATCACATATAGTACACTGAGTACTACATTTCAGATTAGAATAAAGCCAATTCAGCTTTTGTAGAATCACAGATTCGGAAAAGCAACCAGGTTGGAAAGGATCTCTAACGATCCCTCTAGTCCAGTCTGTCCAATTTGCTCCAAGCAGGGCTACTTAAAAGTTAGATTGCATAAATGATAAAGAGTTCCAAACTCTAACTTGTCAAATTGCTCTTTGTACACTGACATTCATTTAAGAACAGTTAAAAAGAATTGCTAATTGCATATGCATGTGTGTTAGTATACGTGTGCACTGAGGGCCACCATGATAAATCGCTCTGTCCTGCAGCAGCATGGTGGCACTGGCACTGTCAGTATCCTTCTGCCGCTCCCACCACAGTAGAGATAGAAAGCAGGTAAGAACAGTAAAAGCAACTAGCCACCATGTGTTCTCACTCGAAAAAAAGTGAGAGGCAGATGTTCTCAGCCTTCTCCATTCTTGGAGAATTAATGAAGCATCTCTTTCTAAGGTGCAACACAGCATTTACATGATCATTTTATGATTGCTAGAATGACAGCTGTCATGATGTGATGTTACAACAAGTGGAAGCTTTGTTGCGTGCAGTCAGTTGGCAATGGAATACCATTAAACAACTAATTAATCATATTTCAGTTTCACCCAAAAATATAAAAACAATCGCCCATTAGATTAAACAACAAAGATTCATTTGTTCATTGCTGCACTAAGAAAATAAGTACCTTGCCCAACCAGCAAAAGAAAACTGAATATGCTTTTCTTTTGGCCCTAAACTCCTGCTAGCATCACAGGATGAGACCTAGTTTTATATTTGCTTCCCAGTATTGTAATTGTTAGAAATGTCACTCAAGATGTATTTCATGTAGGAGCAACAGCACATGTTCCTGCCTGGCACAATTTGGATTATTCATGCCCATATTGCAGTGAATTTTGCAGGCTCTACAGAAACACATTGAAATTGGCAAGCTTTTCAAGGCTTGATCTTACATTTTTCACTTTTTGCAAAAGAAGGGAAGGTACCCACATTGAGACATATCATGAACAGTGACAGTTATGAATAATTGATGTAATGGTCCAAGTATTTCAGATAATTGGTAATAACAAGTTATTTCTTCTACTCTGATGTTACTGGAAGAAACTAGGACTCTATATAAACTGATGCAAAATGACTAGATGATCACAGCCTAATTTAAACTTCTGCTTCTCAGATTGAGCTCACTACAGCAGGATGCAAATTTCTCTGTGATGTCAGTACTGAAACCTGCAAATGGGTTCTTTAGGGAAACAATCTCAATAGAATACACATCTACAGATAACCATGAAAACTGATTGATTATTACTCACGGGGATCTTACTACTACCATTGGTCGTATTCAGAAAGTCATGATAAACATTGGGTGCACAAACAATACAGCACACATAAAAACTTCTAAGATTTCTGTTTATGCTGCTTCACTCATCTACACAGTAGACATGAGTCTTGCACGGCTGTCAAGCCTAGACTTTCCTATCGCTTAGAGTACAAGCACTGAGAGAGCAGAGGAGGAATTACTCATAGATTTCATAAAAAGCAGAATCTATGTTTATGTAATTTTATATGGTTGAAAGATAAACACAGATGTTGCATTTGCAGATATCATATTTATAACACTATTTTTATCAATTACACTGTGCTTCAAAGATAGAAAAACATTGTCTAATTATTTGCCTTAATAGCCTGTACATATGAAAAAAAAAATCTTTTTGATTTAAAAAGGATTCTCCACAAAAGTAAATTTTCATGCAAGCAAAAATTATCAGACCAGAGAAGAAGATTACATAAAAATCAACTTTCAGATGATTAAAAATAGTTTGGTTTTTAAGCCAAATATTTTGAAGACTTTTAATGAATACAAAATACTTTCAGGCTGTCATCTGCACACAGAAATCTTGTTTTCCACTAGTTCTGTGTTTTGGATGTGTTCCAAAGCAAACTGGATAGACTCCTTTCTAACTGATGCAATGGAACGACCCTCAGCTTTTTCATCCATGGTAATCTGGTGTTTTAATATCATCTGGGTGGCAGAGGAATGATTTAGAACCCACCTCAGTTGTGGGTGAGAAAGCTTAACTCAGTGAAAGTAATATTTGGCACGGTTTGTGTCTTCTTCAGAAAATTACTGTGCACATGCACTTCCACAGCCATGGAGGACTCCAGTGATCATCTATTCCATCTCCCTGGCCAAGGCAGCTCAACCAGAATCGAAGCTAGGCAGCTTCTTTGTTCCTAAAAACCTTCAGAGATTCTACCATCTCCTTAGTTGCCTTATATGGTGAAAAATAAATGAAAGCCTTAGATGTTCACCACAGCATTAAGTGAATAATAAACTGGTAATAAACTGGAAATATCTATAAACGGAGATTTGGCTGATTAGCTCAGACATAGACATCTGTTGCTGATGTTAGGTTTTAGGTCAAACGGAACCCATTCTAACGTTCCTACAGAAATGAAATAAAATACAAATCAAATTGCCCTGCTATGCCTAGCACGACCAGCACACTGTTAAGCTCCAAAATAAAAGGTTGTCAGGTTTACTTCTCCGATACTTAACTGATTAGAGGTTTGTCTCCTTCTTTCCTGGATTCCTCTGTTTTTAGCTAATTCTTCTACTTCATACGCTAAAATTCTTCTAGGCAGTGAAGTAACTTGTATTTCATGCTAATATTTTGTCTTCTAAAGCACACCTGAAACCACAGTTTTAAGCAGTAACATTTTATTTGTCCTGGCTATGACAGAAGAATATCACAATTTTCAAGCACTGGTATTTATGCTTCTTGTGATCTATTTCATTTATTTTGTATCTAATTTGAGTCTACAATAACTACGGACTTTTTTTTTTTTGCTGTTTTCCTGACTCCCCACTATGGTCATTCCTTTGGTAATTCTGCATGACTAGTTCAGCAGTGTATTAATAGAACTTAATCTGTGTAAATTCATTTTCATCTTCAGGAATATGAAATACTCCTAATACAAAATACTCCTAAAGATAAAGAAAGAAACATTAATTCTCAGCTGGCTGAAACTGCACTGCTGCAAGACATTATGGTATTATGTCAAGAGTGACAGGAATGTTCTGACTCATCTATGACATAAGTCATTAGCATTCATCACATCTAAGGTATATTCTAATAAAGATCCCTGTACTGCCTTGTCTACCTTCGCCCATACTACTACAGGAGATCTGATTCTGCAATGAGAAAATCCACTAATCTAGGTATCTTATTTTTCACATGGATTTGCTTTGACAGATCTTAGAAAAAAAAAAACAGAAGGAAATCTCCCTGCTTAATGTGTCAGTAAAAAAGAAAAATGGGGTTTGCCAGTGATAATGACATAAATCCAAATTTTGGGGAACCATGCTTTCCCCACAGATTCTCTTTGATGACTGTTTGCATTTTTTCCTCTCTATTCAATTTCTGTATTTTAATTTTTTTTATTTCTGAAAATCAAGCTGAACATTTTTGGTACAGGGAAGAGAATTTTCAAGATATTTTATCTCCAGTGCTGCACGACTTTTCCTACAGAAAGCCTGCTCAGAGGTAATATGTAAAAGCTCAAATCACCTAACCTCTACTAGTACTGAACAAAAGACCTGCTCATTTTTATATCACGTTCCCCAGTGCAGCCTGTGTCAGAAATGTTCCTCAAGTTATCCTGATGGATACACACAAAAGTTGTTTTTCTTAGCAAGCATAAGAATCTGTCTTGTAGCCCAATAATCCCACACTCTACCTGTATTTTACCTGTTTTTATTTCTCTCCATAGATTTACAAGCAGTCCTGTTTACGTGTTGCCATAACGAATTTCAGTTGGCCAAAAAATAGCCTTTTCAAGAAACGTGTATCCAAATCAGGTGTATGTATGTGTCTAACTATAAGCTTTATATAGGAAAGCTTTACACAGCCCTAGGACTTTCACAAAAGTAGCTGATTGAAAAAGGACAAAGCTTTTGAACCTGCGCATCTTCCTCTCTCCCTAGTGAGATTTACACTATAGTACTGGCTCATAACATTGTCAGAGCAAACCTCACTGCACAGCCATCGCCCACCAAGATTAAACTTGGGAAATGGTCCCTGAAGACACTGGCATAATGATGAGGTTTGTGGGAAAGGAAGGTGAGGGAGCTAGAGACATCTTAGGAAATGAATCACAGCAGACCCAGAATGACAGCCAGCAAGCAGTGTGACAAAGCAGGCTACTGCTACCACCTGCTTTCTCCTCTTGGGCTCCTCTCTCTCCCCAGTCAACAGAAAAAGAAGCAGGCCATGTGCTTGTGGTGAACTCAAAAGAAAAGTTCAGGGAGGAAATGTGGCAAAGAAAACAGATTTCAAGATGCTGCAGAAAGGAAGCAGGCAGGAGGTCTATCTGATCCTGCTCTGGGAGGGGAATGCAGCCATTAGCTCCAGCTCTGCATTTCACCTGTGAGACACATCTAGTTGTATCGGCCACGGTCCATTATTCCAGAGGTTTATAGTTCCTTAAATACCCACTGTCAGGCCACTGCCCAGGACTAGCATTCCAACCAGCTAGTCTGTCTAATCCTCTTCAAAATCCATGCTGTTTTTGCCCTCAGCAATAGCAAATGCAAGAGACAGTAGTCTGGACAGAAGAAATGGAACACTTGCTCAACTTTGCTTCTGCCTGCATTTTAAATCCCACAAGAAAAACAGTAAGAGATGAGAGCTGGCATTTCCAGCAATCTTCCTGTTTATTATACAGTAATTAACTCACATTGATACGTTTGCTTATATAAAAACACCAATCTTTATTCCAAAAGGAGTGTTTAGTTTAAAAGTCACTCTGTGCACTTGGATCGTCAGACCATGACATGAGTTTTCCGGGGAACTGTTTTTTTACAGTTTTCCAGGGACTGGACCCTGCAACCCCATGTCTGCAGCCTTGCCCTGCTGTCACACTTTTGTGTAGTCAGATCCATGTTCCTGCTCCAAGAGGCCTCGGGAGCTGTCATCTTCTCTCATCTGCAGCTCTCAAGGGAAGCAAGTCCTAATAAATCAATGCAGAAAGGATTAATGGGTGTCAGGAAGCATGCCAGTGCATCATAGAAGCTTGCAAAGTCATTAAATCAACGTGGGAAAAAAAAAATGTCTCCAAAAAAAGGAAGAAATTGTGGAAGAGTATGCTTTACAGAAATTATAACTGATAAGAGATTTCAATTTCTTCCCAACACTCCAAATTTCTTGTTTCAGAACATTTTTCAGCAAAAATACCTCCAAAACCTGAAGATTCCAGAAACATGCATAATACCTCCACCGCACTCCATCAAAACCTGTTAACACCATGTTGTAGTAGAGCTGTTCTCACTTTTGTTACCAGATCATAAGCTAACTTGCTGTCTAAGAACACCCAGCCACCAAATAAAGCCAGGCAGACTCTTCATGTCCCCCCAGCCAAATTGTGTTTCTTTTTCTGTAAGGCTCTCTTAAGACTTCACCAGTCTCAGCCTCACACATGGTATTTAAGGGCCTGATAGATACTTGTGTCCTGCCTCTACAATCAGAACCAATTTTATTGACACCTCTCTAACACGTGCCCTCCTAAAACTCACACTAAACACAGCAGAGAAAGACAACTCTGCAGTGCAGTAAAAGGTCTGACCCCACCTTTTTCTAACACTCCACCACAGCTGCACCCATTTGTACCACCACTGCAGGCACAAATACTTTACTTTTCATGGCCTATACATCTCTCTGGTCCTTATTTAGCTACTGTTAATTAGGACACACCTGGCACTTGTATCCACCATCCCATAGCACTGGTCTGGATGGCTTCTTAGCTTGCTTCTGGCACCCACCTTCCATTTCTGCATGCCATGTACTTGTGCCTGCCACACTTCTTCCTCTTTCACAGCAATACCTACAGGAACTGACAGTAACATATGTACCAGTATTTATTACCTAAATAGAGGCCTGTTCAGACACAGTACACACACCTCAAAAGCATGATTCTTTTGCTGCAGCCTCGTGGTGCCATGTCACACCCTCGTGTTGTCAGAGCCACCTCGGGTTGTGAGCTCCTTTGTGCAGGGAATAAGACACTTCACTCGGCACTGCACAGGGCCTAGCAGACTCCAGCACCCTGCGAGATGGTACTTTGTGGTGTCAACCGAAGATCGTGGCTACTTCAGACAGCCGCCACCTCCACCCCGCGCACTGGGCTTAGCTGCGAGGCCGGGACTAACAGCACCGAGGGTAGACGTGGGAGTCCAGACAGCCCAGGGCAGCCAAACCGCGGTGAGCGCAAGGCCGGGCTGGCAGCCCCGGGTGGCACCACGCGCGCTGCTAGGGCTCTGCTGCCGCCCCGGTAGGACCCGACCCGTCCTCCCCGCAGCGGGCAGCAGCACCCCTAGCCCCGCATCACACGAGGCTCGTACCGGGGCCCAACGCGCTGCTAAAGGGGGGCGGGCGGCGACGGGCACCGCCCCTGGTCTGTCAGCGGGCGGAGCTCGGGGACGGAGAAGGGGGCGGCCGCCGACAGGGTTGGAGCCCGCGCCGGGGGCGGGGCGGAGGCAGCGCCGGCGGCGGGCACTGCACCGCCTAGCACTAGGTCGGCAAGCGCAGCCGGGGTGAGTTGAGCCCGGGCGCTTTGCGGAGAGCGGAGTCGAGGCGGCGGCGCGGAGGGAGTTGGCGGCGGTGCAGCCGCTGAGGTAAAGCGCGTGCCGCTGCGGCCGCCTCGCGTGGAACGGACCCGGGGGGAGCGCGGCGCCGGTCGCGGGCGGAGGGCAGGGCGGTGCGGGGCCGTGTGCGGCCGGGCGCCGGCGGAGGACTGGCTGAGCGGGAGCCGTCCCCGCGACTTTTTCCCCCGTCCGAAGCGCCGGATTGCCGCCGAGCACCGCGGCGCCGCAGGCCTAGGGCAGGGCAGGCGGACGGACGGCGCCGTGCCCCGGCGGCGGCGGCGCTTCTTCCCCCGCGGCTCCGCGCTTCCTGGTTGAGCTCTGCCGGCGGTGCCGGGGCGCGGGGTGAGGCCGGGCTCTCCCGCGGCTCCGGGTGCCGGCAGGAAGCGGCCGGGAGGTCAAGCCGGTGGCGCCGAGCGCAGCGCCAGCCCGGCGTTCGGCGCCCGTCTCCGCGCCGGGGATAAGTGGCCCCTGCGGAGGGCCGTCCTGCGGCGGAGCTGCCCCGCGGCTGCACGAACCGCAGCGGCGTTGCCCTCCTGCTCGGCGTTGCTGCTGTTGTGAATGGGTTCCCTGAAGCGGTCTTTACGCTGCCTGCTTTCTCGCATAGCTGTGCTGCCCCTTCGGCGGCTTTGAGATGCTTCAGAGTGGGACGTGCTTTGCAGGATCCTGTGCTAAGTTAATGCGTTAGTTGTCTGCATGTTGTTCAGCGGTAGGGTCTCCACGGGCTTTAAAGCTGTATTTGAAAGGCTGGAATTTGCTTACGGAGTTGCGTGTGTATTTTTCCTAATACTTCAGTGACTGTCTCGAGCATCATTTTCTTGCAGAGAATGCTGCTCGCTGTGGCATTGCCGTAGTTACCTCCTTCTGGGGAGCGGCAGCGTCGCTAGAGATGTTACAGGTGTGTAGACACCTAGTGGGGAGAACAGGCGGGCTCCGAGCGCGGCTGCAACAGCCTCCCTTAGCGTGCTAGTTAGGTAGCCTGAATTTCAACCATGTAATAGCTTTGGAAGGAAAGTTACTGCTTTCCTGGAAGTATTTGGAGTAAGTATTAGGGGACCAACAATCAGGAGTGAGAGACGACAGTACAGCGAGGTATGGATCATTATATGTGACAATTGAAAAGTGAAGAAAGTCCTTACTGCCTTACCAGAGGTGCGCAGTCCCTCTGGCTGGACAGCAGTAGTGTGGATCCATGGAGCAGAAGCTGTTTTTTCTTCTCTGTCTCCAAAAGAATGCTGGTGTGGGAGGAAATGCTCAGGTACCAGCCATGTGGGACCCAAACATCTGAGCAGGGGGAGAACCTTTTACGTCTCATTCCTTTTCTACTTGAATTTACACAAACCTCTTGCAACTTTCTGGTGAATGTTAAAATCTCAGTCTGTCAGCACGCGTGACATAAATCATTTCATTGTGACCAGAATTCTGCCTGAAGTTGGGAATCTTTCACTGCGATCAAGCTCTTAGTAAATAAAAACCAAATGAATGCTTGATTCTTTTACAATGCTTCCTCCTCCTTTTCCATTCTGCCCGCCAACTGGAAATCCAGTAATACATCATCTCAAATATAATAATGTTTCTTGCCTAAAGTGTTTGGTTTGGGGTTTTTTTTTTGCTCTACTTAGGATGGTCTCCAAGCTATTTATTTTAAGAGTAATTAGCTTAAATCAGTTTGAGACAAAATGTCTGAGGGCAAAGACCGTGTAAGCCCCACTCAGAGTAAAGAGAGTCTGTTTATAAAGAGAGTCTTAGCAGAGCAGAAAAGAACAGGAAGAACTTTCCAAAAGGGATTTTTGGAGACACTACAGCATTGCTGCTGGAGGAATGCTCTTTATCCATCCATGTACCATACGGCTGTCTGCAAAGTTCTTGGAGACACCGAACTTCACAGGCGCTGATAATATAAAAGAGTGCGTGAGTGTTGGATCAGTCAGAGGTTCAGATGTGGGGACCCTGTACCTAGGGCAGTGCTGAGCAGTGTGTATGAACCAGAGCTGCGGCTCTCAGTCTTTGGTTTGGTGGATTTGGGGAGGCTTTGCTGCCATCGTTGCATGGAGTTGTTCTGGAATGCAATTATGTCATGCCTTTTGTTCTTACAGTTTTTGAATTTTTAAAAATAAGCTTTAAAAATGTCATAAACTCTTTCTTCTGCTATTACAGCATTTCAAATTCTGCATCGTCAGACCAAATGGAAGACATACAAATACTCATTTTAAATATCTGTCCATAAAGTTGCTATGATACATTTGATAATAAAAGATCAGAGGCGTAGGTCAAGTCAGTTAAATTATGCAGTGTTTAGACGACGTATTTGGTTAGCAGCCAAAACGCCTGTAGGCAGTAGGAATAAAATGAGTACTTGTAGCAGGGCACTTGTTGAACCCTTCTTGAAAAGAAAATATTTCTGAATATTTAACGTAGTAGAAGAAGTAGCTTTTTAGCAGGTCTTGCTGTGTGCTGTTGGTTTTGATTGGAAACATTTGGATTATCTCCAGCATTTAAATCTAAGGGGTGAAAGTGTTTTGTTTCTTTGGTTTATGGGAGGAATTTGTGCTTTTGAAAAGATTTCTGTACAATTTAATTGATACTTGTGCTGTTGATTTTTGTTCTTCCCCCTTCCACTGCCTTTTTCTCTTTTTTTTTTTTTTTTTTTCCTAATTCATGCCTATTCACTTTCCCCTGGTAGAAAAGCTAAAATTAAATATCAGTGAAACTCTCCTCATGTTAATTTCATAGTCTGTGATGTTTGGTGGTATGTGCTAAGGCACATAGTTTGGGTTTTCAGAAGTGGCTACAGAAATTTCTCATTAAAATTTTGGTGGGAACTGGAGGCCTGATTCATGTGACTGGATTTGCAGAATTTTAAAACAAGTACTTGTGTGTAGGCTTCTTTAAAATGAGAAGTCTAATTGAGACTCATATAATTCTTCCCTATAGCAAAACTGGTTGCAGTGGATGATAAGGAAGTTCTTCAAGAACTTGCAATAGTTTCTTATGTGTTCTCTTACGAGAGATGTTGTGCAATAAGCTGCATGGAATTATATTTAGACTCAGTAGACTGAGGAGAAGCCACATATGAGCTAGGGATTGGACCATACACTGAAAAAGGAAGCCTGTGTGCATTCTTATAAACACTTCTTAGCTTTTTCAGACAGTGTTCCTAGGACCTGCTGACTGAGACTTCAGAGAAAATGGTGTGGAAAAGAGAGGTCAGAGGTTCCCTTTTTCATTCCTGTCTGTTGTTGTCCAAGTGCAATGTGAAGAGAAGTGCTACAGAAAGAACTCCAGCTTTCTGTAGCATTAAGCATACATTATGCAGTTAATATTTTACCTACTGGTATTGCATAGTCCCCTCAGGTCCTCTATTCAGCTGTAGTTCAGGAGTTTCAATGCACTTTTGAATAGTTGGCACTTTCTGGTTCCCAGTATAGCATTTCAAATTACAAGTGGGCTTGACTTTTTAAGGAGATAAAAATGAGTGGTCAAAATGATGTTTAGAAAACTTTCACTGTGTGCTTTTCCTATATGCCTTTAAGCTACTGTTTCCTAAATTTAACTTTTTACTCATATTTTTTCCTCTAAGTCAGGCAACATTGAGTCAAAAAAGCCTGTAGTCTCTTGCCTGTAGTGTAATTTAAGTGTACACCCTGGTACCTTTCTCCTTTAGTGAGTGCTGCTTAGGTGGTCCGGGTGTGTCTGTTTCAGTTGCTGGTTATTTTTTCAATATTATGCTATAAACACATTACAGAACATCTGGATGATGGGGGAGTGGTAGAGCCTGTCTTTTGTAACAAAGTGTAAGTATTATATCCATCAAGTAAAATAATTTGAGACGTATTGTTGCTCCTGTATATTAGAGAAGGGTGCTTCTGTCCAAGAGTTTTTGGGGATACAGGTTTTGGGTTGTGAGGTGATGCTTGCTTTCTGCATAAACAGCAAGAGATTGAATAGCCCAGCACTGAGTTCTGAGAGCATCAGCACTAATTACAGTGAGCTCCACCTCTGTCCTGACCTTTTGGCGTGGGGTTGTGGCTATGTGTCTTCAGGGAGATAACTAGTAAAATCTTGCCAGGTTAGATGCTGCATTGACAGGATGCCTTATGGGCTTAGAGCAATCTCTGTCAGAGCCATAAGCCACAGAGAAGAAAGACAGTACATAGCAGCTTGTCTTATACTGTAGGAATAGAAATTTGGTTCAATACCTTCACAAAACACAGATTTGTATATATATGTATTTTATGTGTGTATGTGAGGTTGCTTTCTTTTATGGATTATACTATCTCTGCTGGGGTTATGGAAAGCTTAAATCATAACCAGAATCCCAAGTTCATGAGTGACTGTACCAGTTTTCTCTTTTCTTTCCAGGAAGAGCATGCGTGCAGTGTTCAGTGACAGAATATTTAAGGTACGTGCACGTCTATGGCAAGTTCATCAGATGGTGTGACTGGCTATGAGCATCAGCTGAAGTTGAGCATGGAGATTGGGAAGTTCCAGCAAGCTAAGAAAAGGAACTATTTGGAAGAGTTCTGCTAGACATAGAAGAAGTGGAACGCATTCTTCTGCAACAGTAATTGACTCAGAATAAATACACAAATTAAAAATCATCAGCAGTGAAATGATAGACCCTGGTGCTTTTTGATTTTCTGGCGGATTTTATTACTTAGGCATTGCTATTGACATTTTTATTATCCCATTTAGTACATCTTGAATCTGTCTGTAAATTAGAATATAACTGGACAATTGCATTTTGATTCTGTTTAATAACACTTTGAATGTTAAATAATTTGCCAAGATGAGTGCTGAAGGATATCAATACAGAGCTTTGTATGACTACAAAAAAGAGCGAGAGGAAGACATTGACTTGCACTTAGGAGATATATTAACTGTGAATAAAGGTACCTTACTAGCACTTGGATTCAGCGAAGGGGAAGAAGCAAAGCCTGAGGAAATCGGTTGGTTAAACGGCTTTAATGAAACCACAGGGGAGAGGGGGGATTTTCCAGGAACTTATGTAGAATACATTGGAAGAAAAAAAATATCCCCCCCGACCCCAAAGCCTCGTCCTCCTCGACCCCTTCCTGTAGCACCAAGTCCTGCAAAAGCTGAAGCAGAGAGTGAGCAACAAGGTTAGTACTGACTTCAGAAGGTGTATGTGTGTGTTTTTGTGTACGCCTGTCATATTTTTCAGATATTTTTGCTTCATTGGCTTATATGACTGTGTTTCCGTGTCTTTACACATACTCATCAGTTTTTTTTTTAGTGCCTGCAATCCATTCAAACACTTAAGAATTGTATGTGCTTAAAATATTTAGCTCATAAAATCTGTGGTCTCATGTGCTTTGTCTCAGTTACTTGTCACTGCAGTGCCTTACTGTGAAGTACATCTCTTAAAGATATACTTAAAATTCACAACCACAAAGGCTAAAACGGAGAATGAATGAGCAGGTCAGCATTTATTTAAGGTTTCTAAGATGCTGATTGAAATGGTTTCTTCAGTTGTTAATCATGTTAAAAATTTTCTTGGTCGATCTGATGGTACAAACTGCATAAAAACATCAAATTTGTATCATATTATCTGCTGTTAGCAACAGACTTACGAACTTTGTCACAAAGGTTTTCATCTGGCATTAAAGTAAGAGCAGGTGTTTAAAAATGAATTGTAGAGTGATGAAGAGAAATTTGGGTTTAATTTCTATTTCAGGGTAGAGCATGCAGTAGAAAAAAATAACCCTTATATAAACAAGGGAAATAACTTCCTTTGTATAAACATAATTTGCTTTCTGACCCACATTTGCTAAGTAGATTGGGCAGAGCTCAGGCAGGATGTGATTGGAATTCTTCTGTTAGTAGAAGAAAGTCTTAAGAATTGCAAAAAGCGGTAGATTTAAAAACAAAATAAGAAAGCCTTCATGTGTCTACGTACGTTCAGATATTAGAGCTTTACACAGAAATGAGCCACATCCATCTGAATCTGAGTCGTACATTGGTCTCTCACTTCCCAGAACTCTAGAATGTTTCATATTGCTTCAGCATCTAATACTTTAAATTCTCAGTGTTTGTAACCTTTGGGAATAAGAGTTGTCGTATGTGATCCTGACTCCTGAATAGTATCGTTGCATTCTGCCTTCCTCAAAAACAATTGCAACATTTTGCAAAGTTCTGTTCTCAGTTTATCAGCTTCCATCCCAATTCACTTACTGTGGTGTTATATTTAGGTGTGCTGGTAATCATCAAAGATAAAAGTAGAATTTTTAAAAATTCTATGCGGCAACGAAGCAGATACCTGGAAGAAGCATTTCTAGGTTGGTGAGGGCTTAATAATGAGTAGACCAGAACTGTTTTGCATAGCAGTAGCCTTAAGTACTGAAGAAATGCTAGTTGGTGCATAGTATCTACATATACATCATCATTAGAGTAAAGGAAGGGGTCAGCTGGATGTGTGGCTACGTAGGTCGCACCTCCCTGAGCACTCAGCCTCTAGTCACACAAGTCTCATAGTTTCTCATTTGATTACTTCTGAATGTCTTTGCACTGGAATGAAATTTTTTTCTTCTTTGATAATTCCTTTCTGTAGATGCTATTATAGATCCTTTCTCTAGATGCTAAGATATTTCTTTTCTGTCTTAAGCCACTGGGATAGATGCTGAGATAGTTGTCTTCATCACATATAGCTGCAGAATAACCACTGCTTTATGTGTAGACACCTTGGTGTTAACAGGTTATTCTGAGAGGCAGAGAGCGGATGGAAAATCTGTTCACATGTGCGCTGCGGTGAAGTAACCATTACCCAAGGCTTTGATGCACTTAATGCTTTAAACATCATTAGTGCTTTATAACTGGCTTGGTCTTTGTGCTCGTGCATGATACTCATGTGCCACAGCTCTGTGTTGAGAAGTCTCAGTGTTAATCTTGCAGTTTCTGAGCTCCTGAGAATTGTATTTGTAACAGGCTGAGTTTGAGGTTCTGGCTGCTGAAGTCTGAAATCCTGGTGCAGGTCTGCGGGGGGCTGTGCAGAAACACTCTTCAGATTCCTTGGGTTTAGATCATGCTCCCATCCTTAGGGACAAAGTCTCTCCTGATGTGAAGTTTACTCCTTCAGAACAGATTAGTGTTTTCATGCAATATGTTTATTTTTTAATAGTTTGGGTCTCTACAGAGTTTTGAAACAAGAAAGTGTTCTAATTTCTGAATTTTTTAACCTTAAAGTCTGTCTGGAGACATCATTATGTTATGCACTGACGTTTTTAAGGATGAGCTTGCAGTCTAAACATGTATTTTTCTGATTAAAAAAAAAAAGTTCCCATAATCTTTTTTAATTGAAGATTTTAAACTCCCATGTAAATGGCCAGGCATGTTCAGCACCAGGAATTAGAGAGAAACACTGAAATATGAACTCCAAATGGCTGAAGAGATGGGGTAAATTGTTTCTAAGATTGTGAATACTTCAAAGAAATTGGGAAAACTTAATTTTACTTGTGTCCTTTCACAGTTCTTTTTGCAGGAAAGAGCCAAGGCAGAGAGTGCTCCAAATGCTAGAAATAAGTGTGGGAAGTACAAGGAAAGAATACTATAAAAATCTAAATGAAAGTGGAGCCTTTTAAGTAAGCAGAATAGTAATAATAATAAAAAAAGATGCCTACAATACCAGAAGTGCAGGAGGAAATACAGTTCAGTTAAAGATAAGAATAACACAGCAATGCACATCTGACTTTCAAAGAGCTTTGCTGTTTCTGCATTTGAAACTTGGTTCAGGGATTAGCACAGTTAATATTGTCTGGCAGTCAGTGTCATGGGCAGTGCACCAGCAGATTCTTCCCAGGATAATACTTGTCTCTACACCCCAAAAGTATATTTCAAGTGAATTAATGAGAAGTATGAAACTTGCTTGACCAAATACAGTCAAGTTTACATTTTCAGCATGTAATGATTTGAAACCGCTGTGTATGAATATGACAAAATAATGGGAAACTGGAAACAGACTCCTTAAATGTATCTCAGTTATTTGTAATCCATATACTTTTTTCCTTATGTGAGAAGACTATACTGTACATACCATGTGTGCATATTTTGAATAAGAACATTAGGAAGTGAATTGCGAATTTTTAAGATTTTGTATACAATTGTGAGCTTTAAATTTTACCATATGCATAGATTTAAAAAAAAAAATATTTTCTAATCACATCAGTAATCTCCAGGACTTCAATTATTCTGAATGTTTCTTCCCAGCCTTGTTAATTGTGCTCACTTGCTCATCAGTATGCACGTTCTTTAGTGTTGGATCAAACTTGCAGTATTTACCACCACACAGCCAGGTGCTGCAGGTGCTGTGATACAAGTAACAGTAGGCATCTAAACATCAGTGGGGCTGGTAACGCTGGCAGAGCTGTCTATCAAGCTAGTGTCCTGTGTAGTCATACTCCTATTTACAAATTGGAAGGTCTTTTAAACATTGAAAGCTAATTTGAAACAAATAAAACTGCTAGTGGTGTCAAGTTACGTTAAAGCATTTGTTTCCTTATTGTAGCACCTAGGCCAAATCTTTGTCCACGCTTCTATTTTATCAGTAACCCATTTAAATTGATTGAACCACTGATCAAGACCAAGCAGAGAACACTTGAATGATATTCAAGAACTGTTGCATTTTTGTCCATTTTTCTTTTACGTTTCTGAGTGAAGAATTAGAGATCATGTGAGTTTGTTTTGGTTTTGCTTGCTGTTTTGCGTTATAATTGCATCTGAAAATACATGAAAAAGCAGAGGTTTCAGTTTCAGACGTTGGTCAGGGCAGAGCTATCGAGAGGTGGATTTAACCCACAGTCGGTGCGAGGCCATCGGCACCTGGCTTGCCATTTCTTCCCAGGCTACTGCCTGCACAGACGGACACCCAGCACAGGGTCATTTCTGCATTTCCTCCAGACCCCTGGAGTTCATGTAAAGCAGAACTCAGACTTGATGTGAAAAACTCTTTATCTTTTTTCTTTCTTCTTTTTCCCACATTGCAGCTGCGTAGTTCTGATTCTTGTTTCCTCTGAGTTCAGCTGAGCCTTCTGAACTTTGATTAAGCTGATCTGGTACAACTGTGTACTTTGGTTCATACAGTGGTGCTTCTCTACCAGGTATGAGTGAGTGGATTTTAACCAGACTTCAATGTATAAAGCTTTGATTGACAGAAATATTTTTCTTCACTTGAAATGCTAAATTCCCACTTGTAAGTGAAGGTCATTTTTGCAGAAGACAGACCAGAAATTTAAGAGTAATCTGTGTGTTCTGATGTCTTGGAGCTTTCTGCTACTTCCTGTGAAACTTAAGATGATTGTTTATGTTGACAATGCAATTTCAACTGTTTTAAAGCCTAAAAATAATCAGAAATTCTTCCTTCTTATGATGAAAAATAAATTTTAAAAAAAGAAAGTGACAAAACCATCAAAAAACAGCAGCTTTCTTCACTTTTCTCCTTGAACAGATACGGATCAGCAACTTAGACAAAGATAATGACAGAATATTTGGAAACTCTTTTCTATCAAAGACCAGGTTGTGCAGTGTCTGACAAGGATCCAGACTGACAGAGAGGAGAAAACCGTTTGTGCAAGCTTGAAGTGAATGCGCTGCAGAATTTGTTTCTGTATTTAATTTTCCTATAAAATCAGTTGAGAGATGGAGTTCATGAAAATTATTTACATTTGTTAAGTAGGGGATATAATAGCAAGTGGAATGCAGCAAGCTGGGAGCCTTCGCTGGGAATGGAAGAGTCATCATCTCTCCTGATTCAAGAAAATGGAAAAAGGAAATCGGGGTGAAGTGATGAGTCACTATCTCATTTGGTGACTACATTTGCCACTCAATGCAGAGCCTTGGGCTTGTTCTAAATAGCCCAGTTTGAGAGCAAGTCTTCATTTGGCTAGCATCATCAGAATGCCCTACAGTCACTAACTCTCAAAGCTGGTTGATTTTTGCTTGCAGTGAGAAAAGGGGCAGATTAATGCCAGAAATCCTCATTATCTACTTCATCGTAATGTTTCTCAGTGCATGAGAAACTTTATAACTGCCAAATTACCATATTTCTGAAAACAAAGCTCTCACCACCTGCTTTTACCACTAATGAAAAAAAAATTTTGCAAGCTGTATTGAAGTGAGAAAGAGCTCTTTTATTTTGCAGTGGTAAGTGGCAATTAAAATATTTTTTTGTGAACGCTATACAGAGCACAGGGTGATGCATACAAATGTTAGTTTGTGCTGCACGTTTGAGACCTGGGCAAGTTCATGGCTGATGCTTGTCCCCATCTGCTGGTGGAGGAGAAAGGAAACAAGAGAAAGGAGGGAGCTTTACAGCCTTTGTCTTCCATATTGTAGTTGTGATGGAATACCATGTGAGAGAGAGTTTTTAGGAAAAATGTTTTATTTAACTTGGACAGACGTTATTTCTGAAGAAGAACATACCACTCGGGGAGCAGAGAAGCTCCTGCTGATCCCTGAGGATGACCAGATCTGGAAAGGCTTTGTATGGCTGATTTTTTTTTTTTTTTTTTATTTTTATTTTTTTTTACTTCAGTTGTATCAATTAGTCTAAAAAAAAAAAAAACAAAAAAAAAAACCAACCCAAAACCCATCTTTCTCCACACACTTCAAGAAACTGGAAGCAATGTACTGTACAATTTTGTTGCTATAAGAAATGTTTGTCTGTTTTGCATTACACTCATTTTGATGCACTTTTCTATAGTTACAACAGAAGCATCATGTTGAGTGATTTTGTTGGCGCTTCTTTAGCCTTCTGTAATACAGACAAAGTATTTTAATATATCTTACTGACATGAACGATCCTGGGGCAAGATGCAAAGCAAAGGTAAAATAGCCTGCTCCTCTCAATTGGATTTATCTTGATCTTTCTTCTCACTGTGATCCAGGAACATCTGAAAAAAGTAACTGGCTAGCAAATAGTTCTTACTTAAATTTGCATATGATAAGATCAGTTTGTGAGTTTCAGTAACACATGGTGGTTTGTATTTGCCAAGAATGGATCACTCTGCACCCTGAGCAAACAGCCATGCCCACTTAAATAGTTGTGTGATGCCATATAAACATACAGATTTTCTTGTGTGAAAGAACACAGGTGTTGTAACTACAGCTGGCTGTGTTCTCTTTCACATCTGTGTCTTGCTGCAAAGCTGCTTTCCATGATGAACATCCATGAAATCAATCTGAAGGCTTCAATACAAAGAACTGCTTTATTTTAATAGCTAAAAATGATAAGGGGAATTACAGGATTTTAAAAAAGAATTCAACTGGAAAAGGATGTTAAGTCCTGAGAACAATTTGGTGAGACTCTGGATACTTAGGAGAATTTAGAGAGAGAATATTAGGCTGCATAAAAAAAAAATGACTGCGGTTAAAGCTTAACTTCTACTCAAGCATTCAGTAAAATACACGTCTAAAACCAATTCTAGTTTGTCTTTCCATCCATGAAAGTACTGGTTTTATTTTTCATGTTATATATGCATTTGTTATTTACACTTTGTTGTAGAAATTCTCACATTCCTGAACATAACCTGGTGTGCTGGCAGGTGTGTAAATTTTCGTGCTAATGTATCTCCTTTCATTCCTATTTTAATGGTGTCTGAAGTGGTCTAGAAGATAGTACTCAAACAGTATTCTTTATATTCTGTTTTACAAAGAGTTTGCATGGTTTACCTATAAGACTGCGTCTGATAATAGTAAGTAGGTTCACTCCTTTTTAGGTAATAAAGATGTGCAATCAAAAGTCCTCAGGACAGTTTTCAAAGCACACTACTGCTCTGAACCAGGGAAAGATGTGATTGTGTATGGTTCGTACTCTTAAATATCCTTTAGGACTATCTTGTATGTCAAAGCTACTGTGTAAACTGTAGCATGAATGATGAGAAAGGTCTTTAACAGTTCAGCTAGCTATCAGACAGTGTGCTTTTATGATTCTCTGCATTTATTCATATGTGCTTGGCATTACTTGCAGACAGCAGACGTGGAGGGCAGCTGCTAGATCTATGCTCTGTGATCCAGCTCAGAACCCTTTCTGGTTCATCAGTACAGATCAACATCTTCTAGTAGTTCTTAAGCAGCTATTACATATTTCAGTAAATAAGCAAGGCCTAATCTAGGCTGATTTTTCTGCAATTTTTATTGTGTATGGTGTGACACTGCACTGGAAGACCAGATGTAAAATTGACTCTTGTTATCTTTTGAGATTTCCTTCTTTAAAAAAAAACAAAAAAAACACCCAAAAATATAAAGATGTTGCTCAGTTTCACCAATTTCAATTTAGCACATCATGTTGGTAGTTCAGGAGTTCTTTTCTTTCTCTCTTGGAGTTGCCTGATGCAGCACGTCTCAGCATTACTGTGCCATGGCTGCACTGGAAAGGGAAGAGAGCAGTACAAGGTGAGCTCTGTGGTGCAAGGAGGAAAAACACCTTTCCAGAGGCTTGATTCCTTGAGTTTTGTCTTGTTAACAACTACAACTGCAAAATTTATTTTAGCAGGTAGGAGAGAAAAGTTTAGCATCTCCACTGATTTCATCCTAGTTCTCTTCATCCCATCTGATGATGAGCTGATGAGCATGGAGGATTAGTCTTGGTGAAGGGCTTCTAAATGGTATCGAACACTGCAGATCTGTGTTTCAAAGCCTATCATGCTTGCTTCTCAAGCAGTCTGTGTCAAAGGTGGAGCTTTTAATTTGTGTGGTTACCTTTTAATTTCCAAGCCCTCTTCCTAAGCTGCTTCTTGCTCGAGGTAGACCAAAGCACTTAAGTTATAAAATTAATGAAAGAAACCACTAACTATGCACAGTGGTAGATAAGGTTTCATAGCTGTGAGGCTTCATTATCTATGCAGAACCGTTCCAGAAATATGCAGTGAAAGGCAAAGATTTGCAGCAATTTTCCTAATTTCACATGGTTTTTAACACTTTGAGGACACATTCCAGTCCTCTGTTGTTGATTTTTTTTTAATATATAATTTTTTAAATAAGCTGTGCTTGAATGGAGAAGTGAAAAAGTCTGTTGCGTGTATGAACACAGCAGTGAATTGTTTCCTGGCTGCTACACAGCTGTTTGGCACAGGTGAGGGCTGACAGGCGACTGCGAAGCCTGCTGTGGTTTCCTGCTTGCCTCCCAATTGACTGGTGTGCAGTTGAGGGCTGTCTAACCTGCCCTGTCTGATCAGTCTTAGAGCTGTAAGACTCTGGGGTGGGATGCTAGTGGGATGCAGCAAGGCGTATTCTGTGCACTTTTCTGTCACCTCTGCCAAGCACAGGTCCCAGAGTGGCCTATGTGGAGTGATGCATGGGTCTTCAGTGATGACTTGGTGACATTTGGGAGCTCCTCTGCAGCACAAATTCTTGGCTGACCAGAATTGATTACTTTGTGACTCTTAGTAGTAGTTCTGTCATTTATTCTGTGCCTTGTATTTATTGCATTGTTTGCAATATATTCTTTCTCTTGAGAGAAATGTCAGAAAATGTTATCCCTTTACATTCTGAAAGACTTATTTTGAAAGTGTTAGAGTTGGATCTATGCAGATTTTCAAGTATAGTAGAGAATATTTTTTTGCCAGTCCAAATCTATTCAGTTGTTCTGAAGCCAGAATAATGTAGTTGCTCAATAGCCTACATAAGCAATTTTCTTACGGAGGGGAAGTTCCACTGTGAGCTAGTTCTGAGGCGAAAAGTTTTTTTTTTTTTTAGTGGATCTCACAGTCTGGCTTCTTCAATAGAGAAAGTGTTAAGGAACTCGTACTCAAAACAGTAAGTAGCAAAATCTTCATATCAAATATCTGGAAATAAAGGCCTTTTTTGTTTACTTACTTAGGGGTCCTCAAGAGCACAGCAGGATGAATGTTTGAATTCTCCTTGCTCTGCTGAATTTATAATTTATTACTGTTGGTTGAAAGATCAGTGTGCATTCCCCACTGCTTTCAACTGCTTTTTCTAACTTCCTCTTGAGTTCAAACTTAGTGTGGACAACTCCAAGACCCTTTTGTTAGCCTCTGTAAGCTGCAACCTTATCTCTAAAACAGGAGATTTTTACAGTCCAGTATTATCGAAACGCTTTTTTTGTTACAGTAAATCACCTAGAGTGACTAGCGTGAAGTCCTTCTGGCTTTTGGGAGAATTCCGACTGTCTGCTGGAGGAACATTTGGCACTCATCTGTTGCATGTAATGCTAATAATTGCTTCAGACTGTGCCGGTCTCTGTGCTAATGAAACGTCTTTTATATTCCTGGTGTTAAAACTTGCACTGACAAGGATACTGGTCTGGGGGTTCGTTTCCAGTGATTTAAGATTCAGGACTATTGAGTTCAGCAGTTTAGCAAAAAAGGGGAAGACGGTTACCAACTGTTGTTTTTTTTCTCCAGATGTTTCCTCTAAGACAAATGTCTAGGGTTTTATTATGACACAGAAAAAACACGCCAGTAAGATGAGAATGGTTTGGGTTGTTTTTTTTCTGTTCATTGTTACATCTAACAACTAGTCAATCAAATACTGTGGTAGATCCTCTGGTAGTTCAGATGGGACATGCCT
Organism: Lagopus leucura; assembly: GCF_019238085.1. Classification (NCBI taxonomy): domain Eukaryota; kingdom Metazoa; phylum Chordata; class Aves; order Galliformes; family Phasianidae; genus Lagopus; species Lagopus leucura. The sequence continues at coordinate 5,440,525 of NW_024962268.1, read as the reverse complement.
GTGCTTGTTAATGTGAGCTGCTCTCTTCTGAGCAGAGTTTTAGAGAGTTTTATTCAAAATCCTTTTGGATGCAAAGTAAAAATAAGATTATTTTAAAGTAATCTTCTTGTAAAGTACGCTTCTTGTAAATATTATACATGGGATTTTTGTTTACTTAAAAGACATGTTCATACAAGAAGTAGCAGGCTTTTCTTTGCTTTCCCTAAAATTGGTGGCAAAACACATTCTGACTTGAGAAGGAACAGGATCAGGCCTATAGGCAGGATTTAGCAGCAGTGGGACAAATCCCACAGCTGTTACTCTCATTTCTCTCAGGCAAAATTCCCATTACCCTCAGGGTCTGGTGCACAAATGCTATAATTACTCCTAGCTCTGTTCTGAAAAGATTCTCCCTTTTCAGTATACCAAATTGCATTTATGTAAATGTGTGTAAAATGCTACACGTTAAAGACTGATGTAAAGTAGGACAGTCTCTGTTGGTTTTTTTTCATGGATTTTGAAGACATGGAAGTGAAGTACTGTTAGAATCATCTTGTCTGAGCGCAGTCACAGGGCATGGAATTTCACTCCACGATTCCTGGGTTAAGCTCATAACATCTAGATGATTTTAAGCGTGTTTCTAATTCATCCAAACTTCTCTCTTTAGAATGTACTTAATGGAGGCAACTTAAATTTTACCTACTTAAATGACTCTTATAAGACTGGCAAATTTCGTAGCAGAGATGTCTTAACTGAGGGTGGAGGGACAGACGTTTTGTAGTACTTGGTTAGGACAGTACTGAGATTATTTTCGCCAGGTTATTTTCTGCCATTATATTCAGGCACATTTTACTGTCTTACCTCTGCCTGCATCGTGCAGCTTTACCAGCTGGAATCCAGCTCTGAGCATCAAAAGCAAAATAATTATTAGAATGTGAGTGCATGCATTGAACAGATGTGGTGATATTTAATCTTGTCTCATTTTTTTCCCTGATTCAGAGAATTTATAGTTTCAGATTCTCCTTTGTTGTTAGCGTAAGTGTTGTAATAGAAATGTGCATATTAGAAGGATGCGTGCTTTAAGTAGCTTTTTCTTCACAATTTTATGTTGCATCTCTAATAATTTCTTCTATTGTGTTGTAGTTGTGATTTGCAGAAGGAATACAGGGAGTTTTCTAAATTATGGGAAATTACGTAGGAAATTACAGTACTTGAGACTTGGCAGTAGTTTTCTGATACCAATTAGTAACTTGCTTACTTGAAAGATGTTTTTGGTACCATCTTTATTCTGCCATGCCATAAACTGTATCTTTATTTCACCCAGAGGTGTGGCAGTGATTTCGTCCCAGTGTGATAGACAAGAGATTTTTTTTTTTTTTTTTCTGGATTATTCTATTGCAAGATTTCTGTCTAGGAAAATAATAGCCTAAAAGTTTGAACTTAAGAGGGTGTCAATATGGATGATAGATCAGTACTGGGGGGGATAGGAAAAAGACTCTTGACACCTGGAAGAGGAATTCATTAACTTAGCAGGCACACAAAGAACACGGGAAAGCTGTTCTGCCGTGGAACAATCTGTGCTGTCTTGTACCAGACCCTTCTGCCAAATTTGAAAAATTGAAAAATACACCCCATGCATTTCCATATGAAGTTGCCTGTTCACCTTTTGTATTCTTTTTTTTTTTTTTTTTTTTTTTTTTTTTTAATTTTTCACGTCTTCTATATAGTGATATGTAAACTGTGGGACCATTACTGTCTTAAGTACAAACAATTCAAGGACTCTGAAGAACTGTGGCATTTGATCTTTGAAAACCAAGGGTATAGGAATGCATGCTCCTATGAAAACCTCGAATTGCAAAAATCATTTGTAGTGGGCTGTAAAAGCATTTGACAGATTACGTGCAAGTATATACATGCGTGTTTCATTATTTGATTGCCTTAGGAGACTGGTGTTTAAGTTGGCAGATCTACTTATTAAAAGCAAAGCTCGTCAGTTGGCAGGATTACAGAATGCCAGAAGGAAAGGGAGAACAAATGCTGAGAGTAAGAGAATAAGTAATGCACATTGAGAAGTTGTAAAGACAGGAAAAATTGGGCTTCATTGTGGTTCTGATTGTTCTTTTGGGCTCAAGTTGATAGCCAGTATGAAGTAAAAGCATGAAGTTATTTAATTTCAAGACAAATTCAGTTTTTTGGAAAATCTGGAGTCTTCTGTCAGTGTAAGTACAATTTGGTCCCCCTGTTTGGGGCCTGTTAGAAATCTTTCATTCTTGCTTCTTGTTTTTGCTGTCTCATATGAAAAAAGGGCACCTTCCTCTGAAACTCTGAAATAGAATTCTGTCGGATGTTGGTGTTCATGGACACTTTAAAGCTTGGGAACTTTGCTCTTAGTGTTGATTAGTTTGATTCACAACTGCAGTATTGATTCCCAGTATATGTTAAGCTTCTGCGTGTAATTTGATGATAAATAATTTGTAGCTGTTCTGCAAGGAAAGAAGCAACAGAAACCAAACACCACCACAGCCTTTTTCATAGCAGTTTAGAATATTCCAGGGTTTTGGAGACCAAACAAGCTGATTATGTGCATCTCCAAGGCGTCTGTACCTGTGGCTTACCACTTGCTCTTTCCAGTCACATCCCTTCACATTCTCCTGCAGTACAGATCAGAATATTCTCTTCGTGTTTTGCGTTTTTTGTTCTTGACTGGATGCTGTTAGTATAACCAGTAGTTTTGCCTTGTCTCTTAAGACTTCTCAGTTTGAGAGTGATGTTTGAAACGTGGGAAGCTGACTGGTGGAAAATTGACTTGATTGGTGGAGCGAAACACAACAAAAAGAGAAGCAGAAGGGCTGTCTCCCCTGAGAAAGTAAGAAAAAAAATATTTCCCTTTAAACGGGACCTAGATTTAGGTGATTGCTCAAATTGGTCTATCTGAAAGAGGCAATTAGTGGCACATTTATGGAAGGTTTACTATGAAGTATTACAGCGCTTTGTGAGCCTGCAGTGTGGGGATTCTGAGTCCTGCAGGAATTACATACGTGCTGGGAGTAATGCTTAGATGAGTTAGACCAGTTGTCAGCTGTATTTACTGTTTCTGAAGAGTTTTGCAACTGTCTCAGTGAAGTTTAGTGAACGTGGATGAGCTAATTAGGACTCGAGTCTTCACAGATGTAACCGCTAGTTTAGAAGGGTAAAGCTAGAAGGGGGAATAAGTAGAAAGGTGCTGATTCTGATATGTCAGGCAAGTCATGTGAAGTACCCTCAAAGACAGGGAGTCATAAGGCTATTATAAAAATCAGGTCAGTTTAAAATTTATTCATTCCTGTTCCTTCTGTTCTCGGCAGGAAGCTAGCTTCTGGAAGGATTCTCCATCTGGGAATCAAGTGAGCCATCCTTACGCTTCTTGGCATGGCCCACATTAACAAAAAAAAGAAAAGAGGGGAAGAAAGATGTTCTTCTAAAATGTCAAATAAAAAAGGAAAGAGGTCTGTTTTTCTGTTGGGGTCAAGTAAAGGTAACTACTACTCTTGTTCTTTCTTTTGGCATGATGAAGATGGAGGTATTCTTCTGGAAAAGGATAATAGAACAGATGTATAAGAGTTCATTTATTTTGTTTTATTTTAATTTTATTCTTTCTACCCTGGCAGCGTAGCAGGAAAACAACCAGTATGATATACCTGGCCTTTGGACAGAATAGCAGCCAGTTCCCAATCCTTGCTGGCCAACCCTGAAGGCAGCATACTCCTTCCAGCCTTTCAGCCCCACAAACCTCCACCCGTTCCTTACTGAGTCATAGCTGGAAGACTTTTTTTTTTTTTTTTTAATTTGATCACATCTTGTGCAACTTAGGCAAGTGTTTTTACTTCTTTGTTGTGTCCCATAATCAATGTACTGGAACAACTAAGTGATTATAGCTTTAAGCTTTCTCTGTGACTATGTAGAAACAGATTTATTGGTAGCATCATCATATTTTCAGATGCAGATAGCTTGTCTTCTAACTAACCTTATCTCCTGTCAGGAGCAGATGATGAACAAACTGTTTTGTTGTTTTTTGGAAGAAGAGGCCTTCAGAAATGCAGTATACTTGTAGCACTTAAACTCACAGCATGTTAGTGGCGTGTTCATTTATTCACTCAGTACTACCCCAAGTTTGGAGGGTCAGCTCAAGGCCCGATCCTTCAAATTTCTTCAGTGAAGTTGGGGTATACCCACATCAGCTCCATGGTTTCCCTTGTTACAGAAAAGGCTAGAGCTGTGTGGCTGCAGGGAAGGAAAGGGAAGCAGCTGCTCAGGGTGCAGCTAGCTCACCTCTGAGCATTTGCAGAGGATAAAATGAGCTTCTGCCTGCCTGACACAGCTTTGATTTGATCACCTTAGATAAAAATCACTGAGAACATGTCAGTTCTCAATCACATGCATTCATTTTTTTTCTATGCACAGCTCTTCTCCAGCTTAGGTATTCGAAGTTCTTGTAGAGAACATTTTTGCAGTTAGTTCAGCCTCTTCTATTCATCCTCACTCCTTCACACCATACTTGTTTTCGAGAGGGATACTTTTTTTTCTTAATTATTTAAATCTTAAGAAATGCCTTCATGCTGCAGGGTTGCATAGAATTTGCAAAAGGATTCATCTGATTCAGGTGCTTTGTTAATATTACAGGTTTTCTTACAGAGATGCTTTGCCTGTTTCTTCTAGTTTATTTGCAAATGACAACTAACAATGCAAATTGAAATCCTGCACTGTACTTCGTTACCCTTGACTTAAGTTAGTCTTTGGCTTGCAGATGAAAAGGTAAAACCATAGTAAAGTTTTCATGCCAGCTTTTCATTTACACCATCTTTGTTCTTTTCAGTTAAAAAAAAAAATCCTATAAACACATTTTTTACCGTATGAATTTCTGCAGCACAGTGTGCTAGGCCGTAAGAAAATAAAGTTCTTTGTCTCACAGTCAAAGCAGTCTCTGGCTGCTTTGTAAAGGTCCATGAAATTAGTTCACCACTTTAACTACTAGGATCTAAATTACAGTTACTTTAACACTGCAGTGTGAATAAAGTTTGATTTATAGAAAAGAGGCCTATAAGTTCATGCATGAAGTGTCTATACTGCATATTCCATAACATCTTTTTTGTATCATGATTGCATGAATTAATGGGATTAGAAATCAATACTGGCATTACTATGTAGAGAAATATAGACAGGTGTATGACATGGGTCAGAAAATCTATTATGAACAGACAGAGTTCTCTTCTTTATACGAAATTAAAGATGATGGTGGGATTAACTCTCTGTAGCTCCAGTTCAGGAATTTCCAAGTAATGTTGTTGTTTCTGTATCTATGTCAGATCAGTGAATGGTTTAATGGCAGTAAGGATTAACCCAGTTTTACTTTCTTAAAAGATTACATTTCATCTAGATCCTTTTTTTTTTTCTTTTTTTCTTTTTTTAAGGAGGAAAAAATACTTGATTTGAAATATGTTAGTTTCCAGAAGTAAAAGAATTCCTTTTGATGCTGGATTACTGTTACAATTGTTTGTTTTGTTTTTTTGGGTTTTTTTTTTTTTGGTTTTTTTTTTTTTTTTCCCCTGGGTGACAGCTATGCGCTCATTATTTTTAACTTTGTGTACTTATAAATGTTTCCCATAATTCCCAAAAGATGAAGGAACTGTTTTGGCTTTTATCTGTCAGCAGCTTCTGCCAGTGCTTTTATGTAAATCTTCCAGATCTAAACAACTTGACTTCTCAAGCACAGTAATACATATTATCTTTTCCTTGCCATAATGAAGAGCTTATTCTTTCCCTATAGCCAGCTTTCCAGCAGATAGTTTGAGAGTGTTCTGTATCCCCACCACCTTAGTTTCGCCACAGCAAAAAAAAAAAAAAAAAAAAAGTAGCAAAATAAAATATTGTTTCAAAGCAAAAAACATACTGTCCTGAAGTTCAATGTATTCTGATTTCTGTGTGAAAATAAAATTAAATGATGCTTCTCAGACAGAATCATCATTACAAACCAGTGACAGCCTTGCATAAGAAAAAATAATGACGGTATTAAAAAAAAGAAAGTAGGAAAGAGTAAGGAACAGGGATCTGGTAAAGATGGGGCAGGTTGTTTTGGAGAGAATTCCAGCTTCTTCACTGAATGTCCATCCAGCAGCTGTATTTCTGTTACAAGGAAAAGATGCTGCAGGAGTACTGATATTAACCATCACTCTGATTATGTGAAAAGGCAACTGAGGTAGTATCTTGGTAAGTTTGTACTCAGAAGAAATTAGGGCAACATTTTTTAGGTGAAGAGGGTGAAATGTCTGAAAATAAGGGAACTTGGCATTATCCCTGAAGCTTTCCACATGGAGGTCTTTGATGTAGTCTTACCATTACATGCTCCACAGTCTTGCCCATAAGAGGTCGAGGGTGGTGCTGGCTGGACAGCGAATTTTCAGTTGCTTCTTGAGATGAACCTCAGCATTCCTTCCCTTAAAAGGTAGGAGCTGTCTCTTGTGATGACAGGAACAGACAAGTACCTATTTGCTTTTCCACTTGCTATGAAGAGCTAGAGAGCAAGGTGTGGAACTAAGTGCTCTTGCATGATGTTGAATGTGAAATAATGGAGGACTCGGTTTTGAAGAGAGAAGTGAACAGGAGAAAAGGAGCTGTCTAGGAGACCATATGTCTGTATATAATCTAGTTAAAGCTCAAGATAGTAAATACCTCAGTTATTCAACTGGGATCTATGCCTTGAGTGCACTGGACGCTGCATGTTCAAACAAGCAGAATATGTTCATGGGAAAAATGCTGAATCTTGATGTGGAAAGAACTGGAATTTCACATGAAACCTTGCTTCGTAGTTGTCTTAAGTTTTGAGCTCTTGACATTGTGATATTTATGCTTCTTTCATATAGTTTTGTTTCTGCTTGTGTGGTATAAAAGACAGAAAACAGGGAGTACTCTTGTGGAGTGACTATAGTGAATTACTGTGTTAATCTGTGAACTTATATATTGTCTATTTAAAATAAAGCACCCTTTTACTACAGTCTGACCTTTTTTAAATTGAGAATGCGTAAGTTACTAGAATATTATGGCTTTATATCTTTGTAGATATAAAAAGATATAAAAGATATATAAAGTTTGTAGAAGGTCAGTAGAGCAGCTGATATGAGTTCTCAGAGGTTTCTTAGTTAAGACCAGTAAGGTAGGCAGAATGATCACAAGTTTGTTCATGTTTTGATAAGGGCTTCCAAGCACTACCAGTATAGTACAATAATATACCAGTTTTGCAATGTGGGTGCTTATTAGCAATGATAAACCTGAAAGTTGTATGAAGAAAACCTATTAAGTAGTTTCCAGATGCAGATGTCAGTGGAACATGCTATCTCCCCTCACACCTGTGCTGTCCACAGTACACCTGACTATTCAGTGCATTATTTTTTCCTTCTTGATGTTGTGTACGGTTTCATATGAAATCATTGCCGTGAGCTGGAATGCTAGGTTTTTCACTGCCAGTTACAATGTATGATGAGAATTTGGCAGAACTACTCAAATTCTTCTGGAGCTCAGCTGTTTTTCAGCTATGGAGCTATGGAGCTACTGTCCTGAAGGAAGAAGGAATGTACATAACCTTCCTTTGACAATAAAGACGGTGTTTGGAACTTTGCTGGATCTGAATTCTTGGCTGTCCTTGTACCTCCCTCTCCTTGCTGTCCCCTCCATGATCTTACCCTGCCTTGTGGGGGTGCAGTAAGTGAGTACTCTGTTCTCTCTAACTGCAGACTGCTGGCCTGGAGCCTGAAGATACCCACAGGATGCAAACTGTGTGTGTTGTCTCTTTAAAATGTTTTCTCTGTTTTCAGAATCATGCTGTGCCTCTCTCACGCTGGCAGTAAGGAAGGCCCAGTGTGTGTCCACAGCTCCCACACTGCTCAACCTTGGCTTCCTGGCTTATGGTGTGCTCTGTGCTTAGAAGCAGGAAGGCAGCTTATTTTACTGCATTCTTATTTACTTCATGTATTACTGTTTCTGTTTATCTGACAACACTTTAAAAGGCAGTTTAATAAACAGGTACTTCTCCCATCTTGTCCTCCAGCTCCTAGTGGGTTTGCTTTTGCAAAGCAGTCCAACGTTATGTGTGGCATTACAGTGCAGTGTTGTGCATGCAAGGAGATACTGCACTTAGTATATTTTTCATAAGCTGTGCAGTTTCTCTTCAGCATAGGGCTACTTGCTTCTCTAATTTTGCTAATACAAATTGAAAATAGTTGTCGCCATTTCAAGTCTTGAATTCAGTTTGAAAAGAAGTACTGCGAAAGCTCACCAGTAGAGGGAAGCAAAGTATTGTCTTATAGAACAGTGTTAACTACTGGTTTTTTAAAAATTATCTGTGCTTCAGTTGAAGCCAACAAAAAACATCTGTTGCCTTATTTATAGCTCCTATTTCTAAGAAGTATATTCTGTGGCAGATGAGAAAAGTCCTTGACAGCTCATAATTCATAAAGTTACTGAGGTTTAATGTGATAGAATATTATGTACAGAATTCCTGCCCAGTACAAGCAGTATCACTTCCCTTTCAGCAGATGATAGAAATAGAGCTTTATGAAACATTAAATTAATGGGTGTGAAACATGATTAGCAGTCAGTGCTAGATGTATAAACTGTTGTGAAGGAGTATTCTGTACTGCTGTTACTTGGTGGTTTTATATGTTCCATTTATTTATGCAGCTGAACCAGTCAGATATAGCTTTTTTTTCTTTCCTTTCTTTCTGAGCTTTCATTTTGTTTTATCTTGTATGAATTTTTTCAATTGTCAGGGCAGTGAGTGTTTATTTTCTTGTGTCAGAGAAGGGTAAGGAAACCTCAGATTTCTCTTGGGAGAACAGCTAAAGTACAAATTTTTATGTCAAATCAAAGTTTTGTGCTGTTTAGTTCTGCCATCTACTGTTTACAGATAACTTTATTGTGCTCATCTGGAAGCGCCTTCGGCTATTTCCTCTTTGTTCGAATAGTTTCCCCTGTTCTCCTTACCCCTGAGAATGGCTTGACATTACAAGAAAGGGATGAGGAGAGAAATTTATTCTTCCAGCTCCCCAAACTTCTTGCATAAACAGCATGCACATGGTATTTTTATGAGTCGGATCATTGCTTGTATGTACGTGTAGGTGATAAACATAGAAGGTATCAAAGTATGTGACTTGTCTAGGTTAATGCACTGATTTAAACTATTGACTGTGTATTTTTCCAGATATTTTGTTTGAAGTGAAGTAACATTCAGTTTTTATTCCAGCGTTTGTAGATTCAGTGGGTTGAATTATAAGTGGCCTGATCGCGATATTCATACATTTGTCTTCCTGGAGAAATGACTGCCTCATTCTGTTAAGTGCTAAGTATTTTGTAACAAATTACACCCATTTTTCTGCAAGAATTGGTTTGAAATGTTCTTTTTCAGGCTTGTAAATGGTGTTTTCAGTACTTGCCTCACATACACGATTCTGGAGATGCTGGGTTTGTGTTTTGATCAGTGTATTGGGATTGGCTGAAGTTCAGAGTCATGTTCAGAGTCATGTTCCACCTTTTGGAATAAAACCCTTCCAAAAAATCTGGTCCCTATATGTTAGTCATGTAGGACCACAGAGGAAATAGGAATGTTTTTAAAAGTGATTTAAAGTCCAGAAGCATATTAATGAGTATTGTTTCTCCATAAGAGTTTATTGTTATCGAGATGCCCAGAAAATATGTTCTGCTTTTTTAGGTATTTCTTCTTTGCAGATGAAAGAAAAAGAGGACTGACTGCAGATATGATAAACTATTTTTCTAGTACCAATCTGTATTTTTTGCAGTGGCTAAAATGTTCAGTATACCATTAGCAGAGAACATCTGAATTAAGTTGTCCCTCCATTTCTGGCACATAATGAATGCTTGCTGACTAGTGGAAGAACAAAGCTGGGCAGGCAACATCTTTTAGAAGAATTTTCTGACAAGGTTTTTGAATCAGTATTTTTATTACTTTTCCTAGTTGTACTCCAGTCATGTAAGGTCAACAGCATATACTTTCTCCATTTGCTTTCATAGCTGTATGATCATTTTTACAGTAATAAATCTTGACTCGCAGACATTTTTCTGTCTGTGTAAAAATTGGGCTTCTTGTGAGCCTGTGCGCTAATAGTTCTACTGGGTCAGAACTTTTCTTTTTCTAGTGCTTGGGTAGTCTTCATCTCTCTGTGTTTCTCCTGGGTCAAGTCTCCTCTAGCAGTGTTGGCTTCTGTGATATTCTGAGTCCACAGAGTCTGCGTGGTTGATGGCATCTGATAAAAATAAAAGACAAGTAATAGTAGGCAGGCTTACTAAGCTACTCATAATGACATGCAAAATTCACCGAAGCCTAAAACTTTATTTTATGTTTTCCTCTGAATATTGTTATTTTTAAAAAATGTATCTAATTAAAGTACTGGAAGAGACGGCTGAGCACTCCTGCCATTTTCAGTTATGTGTTCAGCACCTACAGGAATTTAATTGTAGTCAAACTTGAATTATCCCAGTTCACATGGAGCATGAAGAGAGGTCTTCTCCTCTTCCAACAGTTGCAGCTGAATTTACTGACTATTACAGTGCTTGATCTGTGACACACGGTGACATAAAATTCCTGGTCTTCACTCTCACTTTTGTTCATCTTTCTTCACCAAAGAACTTTTTGCTAGTAGCAGATAGACAGTTCAAAATACTATATCTGCTTGCTTTCTTGATAAATGTCAAAATTATAGGTACCAAATCCAGATTAGTCATCAAATCTCAGAGTGAATTTCTCTGTGGTATTTGTAATTTGTAATGCCAGACTTGTCTTTTCCTGTCTTGGTTGAACCCAAAGCTCAGATCCATATGAAAACTTTCTCTGTAGCATCTAGATTGGTAATTTTTTTTTTTTTTCTCATACATGTTCTACCAAAAATTTCTGCAGAGGTGGCTGTTTCCTAAGACTATAACCAAACATACAGAGACTGTGAAATGCCCCTGTGCTAATCATTAGGTGTTCTGTATCCCTGAGTTTCATTTCATTCCCTTCTGGAATCTTCCCACGGGAAGCAATGTCTGTACTTCCTGTGCTGTTGAAGGCAAGTGCTGAGGAAGGGGTAGAGAACACTGTGGCCTTGTGTTGGACATCTGTGTGGAGCATCGAGCTTCCCCATCAGCCTTTCAGAGGCACCTCCTGGTGCTGCCCAGGATTACAGGATCTTCATGGTTGTTTCCCAGAATAACAGCTTTTCAGTGAAGAAAGTAAGCTCGTACCTACTCCAAAGCTTTCAGTAGTGAATATGGGTACTGACTGTCCTCATCTTGCTGTATGTTATGCCATAGACAGTGCTGCGAGAAAAGGGATTTCATGTTTTTGATAAGCCATTTTTTCCTTGTTTGCTAATTGATCTCACTGAAGGACATGGTCACCACTTGCTTCATGATGGCCGTTATTTCTGCATTTCTTATTCTATGCTAATTATGCAGTTCTTTTTATTTCAGTTCATTTCAGTGCTGGTCAAAGCATTCATGTTTGGATGAATCTGTGATTTGCAAACATGGATAAGTGAAAATCTTATGAATGTATACTTTAGTTTGTTAGTGGAAACAGTTGCACACGTATAAGCTGGTTATGATTATCTGAAGACCTGTGCTTGGAAATGTTAGAATTTTATGTACAGCTGTGTTGTCATCAAAAGCAATGTGTACAAACAGCTTTAAATGTCATCTCTTGAAAAATAACATACATGGAGTAATTGAGTCAGCACTAAGTTCAAATGTGTTAGTATATAGTTCCTGTAAAATATCCAGAAATTGAACTCCAGCTCTTTTTCATGGTATTATATAGTTACATTTTAAGCTATCATTTCTATGGTGTTTGTGCTGTTGTAGTTTAAGCCATGTATATTTTTAAAATGTATTCATTTTCATTTTTCTTTCAGCAGTAATGAAGGATTTGGCTCAGAAACTTCTGAAGCCAAATTCCAGCTTTAAATTTCCACTTGCCATTGCCAGGTACTAATGTTAAAATATCTCTTTTTACTGAGAACCCTTCCAAAAGGTGCAGCTGTGGGCTGGTTTCATCTTGCACTTTGTAGCTGTGTTGGCAACCCTTGAACGTTAGGTATGTTCCCATCTCCCACACATTGCGATAGCCTTAATGCTGTTAAAGCCTGTCTGTATCAGGGAGAGTGTAGAGTTCACAGATTGGAGAGAATCCTGGCTTGTGGTTCCTCTCATTGGTTCTCACTGTGGCAAGGTAAAAATAGAGCAAGTGGAAAATCCAGCTTTTATCATGTGTCATCAGAAGCTTCCTTACTATCTGGAGACATACTACTGGACTTGTGACTAGAAGGAAGACGTAAAAAGTGTATGACAGCTTTTCAGAACCTTCATGTTTTGAAGAAAAAAAAAAAAAGTAGTTGATTACAGGATTTGAGGAGGAACAAAGATAATGATTGCTTTAAGTGAAAAACTGATACTGGATTGTAGTAAAGGGATCTACAAAGTTGCTCAGATTCTTAAGAGTGGATTTGGTTCTCCACGCCTCTGCGCTGTGCTACAGCATGCATCAAAACAGAAGATACTTTTGAAATCAGGTACTGAATGCAGGTTGCATGTTGGATTTATTTCCTTGCTTTTTACTAGAAGTGACTTATGTGAAAAATTTCTTTTCCAGCTGTAAATCTTCAAATATGCTGTATTTTCTTCATCTAGTCTACTTGAAGAGTATCTTGTATTCTGACTACAAGATTCAAATGGCTTTTACAAAACAAGTATAGTTTTCTTTACTTTAATCTCTGCTATTTCCTGTTGACATTTCGAAAATGGAGGACATTTCCCAAATTTCACTGTATTTTATGTAGACGTTGTAAATTGGCTTCAATTTTACAAATTCTAGGTCTTTTTTTTTTTTTTTTTTTTGTTTTCTTGTCAGATGTGTGTGTTGTGAGATCTTCCAACTTGAACATCATTTTCAATTTTCTGCATAAGTTGTAAAGTTCAAAGTACAAGTCAGTGTGATGCAGTAACTTAGTTATAGGGGCAATGACAGTAATGAGTGGGAAATCCTAGAGTAGGTAGATTAGGTAGTGTTCATTCATTAATTGCCTACATGCTTACAAAGTGAAAGTTTATTCATTGCTGTTGAGCATTGTAACTGTATCTTTAGATGCATTGTTCTGACATTACCATGCTGATGGTGCCTAGATTGAGGTTGGTTTGTGTGTATGTGTTTGTGTCCTTTTGCTACTGAGCTTTTACTTGTCAGCTTAGTATTACGGGGAGGTGAATATCCTGGATTTTTAGTAAAATATGTAAATATTTTATGTTTCATTTATTTATGGAATAGATTCTCTTTATTTTAAAGGCTCTGTTGATGTCTAAAATTTCAGCAACATCCCCGATTGATAAAAATTTCCAGTTTTGGAGAAATTGAATGGGGTATAGGAAAGAAGAAATCAGAAATCTTGATTTCTATTTTAAAATTTTACTGCTACTTCAATATTTTGATAGATGTGTATTTTAGGGTGGCAATAGGAAATTCTTAATTTTAACCAATGTTTTTGCTCAATATTCATGTCATTGTACACAAAAAGTAGATTTTACTTAAATATGAAGGTAAATGTTTCCGGAAGCTTTCCATTGTCATCTAAGAATATTATTTAAGAATACTGTGCAATAGAGGGATTCAGTAGCAGATGATATAGATGAGAAGAGAGGCACTCTACGATCTGTATTCGCACCATTCTTTATATCCTGTGGAGACAGATGTGCAGTATTGTGTGGCGTCTTTCTTCGCTCTGCAGTGATTTCCTCCCATGAAGTCTTCACCTGGGATTAGATTCTCCTTCTGGTTTACTTCAGTGATTAAACTTCATTTATCAGGCATAGCCCACACCTCATGTTAAAAAAAAAAAAAACACCTTAAATCTATGGCAAATCGAATTATCTTTCTAAATACATCTTGCTTATAGCTACTTGCGGACTATCCCTTGCCATCTTTTCAAGGCATGTTTTGCTACATGTGAGAAAGCATAATTCTCTCTGCTGCCTGAAAGGAAGGGCAGCAGCTGAATATGCAGGACAGACCGTCCTTGAGCTGCTATGCTGTCGCTGAAAGGTTTCAAGTGTCTGTCAGACTGACTTCCACTCAGTGCAAGTGGCTCTTTCTCCTTATTTTACTCTTATTTCTTTTTGCAGTTTCAATTTAGCTTGAAACACTGTCTCTAGCTGGAATTATGAGATGTGCATTTTTGTTCAGAGATGATGCAATTTCTTTGCAGTTACTTAAGAAGTAGAGTACTTACTGTAGCTGGCTACCTAGGGGAGCAGAAAGTTAAGTAAAAGTATGTAAACTGTTCTTAAATCCTATTCTTGCTTTGCTGCCATGTAGGGATGTATTTTATGCCCTTAGCATTCTGCAGTGTATTAATACGTGTCATACTTCAAATATTTTCTTAGAATACCCTTTGATATGATTCTGATCTGATCTTTCAGTATTATTTCAGTAGATTTGCCCTTACTTATCTTATAATAAGATAGATTCATAGTTTGGGGTTGAAAAGAATTCTGTGATCTGATCAAATGATCTTTCAGTATTACAGTATGCCTAAGGAGATGCTGCTTGGACTGCATAGTCTTGCATTTGAGACCAGCTTGTGTTTGATGAAGAAGATAAGATGCTAAGCTAAAGGAAGGCACCTGAAAGTGGTTTGAAGATGTGAAGAGATGTATACATCATCTCCTTCCCTGAGTAGCTTGTTCTATATTAATTACTGCATTTGGAGGTCTAATGGTCAGCTACTTCTTGATCAGCTACACTAACATGTCCTTTATTTTTGTGTAGGTTTTAATTGTGAAGTTATACTAACTCAGCTATCTGATGGAGCTCGAGAGTTTATGTCAACTCATTTGCATGTTTAAAATAACTATATCATCATAAAGAAGGAAGTAGTGTGGTTTTTAACAGAACCTATTCTCTACAAGGTATGCAGACAATCCTTAGCTACGCTGCTGCCTTTTAATGTTTTATCATAGGAATCCAGTATCAACTTTTCCTTAAGATTGTTAGTGTAACTAGCGTGTAGTCATCAGTCGTTTTGCTTGTCTTTTCAGGCTACAAGCAGAGCAGAAGAACTCCTTTGATCCTTAGGGTCTGCTCATTTTCCATGAGTGATTGAAAAGTAACATCAGCAGGCCAGGGATCTCCCTAGGCAACCCTTTTGAGTCTCTTGAATTCTCATTTTCTGGGCCTTCTAAGTTAAAAATTTTATGATTAACAGATGTTTTCTCGTGTCCTTCTCAGTTATGAATGGACTGGAAAGTAATTCATGATTGTTATTCAGGCATTCTGCTGTATGTTGTAAGGGCCACCTTCTACTATAAATTTGTAAATAATTCATTATCTTTCATTCTTCTCTTTAGTTCTCTTCACTTCCAAAGTTCTTCAGTAATTTCTGTCTTTTTCACTTGCAATTTGTTCACATTTTTAGAAAGATATGTAATTACTCAGTGAAAAAATTGTCTGCTATTTCAGTTCTATTAGTTTAATTTTTGCATATTTGAAAGATATTAACTTAAAACAATATTTATATTTTGCTGTCATTTCTTTTTTCCCTTCTTAGTTATCATAATAGTTCTACTGAATCATGTGCACGCATGCAAATGGATATGTGCATGTATACATTTCAGAAGTGCACCATTTGTTCTGATGAATTTAATTGAGCAGAGATCAGCACTGTTTAGGCAACTGACAAATTTTACCTCAATGGTTAAGCTCTGTTTATCAGCCAGAAGCCATCAAAGTATGCCGGATGTTTCTGGCAGCTGTTTAATAATAACTTTATGTAAATGTTCTTGTGTTCTAGGAATTCGAAAAGATTTCTTTAAAACTTTTTAAATTATTCTTTTGTCAAAAACAGTGCATTGAGAGATTGATCATCTCTCACACTACAGTGTTAGAACATTCGTTTATATAGTATGTTCTCTCAGCAAAGAAACCATTGCATGAAGTCTGTATGGAGATGTTATGCAGGGTTATTTGGATCTGCAAAGTGTTCCTTCCTGATTAGCTCACCATTCATCCTTAACCAATAATTGTAGAAAAGAAAATCATTGCTTCAAAAATACCTACACTGTTGACACTGCTAGGCTTGAAGAATATCTTCGCATCTCTGTATCTATATAATTGAGCGTTTTTTGTGAATATGAGCCTGTTTATACTGCTGTTCCCACCTTTTTTACCTAGTGGATCCTCAGCTCCCATATGGTGATGTGTTTCTCCCTCACCTGGTATACAGTGGATGTAAATATTTTAGGAATATTTTTTTCTTTCCTGTCTTGCATTGTGTTTCTGTCTTCCCATAGGTGTCAGACTTCTACTGTATTTTTCCTTCCTGTGTTAAATGAAAGGTGATTTTAGGATTGATGGAATTTTCTGGAAGAAAATGCTCTAAAAGTACAATCCTCAAAATTTTTTACAGCTTTCTGATAAGTTTTGGAGCATTTTTACTTAAGCCTGACAAGTGAGATGTTTGCACAGCCTTTTACAGCTGATAAGATGAACTGTTTACTACTTAAAAATGAACTGGTTTCATTTTATGTCATGATTTTCATAACTGTAGTGTAGCTTGGCTTATTTTTATTTTTCTTCTTTTACAGCTTTTTCACTTCCGGATCTTACAGAGCAGTTTTCACCTCCTGATGTTGCTCCACCAATCCTCATCAAGATAATAGAGACAATTGAAAAGAAAGGTAGGCTGAGGAGTTATCCACCACTTTTTATTTCTTGTGTGAGCCAAGGCTGCAGAATTAAATCCAGAATTGACATCTCCCTGTCCTAGAGCTGCTAAGGCATCACATTATCCAACTCAGATGAAAGTAGTCTCGTTTAAGGTTTGTTGCGTTGGTTTCTGCTGAGAGGCTATTCAGACCTGAGCAAAGATAGAAGAAGAAGGGATTAGATTTATCTTTTTTTTTTTTTTTTTTCCTAACCCTCTAAAGTCCTAAGTCCTGATTGTGGAAGAAGCATCATGACATTTCATTGGATACAGGGCCAAATAAGTAATTTTTTTCTCCAAATCAGAAAAAAAAACACAAAAAAAACCCAACACAACTGAATATGAAAAGGTTAGAACTTCAGGAGGCAGATCTTTATTACTGCTGTGTTCTGAGACAGTCAGTGATAATTTTTATGGTTTTTTTGCTCTCCAACTCTTTTTGTGTTGCATCTCTCTGTCCCTTAGAGGCTTTCACCTTTATGTCTTTGTCTTCTACTTCTTTTGCCCCCTCAGTCTTTTCCTGGCTTCTCTATGTTACTTCCTTCATAGTACTGGTGTGATTAGGAGTAGTGTTGCTCCTCCAGTGGCCTTCGAAGTGAGGAGATACGTGGCATTCTTACCAATACAGATTGCTGTCCCTGTGAATATGGGTTCTCACATAGTGCTGTGACACTGGAAGACTGTAGTATTTTACTGAATGAGGAAGAGTTTGCTAATATCAGTGAGAAGGGCCAGTGTTCAGCAACAGTTAGCATAACCAAGAAGGTTCCAGGAAGCACCAGTGACAATATTAGATTGCTGGCGTTCTGCATCCTTGGGTATTGTCTCATTTCTTGTGTCATCTGTATTTTCCC
Organism: Lagopus leucura; assembly: GCF_019238085.1. Taxonomy (NCBI): domain Eukaryota; kingdom Metazoa; phylum Chordata; class Aves; order Galliformes; family Phasianidae; genus Lagopus; species Lagopus leucura. Next base: position 5,422,917 of record NW_024962268.1, on the reverse strand, counting down.
TGAATTAGCAAAATTGTAAACAGAATCTTTCATGTGCAAGCATTGCATTGATATTCTTTAGTCAAGTGCATTCTGAGGCGTACTACATGATGCATATGTCCTCTCTTGTGGTAGTGATGTGACACACCCTGTTTACACACTGAGGTTTTGTGCTCTACAGATTGTCAGTGGTAACCCAAGACTTGCCTGTTCCTTAGAAGAGACTGTATGTCTCTGTTAACTGTGTAGAGTACCAGGGGTGAGCTTGCTTGTGACTTAGAAGTCTCAGTTAAGTCTATTTAGGCTTAACAGTAGTTAAGGTGTGTCAGAATTTCTGTCCTTTCCCATTCCTGAGGTAGTATACCTCAGGCTTCTTACTTATTAAATAGGCCAGGTAAAGGAAGATGTGTCTCCAGCGTTGCTCCTGCGGGTTGTTCTCTTTGCTGTGTCTGTTGCCAAATCCTGAGCTTCTGTGTTCATCACGAGCGCTGCACTGAGTGAGGGGGTCTGCTGGGATCTCGGATCTTCTATGGCTAGTTCTATTTGCAGAACTTAGTTTGTGTACAAAGAAGTATATTACAGCCTTAAAAATCAATTGTATTTTGTAGGAGGATAGTGATGGTAGAATGTTGCTAATTTATTCTATATATACTTATTTGAAGAATACAAAAGTATGTTGTTACACGGCAGCAGTCACTGGAATATTAATACATCCCATCAATTTTGTTTTGAAGGTCTGGAGTGCTCAACTTTATATGTGACACAAAGCTCAAGCAGCTCAGCAGAATTAAGACAAATTCTTGAATGTGGTAAGTACAGCTGTCTTCCCTGAAGAACTAGGTGGATTTTAGGGTCACACTGATCCTGTTTTCTTTGCTCCCCTGCTCAGCTTACGTATAACTTGATTCTGAATAATATAATAAGTCAAATATAAATAAGAAAGATTTGTAAAGTTTACGCTTAATATGGAAAAGTTGGGTTTTTGTTTTTGTTTTGTTTTGTTTTTTACTCTTGCAGGTTATCTTTTTATTCACTGCATCAGTTCCTCTTCCATAAATAATATTTTAGTCATTTGCTGGCCACCTGCTTGTTTAAGGGCTAAAAGTTCAGCTGCATGGGGGAAAAAAATAAAAAGAAAAGGGAGGTTTTGTGTTTGGTTTTCTTCTTTTTGAAGCAAGGGAAAGATGCATCATTCCTGTAGCGCTGCACTACTGGTTAATATTTTGTAAACAAAAGGCCAATTGTTTACATACAGTTCTGTACGTACATTTGTGGCAGGAGAAACAATAGCTGAACATTCCCTGTCTGGTATGGAGATGATGATGGAAGGGAAAGCAAATGATTTGAGCCAGTGTTGCTGCAAAAGTTTGGGTTCTCAGGCTTTGGGCATTGAAGATGCAGTTACACTGCTAATGCCACATACACATTCAACTTCTCTGACATGTGCTTCCTTCTCTTTTGGTATTATGGTTTTTATACCTTATGCCAGAATGTATAGGTGTGGCAACACTTAACTGCACTATGAGAGATGAGGAAGTATTGTAGCAGCAGTGCTTCACTATGCTTTTGCAACCTGGTGTGCAGTGTGAGCTTGCTTTTTGCATGAAGAGGCACAAAAATACAAGAGGTAGAAAATGAAACTGGTTACATGCCATGGTGCCAAATGAACTAATTAAGCAACTCATACTTCTCTCTTCATTTTTAGTAATTTCAAGTATTAGCAAAATAAACAAAAAAATTATGCTTTGAGTTGACTGTTCTTTCAAATCAAAAGAGCATCTTCTCCTTTGTTGAAACTGGTGGGAGAGAAGAGGTACATGCATGAAAGCAGAGAGAGAATATACACATGTGGTACTAACAGCCTAAGCCTTATTTTTAGCATCATAATTATATTTCAGTCCGCATAAATCCGCATTTTTACAGCATAATATGAGTGCAGATCTTAATTTATTGAAATCCCATGTTAGGTCTTTAAACTGGTGTGTACTTTTATGAAAGATTTGTTTATCTCCTAAGATCTTGTGGTTTACATTTATTCTTATTTAAAATGTAATCAGGTTTGAGGAAAGGAAATCGGGACTTTACTTGCTAGTAACGTAGTAACGGAGTTTCTTACTCTGTTCTCTTCAAGATATTACTAGGGTCTTCCAGGACAGGTCCAGTGTGGTGGATGTCCAGATGCATGGATACAGAGATTGGATCTTTGCTGCCTACTGTCTTGATTTAACAGTGTGCAAGTCAGCTTTATTCACCAAGCTGTGAAGAGCATTAATGTGCTGTTCTGCTTATGGCTAAAGTACTCTGCATTTTAATTTGGATAACTGCCCGTTAGTTTCAACACAGTGTTATTTAGCTCCAAAATCAAAGCTGTCTTGCAGCTGGCCAGCTCATTAGACAGAATAGTTAAGGTCTGTTTATAACTACACTCAAAAAGCTGCAGAGTAGCTCAAGTTAACTCTTACTCACACATTCATGTGTAGGAATGGGTCAACACTGAGAGAATCAGGACTTAAATTATGAAATAAACATTCTGGGAGCAACGGAACTGTTGAAAACTATTAGGAATTTGTAGTTGGTTAGGTTTCTCGGTGCTTAGTTGCTTTTGTAGAATGCATAGCCACACTGCAAGTTTTCTCATTATTTTCTCGAAAGGATTCTTTGGGATTAAACTCTGCTGCAGGCTTTCCTTTGGGGAAAACAGGAGGAAGGAGAAAGAGCACTGGGTGTCTCACTAAACTGTTTTGACTTTTTTCACAGAATGTGTAGGCACACCATATAGCTGAGTTCTCTACCTCACAGTACAATCTGTTTCAAGCTGGCTAAGTATTTTCTAGAGTTGTTTTAGAGGAGACTTGACTAGCCTAAAAAGTTGTTCAGCATTGGTATCTCTAGATTCTTGTCCCAGATGTGTCTTTCTGTAAACTTTTGGGACTATACTGCACCAGACTTTTATGTTTTAAGAGGAAAATCAAACTTGCTTGCACTATTTCTGTTTTCCTATTTTTAATTTTGCTGCTGATATCCCTTGCTCCAGCACTAAGAAGTACTGGTACTCTCAGACCTTAGTTTGAGTCATAACAATACTGGAAGGATACCAGGTTTTACAAGATAAATCCCAACTGCTAGACAAAACACTCAGCACCTAGTTCTGCACATGTGTATTTGTTTCCACTTACTCACATAAATATTTACAGGCATGGAGCCCTGAGTTGTTAATTAGTCATAATAGCACTAGCTGTCAGCAAAGAGCCTGCATTTGGGTAAAGCCTTGATTAATACTTACTTCTTAAACAAAATATTTGTAGGTAAAACAGAGATCTGTTAAAAATATTCTGATATTCCATAACATTACCAACATAAAGCAAATCATTATCATGAGTTCAGCCTAGCACTGTGTATGACTGAAAGCCACACAGCAGTGGAAGTTATTGGTTTCATCAGATGTGAAAGGCCTGGGCACAGTGTTGAGCACTATATATTCAAGTCTTAACGATGTGTTTTGATGTTTTAGATTGATTATTTCTTTTGAGTTGTTAATTATAAACCAGATATTAATTAGCAGTTCTGGCTTGTTTTGAGAGGGTAATATCCTAAGTCTGCATTTTTCTTCTAATTGCTAATGTCTTAGAACTATGCTGTTCTTTCCTTCCAGATGCCTCTTCATTGGATTTAGAAACTTTTGATGTACACACTTTATCAGATGCTCTCAAGAGGTATCTCCTAGATCTGCCAAATCCCATAATTCCAGCAACTGTTTACAGTGATGTAATTTCTGTTGCTCAAGGTAGGAATACCAGATTATTTCAAATGTCAGAAAAAAAGCTTTTTTTTTTTAGGATTTTGAGTTCTAGTGATCCGGTACATAACCCAGAGAACAAGGAAGATGCTGCACAACCTGGCAGTTACCTCAGAAAAAAAAATTGACACCTTTACTGTTTTTGATGGGAGCTGTTTCAGTTCAGATCTAGTTCTGCATTATTTACTTATGTGTTTAGGTAAGCATGATAGAAAAAAAGAATATATGGGATAATGTAATTCTTTGCATTTTAGTTGGTAGAAGGACTATAGAAAAACGGGGGAAAAATCAAGGACTTATCTGTGTGCAGAAAGCTAATTTTTAACTTTTTATCAGTGCTGACAAAGTAAACGTATTAGAGGTCGTGGTGTTCTGCAGTATGTTGGGAGTTAAAGATTATGAAGTGACAAATACATGCATGTAAGATTCACCACCTATAGTGCTGATTTCAAACAAACAGCGTACATGCTTTCAGCTCATCAGCGAAGTATTCTGTTGTATTTCTCAGGACAGGATATTGTTACTGGTAACCTTCAAAGTTAGAACAGCACCTGTGGGGCTTATCTAGTGCATCTCAGAATTACCCAATCATGTGTGACGCTAAACACAAGACAGACTTCTACCAGTACGCTCTGAACACATTGTGGTTTTTACCAAAATGCATATCTGTTTCCATTTGACTTCTGAATACTTGTTCTTTACTTTTCCCCAAGCATTTCACTTCTTTTCCAAAGAAGAAACAAATCTTACAGCACTAAGGAAGGACTGAATTTTTATTATTCTTCTGCAAAATCGATGCTTCCAAAGGAGGGAGATAACTTCTACATTTTATTTGCTGAATATTCCCATGCTGATATCAAGATCCTTTTATCTGTTTACTTGTAGATGTGCAGAGCTCAGAAGAATACGCACAGTTGCTGAAGAAACTCATTAGATCTCCAAATATACCTCACCAATACTGGTTTACGCTCCAGTATTTGCTCAAACATTTCCTCAGACTTTGTCAAGCCTCCAGCAAAAATCTCTTGAATGCACGGTCTCTAGCCGAAATTTTCAGCCCTCTCCTTTTTAAATACCAGATAGCAAGGTACGTAGGACATCTTAATTATATTCGGTACCATAACTTGGGTTAACTGTATACAAAAGTAATTGTAATGAATTAATTTTGTGACCTGACTTCCAGCGGGGAGAGTATTCTGGTAATTTTTTCCAATTCTTTTGAATAATACTAGGGTAAAACGTTTGTATTTTTCCTGTTTCTTATTGTCTAATCCATCTCCTACAGCTCTGATAATACTGAACACCACATAAAGATTCTAGAGACTTTAATTACAAGTGAATGGAATGAGAGACAGCCTGTACCAGGTAAAAGTTATTCTAATTTTAAAAGCTATATAGTGTCATTTTTTAATAGTAAAATTCAACTTAAGGACAATAAACGTTTGTTGCTTTTCTTTCTTTTCAAACAGTGTAAAATGCGTAGTTACAGAACTAAGTTGTTTATATTTTTCATAGTGATGTGTAACATCTGTTTTTATAAGGAATTATCTTTTTCATTAAATCAGCCTAATATCCATAGTTTCTACAGTCTTATGATTTTTATTCCTTTTTCATTAAAGAGAGAACATTAATTTTGTAATTTTAAGACGTGTAAACCAATAAAATATGTTTCAGACAGTGGAGGTGGGAGGAGTAAGTTCTGGAGATTTTATTTAATTGTCTTAAAACTTTCTTAGCAATAGCTCAGAGATCATCTGAAGAAGTCAAGGTTTTCCCTTTTATTTGTTTATGTTATACATATTTTTTTTTTAATCCAGAGACTTAAAAGATTCATTTATCAGTAAACTGCAGAAAATATTAAAAACACATTCAAGAAAATTAGTTTATAATTGTTTTGGTGCTGTGAGTTAGCATCTAATTTAGTCAATAAACTAAAAAACCTTTTCATTTAAGCAGAGATTCCTCTTTTAAAATCAAATACTTGGTAGAAGCATGGCAGAGTTGCATACTATGTACAAAGAAATTATGAAGGTAGGGACACTGTATGTGTGAGACTGAAGTAATTCCTTTTACAGCTTATTAACAAAGAGTATCCGAGCAAAGGATAGGGTCACGGTGAACAGAACATTAGGCATGATATAGCTCTCCCACCTCTATTCACAGTACAAGGTAGAGTTCATGACAATTGGATTTGTAGGGCTGCTTCAAATTTCGAAGAGCTGGAGCACATCAGCAGAAAAAGAGCAGCAGAAACCTACCCTATTTCTAGTATTACACTTACGCACATTCTGTAATCCCCTCCATCAATAAATGATTAATTTTAAAAATGTCTAAAGCAAAGGTTTTTGTACCTACTGCTTTGATTGGAAGGTTCTTCCAACCTTGCCAGCTGTATTAATTTGAAACATTTTCCTAACAGCTAGTGTAAATGTATTTTCAGGTAATTTGTAGTTCCTTGTATTTTATTTTTTTTTCCTCAAAATAGGTTAGCAGGCATTTCCAGAACCACTCCGCATTTCTGTTCCTAATGTTTCATTAAAACCAGGAGAGTTCAAACTTTTAATGACTGCTTGCATTTCTTTATTAAAAATCTGCGAATAACTTATTTTTCTTTGCCACACATTTAAAGTATTAAGAAGGAAAATGCATTATTGAATCGTCTGTGCTTGACAGAGTTTGATAATAGCAGTTTTTGAAGTTGTGTTTGCAGATACTTTAGGATATGTAGGTTTATGTGGCTTGAGACAATCATGTGTGAGACAGTCAAGTACTGTTTCTTAAGTTGGTGAGAGTTACTGAGGTTGCACTGCAGAGATCACTTAGTTGCATATAGTCCCCAGTTGCTTTATGTGAGGAACATATAAAAGTGAAAGGTGTCAGTGTTAGAACTACTAATGATGAAACAGTCATCCTGAGAGTAACATTAGAGCACTTGAAGAAATATGGCTGTATTCATCAGATTTAGAGTTTGGCACTATGTTAATAATTAAGCATTAGTCATTAAAAACAAATACTTGTTTTTAATATTGCTTTGGGGTTAATTAATATTTTGTTATCAGTTGTTTATTTTGAGGGTCCTTCTGCGATTTCTTCATAGGACAAAAATAGACCTCCTTCTCTTTGTGTGTGACAGTTTATCCTGACCAATGGAATATTTTCAGTAGCATATTTGCACATCTATTAATATGCTGAAAAGAGGTACAAATTTTCAAACTTCACAGTCTGTGGTTAGCTTCTCTGCTCTTAGGCATGTAAAGCATTTGAATAAGTCTGAAAGTTGAATCTTTACTGAATGCTAAATGAGTCTCCAGGATTAGGACACAAGTCTGTGCTCAGCACCAAAATTGTTTGGTGACCTGATTGTTTGCAGTGCTGTGTTTTTTTTGTTCTCACAGAACTCTATAAGATGCATTTTTCCAAATTGTGAACTTCAATTCACTGCAATGAATTGTGGCTTGAATTTCCATAAAAATGTTTAGAGACATTGCAATAAAGGAAGATCTTTAGCAAAGAGAATTTATTTGTCACATAAGCGTGACAAATCTTACTTGTTGAAAGTAGTGTAATGACAATTAAGCAATTACAAGTAAGCCAGTGCTGCCCATTGTTGTTTTTTTTTTTTTTTCCTCAGGCTGAATGGTTAGCATTCTCCTTTATTTCTTCTTTCTATTATTCTAAAGCATGGATGAAAACATTCCATCTAAAATGAATTGCACATGAAGTTCTAGTTGTATCTTAGGCAGTGAATAGATAATGAAAATCTTGGCCTAGAGATGATTGATTGGAGTAGGGAGGAGACCTTCACAGAACTGTTGGTCTTTTTCATACCACTTCACCCACCAGTTGTGGTTCTAGCTTCAGCCCATTAGAAAGCACACTAATTGGAATGCTACTGTATATTGGGCATCCTATACAAAAGTGTTGCCAGCACAGCGTACCACAAAAACAGGCGTTACTGCTAGGCCATTATTGGATTATTATTATTATTATTCATCAAACAATAACTGTGGTCTGAATTTCTTTTTCCCCTGTAACTGCAGCAGACTCTGTGTTTTTCTGTTGTTATTGTTACAGTAACATTTAGCCCTCTGCAAAGTTAAAACAGTGAACCTAGAATACTTCTTATGCCTATGTTTGTAGTGTATGAAGACACAGAAGTGTTGCTGACATGACGAGCAACCCTTTGTTTGACAAAGGGCAATGGGAGATTAGGAGTAGGTTTGGGGGGAGAACATGGAGCAGTCAGGGTCCTTCTGAAGTGGAATAGTGTAGAGTGGCTTTGGTTGTGTGAGAGGAAGGTGTATCCTAGGGCAGGGAAGTGAAGGGGAAGGAGGAAGAGGTGGAGAGAAAGAAGCATGGAAAGTCAGTGGTGGCATTGTGGGCAGGAGCTGGGAGGAGCTGCTGCGTGGCAGCCACCTTGAGTCCACCTGTCCCCTTTTACTGTTGTAAAATAAGCGTGGAGAAGTGGGTTTTACTATTTGTGAGACCATAGTTAAGAATTGAAATAATGACTTACATCTAACTGCTGGAGATTCAGTGAGAATCCTGACAGTATCACCACGGTGCAGGCACTTTGCTTTTAGCTGTACAAAAGATCAGCAAGATTAGCAGACGGTAATCAATGCAGGGGAGGTTATAGATACTCTTCCTTTTTTTTTTTTTTTTTTATGGAAGTCTGTCTCAAAGCTACCCTGAACTATGCTGGTCAGGTTCAGTTCAATTCTGTCTGTAGGGTCTGAGGCCACAATGAGGAATGTATGAATCCTGTCCCTTGTCTGGACTTCTCATCCATCATGTCACAGGTTTTGCTGGGCTGTCGGCCACATGATTTGGTGTGTGAGCAGGGGCAGTACATCCCCTGGGAGGGCTTTGTACCTGCTGCTGTGCATTGGCTTCTCACCCAGCAGAGGGCTCCCCTTCTAAGCTAATGGAAGTCAGGCTTCATAACCGATGTAGCAAAGAGCAAAATGCGTTGATAACGTCAGCCCTAGCATTGCTGATTTCTTGCATTAGATTTTGACAGTAGGACATACTTTATATTTCTCAATACCAAGTTGAGTGTATTTGGTAAAACTGAAAAATGTGGCATTGTAAGAATTATTTACAGATTAATGTGTGTTAATTTATACTCATACGTAAGTGTATGCAAACCTGTCAGGCTTTTCTGCTTTATGCATCATTTTACAGAAACAAATTGGTTATTGATATTGATAGGTGAGCTTTGTGCTTAAGAGTGCAAAAAGAAGTATGCTATTGCTTTCTGAAAATGCACATCTACTGAGCACCGCTCAGTGTTTTGAAATTTGAATTTGAATAAAAGAAGGTTCAGTTGTGTGAAAATGCTGGAGTGTGCATGCAAGAATTTATTTTTTTGAAAATGTGTGTGGTTCCTTCCGCAGTATGATTTTAGACATTGATTTTTGCACAAGGCAGAGGAATAAAAAAAAAAAAAGCCTGGATTTAGGAACAGTCTTATCTTTCATCTATACCTCTATACCCACGGTTTTTAAAATGATAATTAAGTGAACCAACTTTGGATTGTTCTATCTTCTTTGAAAATATGCATCTGTATCTTGGCCCTATAAAACGAAAAGTGTTACCAAGCTCTTTTGTAATTTTTAGCAATAAATAGGAGGCAAATCAGTTACCAGTAGGAGCTACACTATTCTTGTGCTGTGGCTGTGCAATGCCATGCTTTAAGAAATACTGGTTACTGTCTTAATTTGCAGTAGCCTTTCCTTTTATGATGGCACTGCTTTAAATTATATGTATAACATAATTGTTCAAGTAGGCAAAGGCTAGAATTTGAAAAGTTGAGTGATTTTTATAGGTGAAGTTGATCTGTGAATTGTAAAACATTAAAATTGTACTGAAGATAACAGTATAATGAAGTATAAGCGAATTTTGGTAGATACAGTATTTTGTAGCATAAAGGGATTTGGATAGGGGGAGTATTTGTGGGTTGACAATTTCAGTGCTATTTGACTGCCAGAAAGACTGCAAGCACATCTCACAGTACCCTGCTACCAGAAACTCTCAATTGTTTCCAAAAAGTGGGAGGAAAATACTCATCCCCTTCCTCCTTTCTCTGAATTGAACCCGGTGGTCTGCTGTTTCTCCTCTCACTTTGGATTTACTTCTTTATAAAGGTATAGCTCGCAAAGAAGTTAACTGTCATGCACAAAACAGAACGGGCTCTTCAATTGCTGCTCCATTCATTAAGAGGACAGATCTCCACCAAACAGTAAGGCAAGGGGGATAGATTTGACCCTCTCTGGGCAGTCCCTTTTCCCACCTGCCTGCATGAAGTGAGTAACCCTGACATGCTGGCAAACATAGATAGAGAGGTGTTTCCTCTGCTTTTTCCACTTTACAAGAGCTGGGTAAAATGCCTCTCAGCTTCATTTTGAGGGTTTTCATGCAACACCTGTATTTGTGATCCAGAGCAGGAGGTGATGCTGTGGTTGCAAGCAGGCTATTTAGCTTGCACAGGGCTGACCTGTGAAATGCAGCTCTTTTCAAGGAAGATTTTGATTCTGTTTTATTTTTCTGCAGAAAGCCACTTCCTGTAGTTAGTTTGTTCTTAGTGTGTCTCTTCAATACTGCACTCAGCAGCAGGTTGCAGAGCCTATTTAGGGCCTCTTACAATGGTCTTCTCGCTTACTTAGCTAAAATGAGAAAGTTAGCCCTGCATTGACCACTTGTTGGCTGATGACAACTTTTACTTTGAATTTGGCTCCCCTCCCCCACCTTAAATCCCTGGCTCAGCAAATATTTGAACCTGCCCAAGTTAATCATGAAACTGAGATCTTTATCTCTGAGAGACATGCAAGCTACTGAGGGTGGTGGTTTCTTTTTTTTTTTTTTTTTTTTTTTAAACAGTACTAAAGTCAGGTTCACTTTTTAATGATGAATCAGAGTAAGAGGATACCTTCTGTAGAGCACAGTGCTGTAAACAGTTGAGAAGAAGGCTGGGATTTTCTCATTGCATATTGCAGAGATTTTGGTGGAACAGTGGTTGGAAAGCAGAGTCTTCTTTTTCCGAATTATTGTCTGCTTCAGAGCAGTTCCCTCAAAGAAGTTTTTTGTTTTGCTTTTTTTTTTTTTTAATGAAGATTTTTATAAGAGGAAGCCAATTTTTCAGGTTGTTGGATTGTCTTTTCAGACTGTGTAACAAGGGCAAGCATTTGCAATGCGTAATTTACAAAGTAAGTGATTCGGAATTTCTTTCTGTTTTCTTCATCACTTTATGGAACTATTTTACTGTATCTGATTACCAAGTAGGGATTTAATAGTCTTAAAATATGGGAGTGAAGGTCAGCTACCTGTGGGTTACGCAGGGAAACGCCTGTGTGCCTCCTGTCTTTCCCTGCCCGCGAGTGAGCCTGCCTTCGGCTGAGCAGCAACCGCTTGTGCAGCACAGCAGACTCAATTCAGCCAGAGCTGAATCCGGGGAGAAGTAATTTCTCCTGAAAAGCTTCATTCAACAGAACAAAAAACATTGCTGATCCCACATTTGACCTGAGTGCAGCCTTGTAGTCTTTGCAGGATCTCTTTGTAACTTAATTTAAATAATTACCTTGGCAGCTCAATGTTTAGGTAGCAGGTGGGCAAACGTCGGAGCGCGGTGTCAGGACTTGTGCATGAGATGAGTTTAAGTATCCTGTTTCACTTTGAAAATGGAAGGAATCTGTGTAGCATGTCTACCTAAGCAGGGAGGGGAGTCTGCTTCACAATGAATGTAAGCTCCTTAACATATAATGCAGAGCAACATGCATTTTTTTTAACTGTTGGTACTCCAGACATATTCTGATGTGTTAACTCTTGTATGAAGGCGGTGAGCTGGTGAGGGGAGCAGAAGGAGGGGAGATCTGTGTGAAATGCTTGGAAAAACTAGAAATTGTCTTAATTTTTTACTGAGTATTTGTGAGATAGAGCACGTTTCAGCTGCAGCAGGATTCCTTATGATGAGGCACAGATAGTTGCTACAGTTACCCTTTGTTGTGGTTATTTTTGGTATCTGATTTTCTGCTGCCGTAGAGGATAGTGAGGATGAAGCACTTGGATTGCTTTCCACAGCACTCTGCTCTGGAATCAATAGCCTGTTCTGTGCATGTTTCCCAAAGAGGTCTGACAGAGTGGCAGTCCATGATGGGCGGTTAGAAAGAATATTTCTGAGCACCAGGAGTACACGGGAGATGTAAAGTCAAGTTTGGATGAAGATGCTGACAAGGACTCTTGTTAACTTGGTATTTCAGTGAGAACAGGGTGAAGAAACAATGTGAAAAGGTAAACTAAATCCTGCTGTATCCTGACAGACTGGCGTTCTATATTCAGCAAAATCATTTTTCAAGATCTTAACTCAGTTTTTTTTTTACTTTATTCCACAGTGTTGGAGAGCCTGGTGAATGTAAGGTTACAATATTTGATGTTTAGGTTTCGAGATGAGTTAGTCCAGATCAGCTGGAATTGTATTTTATTATAAAGTGATGCTGGGGGGAGGCATCTATTGCAGTGTGTCCCCTTTATATAGTAATTCTGGGAGCATCAGATCTGTGTGCCCATTAAAATACAGAAATCTGTACAGTTTGAAAATGTATTTCATATATATATATATATTTCATTATGTGGATACGTACGTGCTTAAGTACATGTGTGTGTAATGGGCACATAACGGATACTGACACACACAAACACGCATGCAGAGTCATGCTCTTATTCCCTTCCATATCTTAACATGTACAGAAACCCTCCAAAGCCTTTTCAGCGATAAACTCCAGGCATCTGAGTAGGAAAATGAATCTAAGAAGTGACCTACCTATCCATAAAGGGAGCCGTGCTGTGTGTGAGCGTGCATGTGTTGTGTGCGTGTGGTGTGTGAGAGCTACGTGCTGCAGCATATCAGCCTTTTGTCATCCTGCCTGCCTTGGACTGTACCATGCTGCAAAGTCAGGAAAATGAAATGGAAACAAGGGTGTGTGAGAAGAGCCCGCTCTGTCTTTTTGCTTGTAATAAATACCAGGTTTATATTGCGGTTCTGCTAAATGCAGGTTCCTTCTGAAACTGAAATTGTTCGAAGATTAACGTAGAACAAAATGATGAAACAGGAGTGGTCTGGTGACATTATTTTGACATGATTGGCTGAGGATTATGATGTAATAGGTTACAGTGCAGCCCCTTATAGGTTTTAAAATGAATTCCAAGACACCATTACAAAGAGAGCCTGACTCTTTCCTTGTATCTGAGCTTACTCAGTGAAACTCATACAAATGTACAATACTGTTTGGAATATGGAAGAACTGGATATAGAATATCCTAAGACAGATATAAACTGTGGCACAGACTTGATGTTTTACATAGAAATGGATCCACCAGGTAAAACTGCAGTCTTATTATGGAAGACTTAATTCTTTTTTATCTCTATGATAGATGCTGAAAAATTCTTAGTGGATATGTAAGATTTATTTACATTGTCAGTGCTACAAATAGTTTTTCCTTTTTTTCCTTAGTAAGAATTGTATTTCAGTGCTTGTTTATAGTAACTAGTATCATAACGTGTAGAATTACCTGCCTGCTTACTTAATTGATTTTTTTTCTGAATTAACCTGTTTCTGCTTTGATTATTTTTTTGTCTGTTTTGAAGAATTTCATTTCTTTTGTAATTATTTTTTGCTATATTTGTTTAACGCTGTGGCTAAAAGGAGATGCTGTAATAACACTTCTATTTTCTGAAGCAGTGATTACAGACTGTTGGTTTGGATCGTTTTAGAAAGAACTGATTTTTAAAGTCTAACAATATTAATTGAATGCTTGATATCACATCATCTTCTCGTATCATATAAAAATACTGTGCTCTCTTTATTTTCATTGCATCATCTTTTGTAGCCAGTATAATATACATACAGGGATGTTCATAAGGAGTGTTGTACTTACTAAGAAACTAAAAGAGCTGGGATGATTTTTTATTCCTGACCCCCATATAGTCCCCCTTGCTAGTAAGTCAGGAGTTCTGCAGTGTCTTCCTCTGGCAGCCACTGGTATACGTATACATCTTTGACATTGAGGAAAGGGGCTGTGGTTTTTAATCAGCCCTGGCATTTGGAAGACAATTTATTCTGAAGAATTCTAAGATTAACGCAAGGGATATTTGGGTCACATACGGGTTTCTTAAAGTGTTTTTTGGCAAATCATTGCACAGAATGCAGAGGATCATGGAAATCCAGTTCATAATATTAAAACGTACAGTACTGCTGTGGGTTTGCATTTTCTATTACTCAGCTTCTAGGTGAGACAACAGCATTACTATAAGATCACTGTGTAGGAGAAAAAAAATTTAATTTCTGCATGTTTTATTATTTACGGTTACTGGAGATAGTGGAAGAAGGTAAAACCAAACTTCAGAATATTTTTTTTTTAATGTTCTTATCAGAGAAGAAAGAGATAAGATGTTATATTTTGCTTAAAATACATTATTGGAAGACTAGCATACTTTTTTTTGAAACAGTACATCTATCTTGTTGAATTGTATTGTTTTCAGAAAAATATCTTCATTCCCTTGGTTACTTTTAAATACTGCTGGAGGTGGAATACTCCATAACTATTTCTTTTCTCATTCATGTAATAATCTGTAATTTCAGGGGATGTGTGGTCATGTTTTCAATGAGTTATAATGAACTTTTCCCCCCTTTATTTGTAGCACTGCCTCCTAAGCCACCGAAACCTAATACTGTAACTAACAACGGCATGAATAACAACATGTCATTACAAGATGCTGAATGGTACTGGGGAGATATATCAAGGTAAATCAGCTCAAGACATGTAGTTCTCGTGTTTGACTTTATGTTCTTGCTGTGTTATTCTTTTTTTATGTACTCTGCATAAATACAGGAAAATTACAGTAATAAGAGCTATTTTTAGGATATTTTCCAACACAATCATATCACATTTGGTTTTATTCCAGACATGACTAAAAAGTTACTAGCAGTCCATTAGAATGTAATGCATGAAATGATTTGGTGATTGTTCTGTTATTTTAAGATAGCTGTATGAAATACTAGCATGAAGGACACCACTGAGAAACAAGTATTTTTTTACCCTGTTTTTCGTCCAGAACCACAACTGTAGGCACAGTACTTAACAAGCCAGACTAACAAGTGCTATGTATTAGCAACATTTTTAAATGTACTATATATAGGTACATTAGACCAGCACTGGCTGCTCTGATTGCGCAGGCTTGTATGAACAAGCAGAAGAACTCTGCAAGAATATCATTTTGTTTCAGCAGTGAGAGGACATAGAATATAGTGTTTTTGTATCCCAGTTGTTCTACAGTAATAGTAAATAAGTTTTTAAATAACTGTCTGAGTTTATATGGAGATCAAGGAGGCTTATAAAACAGTTATTTTAAAACAAGAATTTGGAGCACAGAGAGATGATAATGGAGTGAGAAGTAACTGAAATGATTATTTACTTTTGCTTTCATTTTAGAGAAGAAGTAAATGAGAAACTTCGAGACACTGCTGATGGTACCTTTTTGGTACGAGATGCTTCAACCAAAATGCATGGGGACTACACACTTACTCTGAGGTAAGATGTTAGGTCTGAAATATGTGACAGCAAAAGGCAGTACTGCATTGAAAAGACAGTGTTCTTTAGGAAATAGTACTCCAAGTATGCCTCACTTTATAACAAACTTTATTTGCAGGAAAGGAGGAAATAACAAATTAATCAAAATATTTCACCGAGATGGGAAATACGGCTTTTCTGACCCACTGACTTTCAACTCTGTGGTTGAGCTAATAAACCACTACCGGAATGAATCTCTAGCTCAGTACAATCCCAAACTTGATGTAAAATTACTGTATCCAGTGTCTAAGTACCAGCAGGTAATTTGCTCTATTTTCTTTGTGTTCCACGTAGATAAAGGGAAATTATCGCAGACAGTTACAAAGAATTTCAGCTCTGTTAATATTGTAAAAAATAAAAGGAATGTGAAAGTGAGTATTTTTATTTAAAACTAGCTCCAGAAGCTGCTTATAAATAATTAAAACTTTAAATACTGTAGATACGTTATTAAGAAATAAGCTTATGTAAATAATAGATAGCCCACTCATTGCAGATGAAATATATCATTTCTGGTATAAACTGCACACTCGTTACGGAAAACTGCTTTTTGTCATTAATTTCATTTGTATTTGCACATGGTGCATATAGTACATCTTACCTCTATATTGATAAAAGAGGTGTCACATTTACCATGTAAATATTTGAACTTTTGTAAGCAGTTCCGAAAATCTGTGCAGTGTGTTGTTGATTTATGAAATATCTTTTCTTCTGTTCCCAGGATCAAGTTGTTAAAGAGGATAGCATTGAAGCAGTGGGTAAGAAATTACATGAGTATAATACCCAGTTCCAAGAAAAAAGCCGAGAATATGACAGACTCTATGAAGACTATACACGAACGTCTCAGGTAAGACATGTTTGAAACAAAAGACTATTGTGTGTTGAGAAGAATGTTACTGTAAATTCATACTGCCATCTTTTTCCTTCTTCCTCCTCTCTTCCACTGCCTTTACTGTTGCTCAAAAACAGGAAAACAACATACTTAATGTGCTAGCTCAGTGCAATGGAACTGCTTACTTGTATTTGAACAGTCGCCACCTGCAACTTAACACTATGCTCAAGGGTGACACATGCATCCAAAGCAGTCACAGAGCTACTTTGATTTACCAGCACTTCTGCATGCTGTCCTCTTCTGTCCAAGTTACGGTTTTCAAGACACATATGCAAGGACGCATTCTGTTTTATCACCAGTTTTGAAAAGATCTGCTTTCAGCTATGCAGGCTAGGGAGGTGGCGTGTAGATACACTGATAGAAGGAAAAGCTGCTTCTATCCTCCTTTCATTTTAAACAATTACTACCATGTCTTGAAGCATCAGTGAATTAGTGCTGTTTTACACCACTGGAATCCAGACTGTTCCTTAAAGTTAGCAGAAGGTAAGACTGAAAATAATAGAAAAAAAACGGAGGTGTGCAGGCAACTTGCGTTTCATCACTACAAAGACTTAGGTATTGACTAGCTAGGTAGAGGCAGGAGGATGGACTAGATGACTGGAGATCTGTCCTTTCCAGTGGCTTGTAATTTTTTTATTTCAGAAAGTCAGCTGTACTTCTAAGCCTTGATACAAAGGGAAAATTGGATTGCCACAGGGCTTTAATCCTCAGAAACAAAACTTACTTATACAAAACAGAGATTGCATCTAACTCTTTGTCTAGTAGGTTTTCTTTCCTGGAAAGCCTTATCATGATAGCCTCTTGCACAGATCCAATTTCTCTATTTTGTACTGCAGACAGAATACATTCTGGTAATTGGATATTGAAGTCATTGTTAAAACATGCTCAAGTGTTTCCATGATACAAGCCAGTAAATTATCCCTCTGTTTGATAACCACTATAATTTAAACAACTATTTTATTTTCAGGAAATTCAAATGAAAAGAACAGCTATTGAAGCATTTAATGAAACAATAAAAATATTTGAAGAGCAGTGCCAGACGCAAGAGAGATACAGTAAGGAATACATTGAAAAATTTAAACGAGAAGGAAATGAAAAAGAAATACAAAGGTCAGTATTTGTATTTGCGAAACCAAAGTAAGACTGCAAAGTTAAAGTAGATCAGTTGTAAGGAAAGAAGACTTCAAATGGGGTAGATGTGAACTGCAGAACATGAAGCTACATTTAGAGAAATGATCTGTTCTTTTAGTTGTCTTGATGAGAAAACAGAAGGTATAAAGGTCAAAATAAAACACGAGAATATAACCTATCACATTGTTCTATTCAGAATTATGCACAACTATGAAAAACTGAAGTCTCGAATAAGTGAAATTGTGGACAGCAGGCGTAGATTAGAAGAGGACTTAAAGAAGCAAGCAGCTGAATATAGAGAGATAGACAAGAGAATGAACAGCATTAAGCCAGACCTCATACAGCTGAGGAAGACAAGAGACCAGTACTTGATGTAAGTATCATTATGAATTAACAAGTTCTTGCTTTGATTTTTCTTTTTTTTTTAACTGACATCCAACTTCTGTGACTAATAATTAATTTTGTTTTGCAATTATTCTCCAGGTGGCTGACTCAAAAAGGTGTTCGGCAAAAGAAGCTAAATGAATGGCTTGGAAATGAAAATACAGAAGAGTGAGTATCCTGAGATTTAAATATTCCTGGTGTTTCAAATCATCTTGCACAGAAGTGAGGTAGAATGTATTTGATTCCAGGACTACAAAAGGGGAATCTCTAGCTTAGGTCTCTTGTAACAGCGCACACAGTTAACACATGGCAGCAGGCCTAATACAGATATTCAAAAGGACACTTTGTCAGACCCTACTTGGCCATTACTCAGGGAAGTGTGGATCAGGTTACCATAGCAGAGCACAAGAACTTAACCTGTGTCTTTGTTCTTGTGAATGAAGTGAAGATTATAAGGTGTTAGTGTCTTAGAGAGATGCCATATGAGTGGATAAATTGTTCAGAAGGTCTTCTAGGTGCAGACAGACTGTTTCCAAATTGCAGTTGCTGATATTATGGTGTTATCCTATACTAGGTAACATCAAAATAGTAAGTGAAGCTGTTTAAAGAAAATCTTCATTTCCTTTGTCTCGGAGACTGTCCTTGTCAGTGAATCTGTTAAGTACTTAGATTTCTACTGACAAATTAAATTTTTAGAACTTGACTTTTTTTCTGAAGTTGCAAAGAGAGTAAATGAGTGTAATAAGCAGCTGTAAAACCCGGAGGGGCAAAAAAAAAAAAAAGAGAACCCATCTTTCCCAATGAATTATATCCATGTGAGGTTGCTTATCTTGGTGGACTACTTGGAGATTCTTCAGAAAGACCGGTTGTAAACAGAGTGGGAGAGGCAGTGCCCACCACTGCAGGCTGCTGGCAAATAGGCTGCACTTAAACTGTAATATGTTGAAGTGGTGGTGTCCACATAGCTGAAGCAGAGGCATCTTCTTTCACAATGGGTTTAACTCAGAGAATTCTTTAAAAGTCTGAATCAGCTTTGTAGAGGTGACTGTTCTGTTAGAGAAGGTCCTATTATATATTACTACATGTTTTCTTCATAATCTGGTTATAAGAAAAGAGAATCCTCTACTATGTAACCCTTTCTACAAAGCCATCTTTCATATAAATAATTTATCTACCTGTACTACTGCTTGTAGCTTTCACATGCAGCAGATGTAATCAATATGTTGCATGATTTTTCACTGCTGACCAAGTGTTCTGATCTTTGGAAATAAAGCTGACTCAGTGGATATTGATTTCACTGGGCTGCTGTTTACCAAAACGTGGGGCAATGGTAGAGGTACCGAAGTGTTTGCAGCATATTCTGGAGAATAAGACAGCATCCTTTTTATGTCCTTCAGATCCATATGAGTATTTTTAAAAGAAACAAGGTCCGTAAGTCTTATTTTTATTCAGCAAGTGAAATGTATTACATGATTTACACCCCTAGTTCTGTCTAAGAGGTGACCTACTAACCAATAACTTAGTGTTTTCCCAAGTAATATGAAAGGTGGTCTACCTTATTCCTGCAGCACATTGCGTGTAGCTCTGCAACATGTTGCACAACAAATATTTTGTCGTATTTTGACAGCCAATACTCTATGGTGGATGATGATGAAGACCTGCCACATCATGATGAGAGAACATGGAATGTGGGAAATATCAATAGAAGCCAAGCTGAAAATCTCCTGCGAGGAAAGCGAGATGGAACATTCCTTGTTCGAGAGAGCAGCAAACAAGGCTGCTACGCCTGCTCTGTTGTGTATGTACTCTAACCTGTGAATGATTTGAACAACCTTTGAGGCAGCTCAAATGCTGGGCCTTGAGCAAGGGGTGTAGATATATATTTGCATATGCATGGTTTCCATTGGATCTTTAGGCTTAGAAGCTGATCAACAAGTCTTCAGGCCATGAAGAAAGGAACATAGGGCACAAAACAACTCATCTATCTGCAGCTACTAAATCCTGCCTATCTCCTGTGTCCTGTGTAGAGTAGCCCAGCACCTGGGAATTCAGGTTAAACGTAGCCTTTTACCAGTATCCTACCATAGAAGACAAGAGTGCTATGCAGTGATGAGCATTTTAAGGTTTCTTGTCCACATCTTAGTTTCCAGCTTAGTTTTATGGTATTGGGAAACTAAAAACTGTTTGTTTCTTTTCCTGTTTAGGGTGGATGGAGAAGTGAAGCACTGTGTGATAAACAAAACACCTACTGGGTATGGATTTGCAGAGCCATATAACTTGTACAACTCTCTGAAAGAACTGGTGCTACATTATCAACACACATCCCTCGTGCAGCACAATGACTCTCTCAATGTCACGCTAGCCTACCCAGTATATGCACAGCAGAGGCGATGAAGATCTTAATACTCTGGGTTGTTTGGTTTTTTTCTAAAGGAGAGAATTGACAACATTGAGGCCTCTGGAGAGAGAAGGCTCCTTTCAGTCTTACTCAAGAATTTGAGCTGCAGTGTCAAAGCTGTCTGTCTTCAGATGGGACTAGAGCTTTCCTTCACAACTGCAGTGGGAGAGATCACAGCATTAAGCTGTGAATGTATGCTTCTAATCTGAAGTGCTTTTTTTTTTTTCCTTCCCAATTGAGAAACGGAAAACACAAGAGTAAGAAATCTAACCTGATCTCCCTGCAGGGACATAGAGGCCTTTAACCATGGTGCTTGTTTACGACCACTTCTGAAGCTTTACCAGCTAAAACATTGGATTCTGCAAACACAATGTTTAAGAGGTCTTTTCATTCACTTATTGGAATTTCTTGGTCCCGACCTGGCTGGGATTTGGTGTTGCCGCACTCAATGGATCCAGACACACAGCATTGTGGATTTTTTGGTTTCTGGTGAATGACATGTAGCAGAATGGCACTTTCATTTATAAGGGACACTTTAAAGGACTTCAGTTACAGTATGCTGTTAAGAGAAATCGTGATAGTGAAGTGCCAGAAAGTGTTTCGCTTAGACGTTTAAAAATCCTGTTTTAAGAAAACAGGTCTTTCAATGGCATACAGTCTATAATAGTGTACATAGTGTTGGATGGCTAACTATCATTGATGCAAACTATCAGTACCAAACTGCTTCTCTTTTCCTCTTTCTGTTTGCTAAAAGCTGAATTCTTAGACTATGCTATGCAATACTGAATTTTCTTTAGGCTGTAGTCTTCTCTTGAGCATGTCTACAGGTTAAACTTGTTTTTCTTTCTTTCCTTGCTTCCTTTTTACTTTTTTTTTTTTTTTGCCTGACAATATTTTTTTTTTAATGTACAGGAAGCCACCAAGAGTTGGCTTCATAATTAAAACTATGAAATATTTTACAGTTTTCTTTGTACAGAATATTGAGCTACTAGCTCCACGTTTTAAAAGTTCGTAATTTTTTTTTTTTTTTTTTGACTAAATATTTTGTTGGGCAGTGCCTGATAAGCTTCAAAGCTGCTTTATTCAATAAAAAATATATGAACCTTACAAAATATCATGGACTCCAACAATATTGTTTCAGAGGCATCTTTAGAATACGGTACCATGCTATGTTTGCTTTTTGAAGCATTTTGAACTTCTGTCATGATTGTCTTTGTATTTAGAAGATAAAGAATTGTGTATCCTTCTCTGATAATGACTGCAGAAAAACAGGAAAATTTGGCTACTGGGTTAGATAGGTTGGATTTCAGAATGAAATCATGCTTCATAGTAAATAAATGACATCTTGATCTACTGCGGCAGAATTCTTGTCAGCATGTCAAGGTATTTTCATTTCATATGAAGGACGTTTCTCTAAACTGTTGCTGAAGTTTGTTTTTTCATATTAATATTCTGAAAAAAGTTCCCATCTTTAGGTAGAACAATCGGATACAACATAGAGCGAATTACAACTGGAAAACCTCTGTTTTTTGACAGTGATAAGGCTTTCCTAATTAACACTTTGGATTTGTTTTCATAACTTTGTAGACTGAGAGAATATCAAAGTGAACACTTTCATAATTTCAAGCTCCAGAGATTTTCAGTTATGGTTCAGTTAAGGGAAATTTAAAAAATTCAACTAAAGTGAACTTATCAGTAATTCTGGGGCAATTCACTGTGGATGGTTTGTGATGGCCATGTTTTGCCATCAAGGTGTCTCGTAATAGCTCTGCTTTAGAGATACATGTGGTTTGATTCCAAGTATGCAGTGCTTCTTAAGCCATTGGAAATAATAAGAAATGTGCAGGTCTCCAGTAATTTTTATATTGTCTTCTATTTTTTTACATTATCCCTTCATTTATGAGGCTGTAAATCTTTTAATCTTATTTGGATTTTGTGCTTTATTTGGTAGGTTGTCTTTGCTTTCCTATAGATGTATTTTCTTGCTAGAATCTATATCAGGAAACAAGATTCAACCAACATTCATGTGTCGGGATAGTTACCACTTGCAAAATTATTCTGATTTTTTTTTTTTTCTGAATAGAATTTTAGTCTTCATGCCTTCCCTTCTGCATTCCACTCTTTTCAGGCCTCCCACAATAGAATCATGTAAATTTGGTATTCTAGTAACTTTTTTTTTTACTGTGGAAAACACCAACAATTGCTCTAGCATGACAGTCATACTACTGGGCTTGAAGTTACAAATTAGCTCAATACACAACGTAACACTTGTAGCAATCCAAGGTATTCTTCAGACATATATTAATTTTTGAATGTTAAATATTTTACGAGTAAAATTGTATTTTTTTTTTTCTCTATAAGCAAAATATATGTAATCTGAATGGATGTTTCACTTTGTATTTCTCAAGGAATTTCATGGAGTTAAGGCATTTGGATCTGATTTTCCTCATATTAAGTAAACCTCTGCTGTGTCAGTGGGCCATATCCTTAGCATGCCCAGCCCAGTAAGGGATGTCATTTGTTCCTGTTGTGCTGTACTACTTCACTTCATCTGTGGTTCTAGCAGAGAAAAAATAGTGTGCGTGCAAATTTGGCACTTGCTTTTATTGCACAAGCAACAATGAGAAATAAGCACTATGTTGTGGGGATAAATGCTTAGGGCTTCGTTAAGGGAAGTTCTGCCTACACAGGGTCTGTGCAATTCACAAGGATCACTTGCGCCCTCCAAGTGGGCCTGAGTGGGATTACTTTGGTACCTAGGTATTGTGTGGCCTCTGTATTTCCCTCCCTCCTTAATGCATAGATCTGCATCCTGCCAAAGGCCCTATTCACTGCAGAGTTTGTCCTTAATATACCGTACTGTTCACTCCAGTTTTGATTTGATCTCAGACTAATAAACTGAAGAAAAAAAAAAAAAAAAAAAAAAAAAAGCATGTGGATATAACCGAAGAAACACATTGCTTCTGTGTTTCTATTGACGTGTACTTTTTCCACCTGGTATGTCTGAAAGGTGGGAACTGTTTTGGTTCTTTTTTTTTTTTTTTTTCCAGTTGTTCGGGGAATTTTTAATTTCATTTTAAATCCCTGAATTATGCTGCACTGCAGCAGCAGTTGTGCAAGGCTTTTGAAAGGTATGAGGCAAAACACAGAGAACCAACACCCACAAGCAAAATTAGGAGTTTCTGTTTGGGGATATTGCATGTGTGCATCTTGTGCATATGCGCACACACTTGCTGTGTTTATATATGAATAGATCTCAGTATAGGTGCATTTTCACCAAATGTGATCATTTTGCTGAATTCAGTAAGTGATATCATTAATTTTGTGTAAGACACAAACGCACTAGACCTTCGTGGGTGCAGCATGTTTCCAAATGCAGTTTCTGTGTTGTTGTTTTTTCTAAAAAAAAAAAAAAAAAAAAAAAAAAAAGCTTGTCTGTATAGTTCAGTTATCTAAAAAATCTTGTCAAAAAATCTGTAAAACCAAATCTTCAAATTTTCTATTTGGTGTCAGCTGTTCTGTAGTAAAGAAATGGCTTTGTCTTGTAATTGGCAATGAAATAATAATGCTTGGGAAAACATGCAGATGCTTCTAATGGGGAAAACTTACGCTGATTTTCACACAGTGCTTTTGCTATGCATGGTATTAAGTTGGGAAAGTGAATCCTGGTAGTATTTTTTTCAGGGTCACTTTTAGAAATGGGCAGCTCAAAACA
The DNA here is from genome assembly GCF_019238085.1 of Lagopus leucura. Lineage (NCBI taxonomy): Eukaryota > Metazoa > Chordata > Aves > Galliformes > Phasianidae > Lagopus > Lagopus leucura. The sequence continues at coordinate 5,399,000 of NW_024962268.1, read as the reverse complement.
CAATGCCTCCCATAGGATGGGGTTCCAAAATGCAACATTTTATGTAGAATCGTGTTGTATTTGCTGACTGGAGAGCTAAACTGGACTGGGGGAGTTGGTAACGTTACATTGCGCTTGTCCTAATGAGACTGCATTAGCTGCCCAAGATGCTGCTATTTTTTTTTATTCTTGTTTTTAAAAATAAAGCTCTGTTCTGTTAAATGTCTTTAAAACATTAAGATTGCTTTGTTTTAAAATGGTCTTCAAGGAGGTGGAGGGTAAAGTGGGTTGTAAATTGCCTTCACAAGGCAACAGTGAAAACATGCCTCCTTGAAATTCTGTTCAAGCTATAGAGTTGATGGAGCTGTGTCTTGTTTTTAAGTTGCTTTAAAAATTGTAATAAGTCTTCAAGCAGAATAAAAGTTGTTTTGAAAAAGCTTTTCAGTTGTCGAGGCTTCAGTAAAGACTGAGATGTCTGTTTACCAGAACCGAATAAAGTAGCTGACTAGCTCCAAAATATTCTTGTGCCAGAATGATGGTTCTACTAGTTTCCTACACTTGCAAGAGCAGTGCATCTGCCTTCTGCATTGAAAGCAAAATTCTGTTTCTTCTGAAATTTGAATGAGTGTGGTTACTGGTATCCATCAAGTTAGCATAACAACATTAGCTAGAGGTAACTCACCACTCTTGCCTTCCCCTGCCTGTGAAAACTAAGGTGACAGTGAAGAAAAGGGAGAAGTTAGAGGCTGACATATGGTATTAGAATTTCTCAAGCACATCCACATCTTGCCTTTAGAAGTTCCCTGGGGAACCCAGCCAATCCCTCTGGAAGAATAAGGAGATTCCTGTTCCCAAGTTTTGCATTCCAAAATCTGCCCATTTGTTGCTCACTGTAGTCACAATACCAGCCAACTGAGGTACTCAGGTACCACGGGTGGAAATTAGTAATTTTTACAACATAACCACCAGCCTTTACAGTTTCTTAGAAGAAACAGATGAAAGGCTGTACTGAATTTTCAATTCTCTCAATACAGAGTGGGGTTAGATCTCTGAGAAACACGTGCATTGCAGTTTTTGCAATTAGTAAGCTGATTCTTTTAAATAGACACCACGCTTATCTTTTTCCTGCTCACAAAGCATATATTAAGCAACACAAGCTCTTCCGTAAGCCAGAGAGATCCACATCTAAAAATAAGGTTATGGCTGTGAATCACACATTTCCAATTATCAGCTCCTCAGAGACATTATGATTGGTTGATCATAATCTGCAGAAATGTACAGACCAGTGGCTTTTTGGCCTCTGTCATATGCTGTATTGAAATCACACTTGGCAGACTGAAAAGAATAGTTTTCAAAAATGTCATTCTATTTTTGTTGTCTGCAGACAAAGACATTCCCACTTTTCTTCGCTTTCTTCCTAAGACTTTATGGTCATTTTTTCCTAAGGAATGTGAAAAGTTGCTTGAATTTATCTTTGTGCAGCTACAAGTTGATGTAATTTTTTAAAATGATTGGGAATACTTTCCAACTTCTGTCTGTCCCCAAGCCACTTAACTCCCATGAAGTCCCAAGCACAGGTAACTTCTCGCACGTCCCTTTGAGTCAAAGAGAGAAGAAGGGATTTTAGACTTCTTGCTGTCCTGTGAAGCAATAGGTGATGCCTCCTCCCCTCTCAGAAGGAACATGGGACAAATGAAGAACCTCGCAGCTGTCTGTCGGGATTCAGGCACAAAATGGCAGGGATGAGCAAACTTCTGTAGCACAGCTCTGTGTGCTGTGAGGCCCACCTGCGTTTGCAGCCCTCCTTTACATCTCCACAGGAAAGGACATCTCTGTTTTGCAGGGGTGCTCAGAGGGACTCTGACATCTCTGGAGTATTGAGGAGACAACTAATGTTTACAATGGCCTATGATGTCCTGTACAAGTCCAAACAGGGCTGCATCTGCTTCTACGTGGGAAACAAGTTGACTCCCTTCACCTTCCTCCCCTCCATGTCTTGAGTGCCCAAGGCTGAGACAGGCACCAGCTACTGTGGGCTATGACAGTCCCATGGAGATTGCCCTCAGATGCAGTGTGGAAACTAAGGAGACTTTAAATGCTGAGGTCCTGCCAGCATCCCTGATTGGAAATGAGGAAGAAAAATTACTAGTTCTGCTTTGCCTGCTGGGACGTGGGGTCAGACACGCTTCTAGCCAGAGCAAAGTTGTACGAAAGTCACTGCACCCATCTTTAATGCAGCTGAAAAAAGCAGCGTTAACTATGGGAGCTCAGCAGAGGATGTGGCTCTGACCTGTCTTCCTTTTCTTCTCTTTCATTTTCTTTCTTCTTTCTGTTTCTTTTTTCCTTCCCTCCTTTCTTTTTATGATCTTCCTTTTCTTTCTTTTTTCCATCCCTCCTTCCTTTTTATGTCCTTCCTTCCTTCCTTCCTTCCTTCCTTCCTTCCTTCCTTCCTTCCTTCCTTCCTTCCTTCCTTCCTTCCTTCCTTCCTTCCTTCCTTCCTTCCTTCCTTCCTTCCTTCCTCCCTCCCTCCCTCCCT
>NW_024962268.1:5131736-5310830 GCF_019238085.1 Lagopus leucura | reverse complement strand
CCCTTCCCTTCCCTTCCCTTCCCTTCCCTTCCCTTCCCTTCCCTTCCTTTCTTAGTTACTTTCTCAGTTCACTTTTTGTTTATCTCTTTGTACACAGAAAGGTGGCTAGCCTACTGCCTCTTGAGCTGCTCTCCCTGCCCAGCCCTGCTTCACAGGCTTTTGGTACAGGGACAAGTTGCACCTTTTTTCAACAAGGAGGGCTTGAAGTCCATCTCCAAAATGACATTTTTCTGTTTCATTGCATATGTATCGTTTCTGTATGATGCCATGAAAATCTACTGAATTAAAGCAGGTTCTGCAAAGGTCCAAACCTAAATTTCCCCAGGGAGCACATCTCATGTTGGAAAAATGCATTCTGTTTATTTGTACTGCCTGATGCACCTTGCCAGTGGGTGGCACGAAGCCATCACAAGGTTAGTACCCGGACAGAGTGCTGTTTTAAAATGTTCTGAACATAAGTGAGTCAGTAGTCGTCTTTCCAGTCCTAATGGGCTGGCTGTTTCAAATTAAATTGAGTTATAGCAGGGCCCCTAGTCCACATCAGAGGATAAGAGCATGCAAAATTGAATTGGAAAAATGGAGTCAGTTTGCATTCCTCCTTATGAACATGCAGACAAATCAGCAACTCAGAAATTACCAGCTATTATTTTATTGGCAATTCATACAGTTTAAAAATAGCCATGGAAATTTGTACCAAGGCCACTATCTCCCTTCAAAATCAGCTAACCGTTATTGCAGCGAGCCCAAGTGGCAAATTCCTGTTGCAGCTGTTAAGCTGGGGCCAGAGATAGAGTGAAAGGCAAGGAGTGGTGTTTACATTTCCAGCCCCAAATATCAAGTACTCTTGAGGCAGAATCATGAGGCTAACTTGAAAATTCTCATAAATTTGATGCGTTTTCTTACAATCGGTGAACTTCTAATTTGCAATTTCTGCAGGCACCATAATGCCAAAAAATGTTTGTGTAACAAACACTCATTGCACATACAAAGAGGTTTCAGGAGATTAAAAGAAAAATAGGTCGGGTTCAAGAATGGCCTAATCTAAATGGGGAAAAGGTGCTATATAGAAATAGGAGGGGTTCCACCACTGCTTAACATGGAGGAGAGGGCAAAACTAGTACCTAGGGGTAAAATGGCTAACCAAACAGTTTCTTTCACCTTTTGTGCAATTGTGGCTTTGAATTACCTTTTTTGTAGTGTCATGCTCAGCTGCAGGTGCAGGGCTTGACTGGCCAGCCTTACAGCATGAGACAGGGAGTTGGGTCAGCAGAAAGAGAATGTAGAATACAAAGGCTCCCCTGTTAACTATCATTTAGCCTGGTTAGGAAATTCATACTATGACTCTCACTCCTGGTTAAGGAATCACTCTTATGGACCAAGTTTTAGTTTGAAGAGGGAGATGGACATGTACTGATGAGGTCAAGGCAAATTGATTTAAAAACGTCTGGATGATCCTACTCTAGGAAAGTTCTTGTTGTTACTAAGTGACGTGGCATTTCCACTGGTTTTAGTCAAACACATACTGAATTCACACCTTTGGAGGGCTGAAGTGTCCATATTTTTGTCCTGTGGACTTTCAGACAGGCCTGTCATAGGCCTTTGACCTATCACACACAAGCATCACAGAGACAAAATGTCTTCCGGACTGAATTTTGAGCCACTTACCCAGTCCTGCTATTACAGTTTACCTAAGTATTAGGTACATCCTGCTTAAGTACATCCTGCTCAATTGCATCTAAGTATTAAAGAAATTCCTAGATTTAGAGGATAATTAGACTTCTGGAAGTTACAGTGGTGATGCAATGAAAAGTTTTAGGCCCATTTGTAGTTTCCTTAGGTATATTGTTCTCTTGGTGCAAACACGTGCAATGCTTATTTGCATTATGTAAGCAGCATTTTTGCACAAAGAAATAATATACCTCCTTGTGACTAGATCAGAAGAGTTCAATTTATCCATTTAATGTTTCAAACTGCTTTTCCATGCTTGCAAGGCACTGCCTGCATTGTGCTCAATATGTTTCTGCCAAGTGCTACAGTTGAAGTCTGGAGAGACAAAGGATGCAGACATGCTGAAGGATGTGTTTGTGTCACCCATGCGCATGTGACAAAAGCAAGGGGTAATTCCTGCACCAGTTCTCTCATGGAGTGCAGGAGGTGTGCAGCATTATGTCTGCAAATAGCACAAGCAAAATCTTTGATTTTGGATGAGAGACGAGGAAGCAGAGAAATTACAGGTTCTCTCTCAAGCATGTGCACCCACATTCACAACCAACCACACTACCGGCTCTTTCTGTCTGCTAATTACTCCATTGCTCCAACCATGCAGTTTTCTCCTAGTCTCTCTCTTTCTATCTCTTGTTTATTCTGTGGTTTATCACTGCATGCATCTTCAACATTTTTCTATGCTTCTTTCTAAATAACGGCAATGGAGGAAAATCCCTTGCACCCTGGGGACATTAGTCTGAATTCATACCTTGCCAAGTAATTAGTCCCAGTAAGCCATGCGAACATTCCTGTGCAGAGAGAACACCAAAATATTCTAGGTTCATACTGGTTTTGAATTGTAAGAAATGCAAAGAGCTGGAACCTCCTGCTTAATAGAATAGGTGGGAATTTAATCTTTTACAGTAATGTCTTGCATGGAAAGAGGCTCTTCACTACCATCTGGAAGTTTTCTCCTTGACAGCCAGTCCACAGGTATTTCAGCAGCATTTATGTAGCACTAAACAGGCAGGCAGCCTGGGTCTTTGTGACTGTAGACGTCAGACTGTAGCTGAGTAATTGCATAGTGGGCACAGAAAGGACAGAAGAAGAGTCTGCTCTAAGGGCCTGCTGATGCTCTCCATTTCTCCCCCACTTCCTATGGAGGACATATGAAGAGCTCCAGCTGACAGAAACAGTTTCCATATTGCTGTGGTGGGTGCTATTAGGGAAAATTTTTTCATCCCTAAGTACAAAGAAGTTGATGGTTCTGTTGTCACCTATTTGTAGATGCCTATTTTGTTGTTGTTGTTGCCATTTTTGAAGCTTTATTGTTTTAGAAGCAGCATCCAATCTCACAGTCAACTGAATAACTTTCAAGGAGGGGTAGAAGAAGTAGGTCCAGGTCTTCACTTTCCCAAATTACCACTCTCCATACATGCTACCTTGTGTTTTGTGGCTCACATTTTCCAAAAGTTTGTGGCAGGCACTATTCAGCCCCACAGGAGCTCTCCTGGAGACCCAACCCTTCTCTGAGCATCTCAAGCGGAGCACAGCAGCTATGAATATTCAGTTCTGGAAGAGGGAGAAATTAGAAAAAAAGGGGTCAGCTCCTCAAAAGCATTAGCTGTAATGAGCAGCCTGAGTGATGCTAATCCTAACCCAAAATATGTGTGCTTTTTCAGGCCATTGGAACTTGGGCTGCTGCAGGGTCTCTGTGCTTTGATCTGTCTGCAAGGGAATTAAAATGGCTTCTCCATTGGCAGATCCTAATCTTCCCAATACCCATGGCAACTGTTTGCTTGTCAGGAGCGGGATTCTCTGTGACTTTTGGGAACCCTTGAGACAGGCAGAAAACAGTATGTTATGATGCTGTCAATCAGATCTTGGGTAGTCACATCCCCGGCAGGTGCAAATACCCCATCTGGAGATTCACACTGGAAACAATGTCCTGTTTTGCTATAATCTGTCCTGGATTGGGATTTCCCAGTGTTTTGCCTGCTCAACAGACTGATTTATCTCAAGCAGTCTGATAATCAGACAGTGCAGTTTACGGTTTTAACAAGACAACAGTTAACCCAATTTAACATGTCTTTAGACAGTCACAAGTGACAAGCTTCTCTGGATGGGGAAAGCATTTAAACAAGTTGTCCTTGTTTGGTGAGGATGAAATAGAATTTCAGCTCCTTTGTTGGAGCATGAATGCTGTCAAGGGGGTGGGATGTATGAAATACATTGAGTCATGAAAGGGGCAAAGATTCCCTTTCAAGTGGAAAAACAAACTCATGCTATTAAAAGTGACTTTTTCTCCTCCTCTTTTTATTTCTTATTTATGTCAGCAGAGCTAATCCTTCTCAGTGCACTGCTCAGATGAAATATAGCTAGATTCCTTTGAAATCATAAACAGGAAGATCTTTAACTGTGGGAGTGGGCTGCTCCACCAGAGGTGAAAAGTTAAATGCACCCTGCAGCAATTGTTCAACTCATAAAAATTAAAAATAATGTCTTGGTCGCATACATTCAAGAATATCATGCGGAATGATTAATGTGCAGTCTTCTTTAGTCGCTCTTACCTCCTTCACTGACTCCCCTCAAAACATGATTATCTGCATTTCTTCCTTGATTTTTATTATTTTAAGATAGCTATCTCCATACTGCCTTGACTCCAGATTCTAAGCACAGAGAGCAAGAGCACAGCCATCATGCCTCTGCACTGATCAACCTACCAGTTATGCAGCAAGGGGTCAATCAATGTGAGTGAGGACAAGGGGACCGGTGCTGGGACAGCTGCACAATTGAAGTCGCCATCTACTCAGGATAAGAGCAGGCTTCATAGACTTTCACTTCCTCTTTGTACTGGATGCTCTCATTAGAACATGTGGCAATAATTATGCTCATGAAACAGGGAGATTTGTGTCTGCTAGTTTTTTTGGTGTTTTTTTGTTTGTTTGTTTTGTTTTGTTTTGTTTTAATGTTGTGCTGCAGAAGCCTTTCCTTAGGTAAAGTCTTCTCTTTTTTTGGATCATGAGAAATAAGCATACCATCAATCAGATAACTTACAAGTGGATCTCACAGGACACCTTACAATGGCTTTTATTCAGAGGGTTTTATTTCTTGACCTCTAAAAGCATTTTGCTTAGGTAACTTCCTACAGAACTCTACATGTACAACCAAATCCTCTAGTCTCCCACAGCTCTGAGAGTACCTGACAGTTCCAAAATGTGGCCCATCCAAGAGAGATCTGCATGCCAAACTGAGAGCTAGGCAGAAAGAGTTTTGAAAGTAAGACCATAAGCATGCAACATTACTGCAAGATGCAGCATTCCAGGCATTTCATAAGTTGTCAATAGACAGTTCCTTGGAAAAACATCTATTTAAGCACATTTTCTCTAGTTTTCAGGGCATAAAAGGTATTTGGCTTGTTACTAATATCTGGATTTGTCCTGACACTTCTCAGAAGAAAGCATATCTGAATGTCCTCATGAAGACTTACAAACTCTTCTTGTGGTGGAAGCCATGCAGACCATTTAAATCAAGATGAAAATCAACTTTTTACACAGTCTAGTACTCTTCCCTTGTCCAAGGGGAAGAGTTTTAAACTAAAAGAAGGGAGATTTAGACTAGATGTTAGGAGAATTCTTTGCTCAGAGCATGGTGAGGTGCTAGAACATGTTGCCCAGAGCAACTACAGGCACTCCATCCCTGGAGGCATTCAAAGCCAAGTGGAATGGGGCCCTGAATGGCCCTGTCTGGTGGCTAGCAAAGCCCCCCTGCCCACAGCGAGGAGTTGGAACTTGATGATCCTTAAGGTCCATTTAAACTCAAGCTTTTCTATGATACTCTGATTTCTTTCTTAGCAATCTGCACAAGACCTAGACACCTTTGTTTGCCTACATGTACACCTGCCTTGCTCAGTGCACGCTGGAGAAGACATTCAACTACCCCTCCATAAGGTAACTAAAACCTTTGGTACAAAAGAAGCAGTGTTTATCGGGGGCAGTACCATCTCATAGTATTTAGTGGTGTTGTAAGCTTGACAGAGCAAACTAGGTTCATGTGTACAAGCTTTGGAATAAAGAAGTTAGCACAAATGTTCCCCTAGGCATATGGTACTTTTTATACATATAACACCGGAAAACAAGCTCTTGTTCCAGCCAATATTAACTTTAAATTTAGTCCTTTGCTTTCTACATCAATACAAAAATCACTGGGCTGTATATTCAATTTACTCAGATCCATTCAATCCCACTGGTGTCAATAGCAACGTATGGGTATCAATCAGCCACACAGGACTGAGTAATAATCTCTGCGTATTCAGATTTAAAGTCTTCTATTTCATGTTGTTCAAGTTTCAGCTTGGTAGAAACTTTGGTAACCATTACTTCATGCACTATCTAGTTGTAAAGCCTTAGGATATTAAAAAAAAAAACTTTCAACAATCTGAACAAAATGCTTAACATCCTACTGATAAATCAACCAAATACATTGTGTTGTTCTGTCCACAGTCCAGCTAGAACATCTGTTTTCTTGACTGTATGGTACTTAGCACAATGAATCATTTACCTCCAGTCATTTGTAGTCCCAGTATGTTAGATGCCTAAATCATAGGAAAATTCCAGGCAGTCTCCTCCCAGTATTCCAGCCACACTGATCTCTTTACTCCCACAGCAAAAGTAGTGGGCTTTGCCTCCCTCCGTCCCTCCCACCACAAAACTCCCAAGACCTGTAGTTTACAAAGACTCCCTTTTTGCTGGCCCAAGTTATTGAATGCAGCTTTTTTCAAAATACTTTGTGGGGTTTTTCTGGTCTCTGTATCTATGCCCGTATTAATAAATAAAATTAATGAATAATAAATAAATAGATAAAAATGAATAAATACAACTGGTTGCTCTCCAGCCCTCACAGTGCAGCTCACAAATGTCCCTCTCTACAAATCATTCAAGTCCTGTCTGGGAGCCAGGCCTTACCTAGGTCACGGCCCAGGATGGTGCCAGCTCAGGCAGGGGAACAATCATAGGAGGGTATCAGGAAGTGGGAGCACTGCCTTCCTGGGTTTTCTGGTGCATGCAGAGCAACATCTGATGGCAGGTCAGCTGCCCGCAGGCAGGCAGACTGAGGGCACCACCAACAAGGTAAAGAACCTATCATCTGGAAATTGCTCTTATGCAGACTCCAGTCCTTGGATGCAATTGAGACTCCATAAGTAAGGAACAGCACTGAAGGAGTGCCCCCTTGACATGCAACATTTTCTTGTCTCTCCATACAGATTCTCAAAATGTTTTCTGTGGGGATGTAAAGCAAAGAAAGGATAGGTAGAAAACAAAGGTAACAAGCTCTTGAGACAAGGATGTATCCAGACCTAGAGCAGACATCTGATGAAATTAGCACAAGGAATTTTATTATTGGGATCTCTCCCCAGCCCAGGCTCTGCCCTGAGGAAAGCATTCCTTTTCCTTTTCCTGCCCAGGAAGGGAGCAGGGGTCTGGGAAAAGGCCAGGACTGCTGAGGGATGCCTGCCCTACATTCCTACCCAGAGTCCTCCAGCACCAAGGGGCAAGGGAGGCTGGAGAGAGGGGTAAGTTCAGAGACCCATGCTATATCCCAGCCAGATAGATAAACATCTGGCTAGGATGCCCTGCTCCAAATTTTAGCCAGCTACCCCAGTCTGAAACACTACTACAGTTTGCTTTGCGTGGAGCCCTTTCAGCAATAGCTATGGCAACTCATTGAACTCTCCCCCAGACTGAAGAGGAAGTAATTTAGATTTTCCGTAGCAGAGGTTTTTAGAGATCTTAACTATAAGCTCCTGGGGAGTTCCCAGCTGTATGTTAGGCTGATCACAGAGCAAGATGCTATTTATAATCTATGGTATCAAGCACTAGCATGGAACAAGGTTAAAAGTTACAGCATTGCTTAAGCAGTTTTCATGTATCTGTTGGGTTGGTCTGATAAAACCAGGGCCTCCAGCATGTAACTGAGGACCAGAAAATAAGTAAGAAGTCTCAGAAACAACAACTCTTTGAATGTTGCTGGTTTCTGTTTCTTGCTGCCTTTTCTTCCTTGCACTTGCCAGAAACTTGGATTCCAGCTCATAAGAGGGAAAGTCCTAAATATCTGATGACAAAGAAAGACAGTAAATCTAACAATTCTGAGGCGATTCTTGAGACACTTGGGGAGTTTAATTCATTAAGTGGTAGAAATACATAGTTTGGTATCTAGAACAGTATGAAAGCTTGGAGTACCACCAACACCAAACAGGAGAGGAAAATCAGATAAACTGTTTCACAGTTGCACTCAAAAACACTTTGAACTTCAGCCAAAAGTTCTCTTTTTCTTTAGAAAAGCCAGTTCTCCCATGGCTAAATATAACCCAGGACGCTGCAGATAGCTTGTGTGCTCTATACAGCCAATTCACCAACACTAAGTTACACTGCAACCACTCCCTTTTTATCTGTTCATTATAAGATTATGATATCTAAATCAGAGGAAAGATGAGGAAGAGCAAGCTGTGTCCCCAAGGATAATTTCTGCCCTTTTCAAGATGCATCACTGGTGGAAAGGGATGTCTGAATGAAGAGGCATGCACAGTTCTAAAAACTGCCCCAGGTCTCCCAGCAGCTTCTGCCTGGCATTCAAGCAGTTGCATAAGTACTGCACATTGCATGAGGCAGTAGCTCTATTATTTATGAAACAGCCAAATAAACAGTCATATAAAGCCACTGCAAATGGTCAGAGGGGAAAAAAAAAGAAGAAGAAATGTTTGCCTTTGGGCAGAACACCTTGGCTTCTCCAGTTCCTTTCCACCAAGCAGTACATGCTCACTGCTCAGTCATTTGCTGGTTGCTGGGGAAGTTCATGCCTCTCCTGTCATTTTCTCTCTCCCTCTTTCTCTCAGTAAAGAGCCACAACCAGGGGCTGACCAACCTCTGCTCTAGCTGCTGATAGTGCTCCTCAAGGCTGTGCAAAGCTCACTTGCTGTTCTTGGGACACCAGAGCTGGTTTTTGCAACACAGCATGTAACTGTCAGTGTGTATTGATCCACTTCTCAGGAATAACTGGGGACAGACGTGGGCATCAGAAAGATAAATTGATCTGCTGTTTCCCATTTAAGTAATTTTTTTTACTCACTGACCACTTTCCCAAAATATATAATTTTAGTTATTTATACATAGGAAAAATGACCTGGAAAAGGCATTAAGTTCTCCAACATCAGAAGCACCAGTAATGCATAAGATCTTTCACAGACTGAAGTGCCATTAGGATTTTCCCTCTGTATTCCTGTTGAAAGTGTACTCCAAAGCAGAACTGCTCAGAAGCTGGAAGTGAAGGGGAAATGAAGATGAGAAAAGAATACTGTAGTATAGCATTGTTATTGTTTAAAGCAAGCTGATGTCCTAGCAAGGACATCGACAGGTTGGAAAGGTGGGCCCGGGTGAACCTGATGAGGTTCAACAGAGGTTCTGCTGATGAGGTTCCTCAGATCACCATTTTTAATTCTCCCAGCTCAGTAGGATTTGATAAAGTGATTAGCCCAAATGCTTAACCTCAATTCTGGGTGTTGCAAATTGCTTCTCCTGGAGGAGAAATTAGCATTTTAGTCAAGACTTTTCTCCATCACAGTCTGATTTTTCTTACACAGCATCAACAAATGTCTCCAGCCAAATGTGCATGAAAACCATACTTTACTTTGAACTTTTCCTTCATTGGATACTCCCTCTGTTTTGTTGGTAGCACCTATGAGCTCAACTGGCACGTAACAGGAGGCATTGAACTGTTCCCTCATTTAATCCTTAGCAAGGTATCTACTAGCTTTTGTAGCATATAAGTTCGGTCACTGAAATAAGACATACTAGAAGTCACTTATTTTTCAATGTAAGTATGTTAAATGTCATAAGATCCAAAAATCCATAACACCCTTTGTCCATCCTTCAATAAAAATATTTCAACACAAACAGTTCCAAAGCTGTGGGATCTCATTTCTTCCCACTGCTTATCCAGACATTAATTGGACTTTCCCCTTCATGTCCCACTCCATTATTTGCTCTCATGTATCTCATATTGAGGGTCTTATCAAAAGCTGAGCAACCAGTTATGCTTTTGATACGGACTGCCTGACATGCCCCACTGCTCCTGCTTCAGAAGAAAGTCACACACCTGATTCCCATTTACAACAACATAGCCTCACAGCGTGCTGCTAGGATAAAAGGATTTAAAAATAATTTACAGCCATTCCAGGGTCCTGTTACAGAGACAAAGTAGGGCCAGTGAAAATGACAATTTATATTTCTGACTTTGAACATATCATCTATTTCATTTATTTTAGGGTTGGTGAATGAGTAATGTCTTGTCCCAGTGGGAGCCCCTAGAGGGGGATCTGGAGGATCTACTACCCACAGAATTTTTCAAGTAGTTCTGTGACACATCAGCTGGTATCAGTCATCTGATCTCTTGTAAAAGAGCCTTGAAAAATGACTTTCCATATCATCTTTCTCAGTTCACCATGATACAGCTTCATTCTCCGTATCCTACTCTTCTTAAATGGTCTTCTTGGCAGGAACCAGAGCAACACATACTGTCTCTTGCTCCTGAGAGACTGGAGTAATTTATAGCTATTATTTGCCCTAATATCTTTGGCTCCCTAACACATACACCGCATAACTTTTTGATTTCATCTTTATGCGCAGTGTAGCAATGTCTGCTCCATTCCAAGGTACTTGTTATGCTTGGATGGGTGTTTCATTTTACATAGGAAAGAGATTACTGGGGGAGCAGAAGGTCTTTGCATTTCTGCTTGATCACGCAAATTTTACTTTTTCTATCACCCAGACTGTATGAAGGAAGCTATATAAACAGTGGAAGGCAATGCCAATGTATCTCTTTTGTTTTCATGGGAAAAGCCAAGATCCACTTTGAGAAGATACATGCCAGAGACTGAGCTCGGTAACTGGTGCAGCCACACAATGCAAACACTTGTCCTTTCTATGGGAGAGAAAAACAGAGCAGGGAGATACCTATTTTAGGATGCACTTCTCACATTCCCTACACAGAGCAAGATGCTACTGGAGTGCTAGCCAAAGAATATGAGGACTAGTGCAGTGGCAGAAGCATTTTATAAATTAAGGCAATTCAAAGTCCACAGATCATTATGGCAAGCAAAGAAATTAACCCTGATTACTACCAGAGACTAGAAACCAAATGTCAAAGCAAAGGGCATACAGCTCCTTTCAGAGCTGGAGGCTGTCCAGCTGACTATGAAAGCAAAGAAAATATGGTGCAGTCTCAAGCTTTCAGATGGAGAACAGGGTTAATCTACTATAAATAAAGTCTATCCAAATTCAGGAAAAAAAAAAAAGTATCCAAATTCAGGAAAAGGAGAAATCAGATTTCTCTTACCCAGTCAGAATAGAGAATAAAAGTTAGAAAATTAAGATTGGAAACCTAATATTGCCTATTTTCGGATGCATGGTAAATTGAGCAATTTTGTTTCAGGCTTTCATTGCTTTTATGCTCTATGACTTTAATGCTCTAATCATTTACCAAAATGGAGAACTGTTACAAAGGAACAGCACCTCTCTGGTCTAGCCCCTTGGGTGTTATCCTGCTATACAGTGGTAGCTGCATTGCTAGCTCATCTCAGAATACAGCTTCTGCTGAAAATTTCTGTTTCTGGCAGTATCCCCACACTTCTGCTACATTGCCTCATGGCCTTGCCATGGGACAGAAGCTGCAGTCTGAGGAGAGACATCAGCAGCACCAGGAACAGCCTGATGTTCACAGAAGAACGTCGAAGGTAGGCATGGAAGGCTTTCAGTCCAAAAAGCAGCTGTTATCTTAGCTTGCACAACAGCTTGAGGGAGAAGCCAAGAGCAAGTTTAAGATAGTTATTTTTGTTAAAACTTAAAAATAGAGAAGTGAGCCAAATCCGTAATAGCTAGGCTGTGCACACTCACACGTGTGCCCTCCCACAGACACACAGTTTTATGTGTGGTGTAATTGGATGCCTCCACCAGTGAACAAGTGCTGAAAATGAATCTGCTTTGATGGCAAAACTACAAGCATATTAAGAACAAAACTGATCAGAGAAAAGAAATCAGTTGTCATAAAATCTTGGCTTGTGCAATTACTTGGATAGAAGATCACCAAAATAAAAGCAAGTTTTTCCAGAAAACAATTTTGGTGATCTAGTATATAGTGTTCTTCCAAGTCAATACTGAAGTCCTCCTCCAGCAGATGATTAGAAAGAGCTTCTTCTGTAGAAGAAAGTGCTCTTTGAAAGGTCCCATGGCACCTTATTCTAGAGGAGGAGGTATTAATGAAGGTGTCTGGTACAAAATCCATATATTGACTATTATATTCAAGATGCTTAGAGTTCCCCGCAGTTTGTCACTTTTATTTTTCTCTCCAGAATTACCAAGTTTTGTTGATGTGCACTCTTCAGCTGCTTCCTAGATTTCACCCCAGAAGTGTCTGCGTGCATTGAGGAGAAAAAACACGTTAACATATGCCTTCCCAACACTCATGGGTGGCTTATGCTGATATTCCAAGGGACACTTCTGTTCCACAGATTTGCATTTTACAATTAGCAAAGCAGTTTTTCCAAGCTTTATCAGGTTTATGCAAAATAGTATTGGAGTTCAATCTGCATTCATCTTCTTACAAAGTCTTAGCTCCTAACTTAGCAAAGTACTTCAAACAGGTTACTGATTGCACTGATCTCAACCCACAAGTAAAAGTAAGGCTTTTTCATTAATTGGCTACATCAGCACTTTATTTGTCTGACCTCCATCTAAACATGCTTCAGAGGAGCCACTGGAATTTGTAAATGACTCATGTCTGTCTAAGGAACACTGAAAACTGCCTTTGTCTCATTAATTCACTAAAGAGCATGCAAAAATCCCAACCTCAATGTAGTCAGTGCATGATGTGACTGCAGCTGTGATGAAATTTTGCTCCAGTATTATAATTCAAGTGTACCTGAGCTTTCTCTTTTGATTAGTAATACTGCCCGTCTAATCATTTATATCAAATGCATAGGATGAAAGCTGAGCTTCGTCTTTAGTCAGGCACACTCATAAAATTCTTCATCTGTTAGATTTTTGTTACCCAATGAAATAGTGCATTGCCTGTGAAAATACTCTTAAAGCAGTTGTCTCTTTTTTGATCTGCAACATTATCTCAAGCTTTCCTAACACCATACTGAAAAACAAGAAGCAAGAAGAGCTTGAGCTGGCTACATGAAGTTTGTAACAGCAGTAATAGCTAAAGTAGCTCCCACTGCATCAGTCTAGAGACTGGTTTAAAAGGGGACAGTGGCTATCTGCTGTTCTTGGTGCTCCCACCCACCTGATCCAGGTGCAACAATCAATGCCATGTCAGGAATGCTTGTCTTGCATTCACCTGCTGCTCTTAACCCTGGCAGGAGCTCTCTTAAGTGTTTTCAGTGCTCACATACTGTCCTTCTTTAAGTCATCACAAATATTTTCCTTTTGCACCTCGACCCCATGCTACTGCCACTGCAGTGGTGCCAGCTCAGCATGCCATCCTACTGTTCCCTCCCATCCCAGCGGCGTGGGTTGGCTGCACTCCACTGTGGGTTCCCACTCCACTTGCTGTCAGTCTGGGGTCTCATCTGCACTTGGATGCTGCATGACACCATGCAGCCCTGTTCCATGCCTGGATTTTGAATGCTCTGTCTACTTCCACAGCTGAAATCCTGAAGCCCTCTGCTTCTTGAAGGACTCAGACACATTTGCACCACATCCCACCCTCTTGTTTAATTGCCAGGGGGTAACAGATGGCTCCAGCAGGCAAGGCATGGCAGCCACCTGTCCTGTATCAGCACCCAGCACACAGGTTAGAATGCTAGGAGAGGAGAAAGAGGGATATCGGGACAAACCCAAAACA
Source organism: Lagopus leucura (assembly GCF_019238085.1). Taxonomy (NCBI): domain Eukaryota; kingdom Metazoa; phylum Chordata; class Aves; order Galliformes; family Phasianidae; genus Lagopus; species Lagopus leucura. The sequence goes on along the minus strand of NW_024962268.1, from coordinate 5,297,225 downwards.
ACAGCAAAATTACTGTCCATACAGCATTTGCTTAATGGCCTTGAACCTGTAATAATGCTGATGTTGTTAAAAAGAAAATGTAAATGGAAAATCTGTTCCAATTTATCACAAAAGGGAATTAAACATACTCCTCAGCTGTAATGGCTTGTGAGATCATCACAGCTTATGTCATGTTCCCCATTTTTGTCCTCCTTGAAGAGATAGTTTACCGTAAAAGAAAAGTGGCTAATTAGCAGATTATTATTATTATTATTATTATTATTATTATTATTATCAAAGTCATGCATTTTTCCTGTACTAACAACATTTGAATGATAGAGAAATAAAATTAACCTCTATTTCCCAAGTTCTTGTGCTATCAGGTGTTGGGTTTCTGATGCTCTGCACAGTGTCTTAAAAACAAATTGTGGAAAGGTGCTTTCTCTTCTGACCACCACTTCCTCATGTTGAAAATAGTCCAGCCAGGACTACCCAGGAAGCATGCATCCATCAAAGCACCTTTACATTGGGCTAAATGGGAGCTGGCCAGCCTAAAAAATCAGTTAATAGTGCGGTTTGTATTTCCTTGTTGCTTTTTGTTTTCTGGCTATCCTGTGTTAGATACCAATCTCTGATGCAATTATCACCTCTGACAGTTTGAGGATTGTTAATGCTTTTGCTTTTTTAAAAGACAGAATTGCTCATAAAAGGAAAAAAAAAAAAAAAAAAGCAAGGTTTGATGCAACAGCATGATGCTGAAAAGCCATAGCAATCAGAAATTAGCACAATGATTGTACCCCTTGCATATACACACATAGCTCCTTCCACCCAAATGAAGAGACAATTTACACACCCAAATCATATGGATGATCATCACAGGGATTCTGCATCATCAGCAAAACAAAATATCACTGCTGAGGGCCATGAGGCCATGAGCAGGCAGGGGAATTCAGGAGACTTAGTGCCCAGTCTGCTCCTGAAGCTTCATACCTTCGGTGCTGGAAGGCCCAGAGAGGGGCAGACAGCCCTTGGCAGTGTTACAACCAGGAGCAGGGAGCTGCCTTCTCAGGGAAATGCTGGGACCAGCACAACAATGAAACACATCTAATTCCCTTGCATTAGCAAGGGAAATAGTTTCTCCTTTAAGCCAACAAGCATGCTAAATCTGATTCTTAGGAAATTATACTGGAGAGCTACAGAGACATTGGTGAGGCAGGAAAAAAGAATCTTGCCTCCCCAGTGGGGTAGCAGGAGGCTGAAGCCATGGGTACTGTAGCTGGGGCAACACTGCCTACACTTTTCTTTAAGACAAAGAAAGGATTTCCAACAAGCAAAAAACATTTCATGCCCCCCATGAATCAAATAAGCTGAGCATCAAGGTCATATCCCTTTCAACCCCTACAATTCTGTGATTCTGTGATATCCAGAATGGTGGCAGGGAAGATCTGCTGTGTGCATTTTCAGCCACTTTTCTGCTCTATGATAACATATTTGTAAAGTGTCCCATTTCACAGAATCATGGAATCATAGGGGTTAGAAGGGACCTCCAGAGATCATCGAGACCAACCCCCCTGCCAAAGCAGGTTCCCTACAGCAGGTCACACAGGTAGGCATCCAGGCAGGTCTGGAACATCTCCAGAGAAGGAGACTCCACCACCTCCCTGGGCAGCCTGTTCCAGTGCTCCATCACCTCACTGTAAAGAAGTTCTTGTGCACATTTGTGCGGAACTTCCTGTGCTGCAGCTTATGTCTGTTTCCCCTTGTCCTGCCTCTACACACTGTAGAAAAGAGTTTGGCCTTGCCACTCTGCCCCCAACACCTCAGACATTTATAGACCTGGATCAGGTCCCCTCTCAGTCTTCTTTTCTCAAGGCTGAACAGACCCAGTTCACTCAGCCTTTCCTCATAGGAGAGATGCTCCAGGCCCTTCACCATCTTTGTGGCCCTCCGCTGGACTCTTTGCAAGAGATCCCTGTCTTTTTTGTACTGGGGAGCCCAGAACTGGATGCAGTACTCCAGATGAGGTCTTACCAGGGCAGAGTAGAGGGGGAGGATCAGCTCCCTCAACCTGCTGGCCATGCTCTTTTTAATGCACCCCAGAATACCAAGTCAAAACTAGTGTTATCCCAGAACTTGAAGCTCCTCCAAATTGTTTTTACCTTCTGAAACTAAACTCAAGGGAAATGCTGGAAATCTGAGCACAGATAGCAGCAATCCTTCCTCCCATGTCAGCCGTCCTTGTTCATGCTACTAAAAACCATCTCACTTCCCTCCCATGTCCATACGTGATGTCCTGTTGTGCAGCTGCTTAAATCAACCACCATAGACCTGATTATTGACATCTACATACAAAAAATTAATTGCACACAGATTTTCCTCGGTGCCCATGCCTTCAAAGTTAGGCACTATGCAGAAACCTTTCTTATAGCTTCCCTCTCCCACATGGCAGCAATTTTTCAGTGAGGTTCAAACCTCTGCCCTATCAACAATCTTCATTTAAGGAAGGGCTTTATTTCAGAATTAAAATGTAATAACAGTTGTATCTAAACATCTGCTTTACTCTCTGTTTGTCAGTGGAAGTGCTCTTGTTATGTCTTACACCAGAATCCCCTGCCTGCTTTGCATGCCAGGCTACATTTCCCCCTTTTACAGGTGTTTACTGTAGGATATATGTTTTGCTTAGATATAGAAGCTCAGAGCATCTCTCACATAACACTGCAGCCCAAGCTCTATGCAGTGAGGTGGCTGCTATGTGACCCTTCAGACACAATGCCATAAATTCAAGTGCTCCTCCTGCGTCAGTGCAGATGAGAAGTTATCATGAAACGGTGCCATGGTACAAAAGCTAAAGACTGGCATTTTAGGGACCATCCATCTTGTCAATGGCTGAAAAACCAGGTTGGATCCTTCTTTAATCACACAGTCTTTTAAAGTGAAGCAAAGGTTCAGGAAACACAGTGGAAAACACTTTTTGTTCTGCGGAAGGACAGTTCCATTAGCCTTGAATACTTCAAAGGGTTTCCACCAGGAAGCACAGCTCTCTGGGAATGTAATCTGAGTGATCAACTTAATGAGGGTCACATTTTGGAATGCAAGATCTGAATTATGTCCATGTTTGTACATGCCTCTATGGCAACTGTAAATCATGTCTTCACCCTCAATGTATCAAGTGCAAGTTCAGAGCCTCTCTGCAGATCACACTGCCATCTTGACATGGGTATCCATCCTGAAAAAAAGAGGGAATGCTGGACAGAAAAAATGTTCTCATGCTCGTACTTAACACTGATGCTTTTCATTCAGAGATCTTTCATCATAGAGCATTATCATCTCCCTTAGAGAAGATGTAGTAGAATCCAAATCCATCCGAACTTTGTTAAACCCTAGGATTAGGAGTGTGATTTGTGTGGATGTGACAAATCTCAGAAGCACGCCAGGGTCTAATGGGAACGGCTAGAATCAGTCAGCTCAACACATTCTGCTAGGCCCTTGGCAAACCATGCGCTGCCCTAATGCACAGAGAGAAGTAGATTAGTGATTCAAAAGGGGTGTATTACAGTCTCAGGAGATGGAGCTGGTTATAAGTCTATTAGCATAACAAAAAGGAATGTACCAGGGTGGGAGTGCAGCCAAGGGGAGTGAGCACTGGTAATTGCAGGCACAGGCACAGGAGGAGCAAGCAGAGCTCCTGCAGGGGCTGGCTGCAAGCAAGCCCAGTGAGCCTGCTGGAGCTTCCAAGAGCTTTCAGAAAAGTACATAACTGTGACAGATTCAAGGAGCACAATAACACTATTTGACATAGCAAACTCTCTTCTACAAAACACTATTTTTTAATATAATCACTACCATTAGCTATGCGTTTTTGCCAGAGATGAATGAGGCTGCATACCACTTGGAAAAATTTGCACCAGCGGACTGTCATTGTTTCCACTGCTGAATTGCACAACCCACTGCCTGACTGTGCTCACATCCACTGTTTGGTCTCTGTTGGCATTCAGCAAGTGTTGTTGAATGTCAATGGGTGCCATTTTTCCGCATGGAGGAAGTCACTTGGACACCTCTGATTCATACACACTTCCATGTCAGATGCCATTTTGTCAGTGCCCCTTTGCACATGACAACAGCATGCAATTGGATGTTGGCAGGAACATTCAACCTCTTCTTCTACCAACATCCACTTCTGATATCATGGGCCAACATAATAACATAGGAAGCAATCGTTTCAGGATAGCCCTCATTGAAAACCCTTATCCTTTCTGATTTGATCCTGTGCAGTTGTGCAGGATAACAAGAGTTCACTCAGTGTTGGCTAAAATAAATAACCGTGTTTCAAAAGGACTGGCTGTTTGGGCAGAGGATAAGGAGTAAAGCAGGTGTCTTAATCTACATTAAGGTTCTGCAGCAGAGTAGAAACTCAATGGATTTGTTGAAGAGCATTTCCCCATTCTGTCAGGGTGCCAGCAAAGACGGGGGTGCCAGTATACTTCTTGTGGCTAGCAGTTTGGCATCCTCACCCATGCCTCCAGCAGGGCAAGGCAAGGCAGAGCAGAGCAAAGAGACCATGGGATGCTGGTGAAGGAGAAGGCAGCCCATCTTTGGCAGAGCAGCAGAAACATTTCATTCATTAATGTATTGGAAGGGAAGAAGAAACATGGTGAAAAAGAATTCAGCTGAGGGCTGAGTAGGAGGACAAATTGGTGCAAGAGGAGACTGGAGAGCAGGAGAGTGGAAGGAAGGCATTAGCTGTGGCAGAGGCCCACCATTCTGAGACAGTTGTCAGGGGCTACCCAGGAACCATTCATACTCCACCTGCATTGAAACATTTAATTTCAAGGCAGAAAAATAACTATTCTACAAACATTGGTTCAGAATGGGCAAACTGCTCCTTAAGGTCTACTTTCCTCTTCTTAGCAAAGTACACTGGTCCTCCTTATCTGTTTAGATGGACATATCTACTAAACACAGTCAGAATTTACTAAGTGTTTTATTTTACACAGAACAACTTTTGGGGGGAGTTTATGTTGTTATGAAACAACAGCCCAATCTAACTTCCCACTAGGCCTGTATGCATTCTGGGTAAAGCAGTCTTCCACAGGAGTACAAATTCAGGTCCCATCCCTCCTGCTTGACTTGAGCAATCCTTTTTAGCTCTCCACAGCTGAGGAAACCAGAAGCTCTGTGCAGCCCTTTGGAGCCCTTCTCTCCCCAAGGGACAGCACTTGCAGAAGGGCAAATGGGAAGTCACGTCCGAGCAGAAGCTGAATTATATTGCCTGAGGCTATGTAATGTGCTAGCATAGTATCTAGTACATTAGCACATAGAAAAAGTCAGGCTGCCTGTAGCAGGAACAGAAAAAAAAAAAAAAAAAAAAAAAGAGAAGACAGTAAAGCACTGTGTCTATGCACAAACCTGACTAAAGATGGGGGAGAAATTTAGAAGCCAAGAATCAAGTGATAAGTTGTGATCAAAAAGAATGTCTCTTGGTGTTTGTTTCCACCCCAGCTAAAGGATAGGGATAAGATCAGCAGGAACATTTTCAAGACAGCTGGCTCCATTGTCCATTATCTCCAAAGGTGAAACAAGCACACGGGATCCTTTGGCTGACCATCTGGATAATGGTGGAATAACAAGGGGATGGAATGTGTGTCTCATGGTATTATTTATTGTCAAAGGAGTGCAGAGAGGCTTACACACTCAGGTCAGTTGTGTTGTTATTGCAGCTTGTACTGCTTAAACAACTCCCTGTGCATTACTTCAAAAGTTACCTGGCCTTGCCACATGACCTCCCAGTACGCGAGCCAAGGTTTTCAACAATATCTATTTTCCTCTGTTCACAGGTCACTGCTCATTATAAAGTCACTGTTCTTGCAAATGATTTACTGTGAAAGGCAGCTTACAAAAGTTTGTGCAACACTAGCAACGAGCACCTTGCTCCTGTTTAGGAGGGACAGTCCATGTGATCTAAATGCCAAAAACGTCCTCACTTTCAAATACACATTTTGTCTGTGCAGGACCATGGTCCCACAGAATTACAGAACAGAATCACAGAATGGCCAGGGTTGGAAAGTACCTCAAGGATGATGAATCTATAATCCCCTGCCACATGCAGGGCCACCAACCTCCCCATTTAATCCTAGACCAGGCTGCCCAGGGCCCCTTCCAACCTGGCCTTGAACACCTCCAGGGATGGGGCATCCACAGCCTCTCTGGGCAGCCTGTTCCAGCATCTCACCACTCTCTCTGTAAAGAACTTCTCCCTGACATCCAACCTAAATCTTCCCTCCCTCAACTTAAAACCATTTCCCCTTGTCCTGCTGTTATCAACCCTTTAAAAGAGTTGATTCCCCTCCTGTTTGTAGGCTCCGTTTAGGTACCGAAAGGCTACAATCAGGTCACCCCGCAGCCTTCTTTTCTCCAGGCTGAACAAGCCCAACTCCCTCAGCCTGTCTTCGTAGGGGAGGTGCTCCAGTCCCCTGATCATCTTTGTGGCTCTCCTCTGGACCCTCTCCAACGGCTCCCTGTCTTTCTTGTACTGTGGGCTCCAGACCTGGACGCAGTACTGCAGATGGGGCCTCACAAGAGCAGAGTAGAGGGGGACAATCACCTCCCTGTCCCTGCTGGCCACCCCTCTTCTGATGGAGCCCAGGATACCATTTGCTTTCCGAGCTGCAAGAGCACACTGCTGACTCATATTAAGTTTTTCATCTATCAAGATCCCCCAGGTCCTTCTCCACAGGGCTGCTCTCAAGAACTGCTCCTTCCAGTCTGTATGGATGCCTGGAATTCCTCCGGCCCAAGTGCAAAACCTTGCACTTTGCTGTGTTGAACCTCATAGGTTTGCCCAGGCCCACCTTTCAAGCCTGTTGAGGTCCCTCTGAATGGCATCCCTTCCTTTCACCATAGTCAACCACACCACTCAGCTTGGTGTCATCAGCAAACTTGCTGACAGCGCACTTGATTCCTTCATCAATATCACTGATAAAGATATTAAAGAGCACAAGTCCCGAAACAGACCCCTGGTGGATGTAACTTGTTACCAGCTCCACCTGGACATAGAACCATTAATTACCACTCTGTCTGTGGGCTTTCAACCAATTCCTTATCTATTGAGTGGTCCACTCATCAAATCCACATCCCTCCAATTTGGAGATAAGGATGCAATGGGAGACCATGTCAAAGGCCTTGCTCAAGTCCAGGTAAATGACATCAGTCACCTTTCCCTTGTCCACCAATGCCTTCACTCCATCATAGAAGGCCACCAGGTTGGTTAAGCATGACCTTCCCTGGTGAAGCTGTGCTTGCTGTCTTGGATCACACTCTCATTCCACATGTTATCAAGCATGTCATCCAGGAGGATCTGTTCCATGATCTTCCCAGGTACAGAGGTGAGATTCACCAGCCTGCAGTTCCCTGAGTTCTTCTTGCTCTCTTTCTTCTAAATGGGAATGACGTGACCCTTCCTCCAGTCATCCAGGACCTCACCTGACAGCCACGACTTTTCAAATATGATGAAGAGTGGCTCAGCAACAACCTCAGCCAGCTCCTTCAGAACCCTGGGATGCACGCCATCCAGCCCCATAGCCCTGTACACATGCTGTCTCATGAGGTGGTCTCGGACTTGCTCTGTCCTTACAGTGAGGGGGGAGATTTACCGCCCCAGTCCCCACCTAGAGGTTTAGGGATGTAGGGCTCAGGAACATGAGAAATATTAGAATCCTGGCTGCCAGTATAGACTGAGGCAAAGAGCTCATTCAGTACCTCAGCCTTCTCTTCATCTGTTGAAGCCAGTTCTCCTTTTACATTTACCAGAGGAGGTACACTTGCTTTGGCCTTTGATCTCTTCTGGCCAATGTACCTGTAGAATGTCTTCCTATTGTTTTTCACGTCCCTTGCCAAGTTCAGTTCTGCCTGCACCTTGGCTTTCCTGACCCCACATCTGCAAGTATGGACGGCATCCCTGTATTCTTCCCAGGTGACACAACCTTGTTTCCAGAGCTCGTACGCACCTTTCTTTGCCCTCAGTATGCCCAGCAGGTCCTTGCTGAGCCATGCCCATTTCTTATCTCCTTTGCCTGGTTTCTTATTCAGAGAGATGGAGAGCTCTTGTGCACTCGGAAAGGCATCCCTGAAGAGTAACCAGCTCTCCTCAATATCTTTGTCTCTAAGGACAGCATCCCAGGGGATTTTGGCCAACAATTCTCTCAATAGCTTAAAGTTTGCTCTTCCAACGTTCAGGGTCCTGACCTTACTCTTTGCCAGGTCCACATTCCTCAAGATCACAAACTCAACCAGGGCATGGTCACTGCAGCCCATAATTCTTTAAGGTACCATAATTCTTCACACCGTTTCAATGGCACTTGCGTAGAAGATGGTTCATTCATTTCCAAAACAAGAGAAATGCAGTATTTTGCCAGTGCAGACTTGTGAATTGTTAACAAATACTCTTCAGATTTATACAAGCCAGAAAATTACCATCTACCTGCTCAGGTCATATTTCATCTGTTCCTCTTTAAATTATGAGCTTCCACAGGGCCAACCTGCTTCATGTTTATTTTCTTTAACACATCAAGCCTGAAGCTGGTAATAACTTTTTGGGTTGTCTGGCTGTGAACCTCCTGTTTCATCTGCTTCTGTGTTGCCCACTGTTGTTTCTATTTAGCGTCAGTCAAAACTCCAAACTGCATTTCTCCCATCTCTTAGAACAAAATTATTCCTTTGCAGACTTCTGAAAGCACAAACAATACAGCAATAATAATTAAGAAAGGTACTGCTATAAATACTTCTATTGCTGGCATGGGTGATTTACTGCCCACTTAGTTAATCCCTATAAAATAGCACAGCTGAACGCCTCCAAGTTACATGCATACAGATGACTAATTAAATACATAGTTAAATGACTTGACCTGGCACAATTCTGACCATTAAAATCATTAAAGAAATAAAGCTAGCAGTTCCCTGGAGGCAAAGTCTTTTAGTGAACAATTTTGATGTTACCATGGCTTGGAGCAATTCAGGGTGGAAGACAGGGATACACATAAGCCAGAGGGATACCCAGCACTTCAGAAACACCTGCTGACCCCATCTATCAGCACACCACACCAGATCCTTGCTCTGTGCCAGGGAGATGCTGGCAGCAGGACACAGCAGAAAACGGACCTGAAAAGAAAGTACCTTTGAATATAGAGAGGCCTCGCAGAGACAATCTGACAAATTCATGTACTGGACAATTGTCAACCACATGAATTTTAACTAGAGCGAGCACCGGATACTGCGCCTGGGATGGGAGAACCTTGGCTATACATACAGAGAGGACAGGAAGCTGCAGAGCAGCCCTGCAGAGAGGGGTCTGGGTGTTTCGGCCATCTGGAAGTAAAACATGAGCCAGCAGTGTGCCCTGGCAGCCAAAAGAGCCAACACATGCACCAAACTCAGCACTGCCAGAAAGGAAGGTAAGGAGTTGTCCACTCTGCTCTGTGCTGTGCAGCCTCACCTCCAGGACTGGGTATGGTTTTAGGCACCACAGTATAAGAACACAAAGCTATTCAAAGGAGTGCTGTGAAGATAGTAAAGACTCTAACAGGGAAGGTGTATGAGGAGCAGCTGAGATAGCTGGGCATGCTCAGCGCAGGGAAGCCTCATGGTGGCTGCAGCTCCTCACAGGGAGCAGAAGACAGCACTGAGCTCTGCTCTCTGTGGCAGTGACAGGACCTGAGGGAATGGCATGGCGCTGTGCCAGGGGAGAGTGGGAGTTAGGAAAAGGTTCTTCACTATAAGATGGCTGCGCACTGGACAGGAGGGAATCGACCAGCACCACCAATGCACATCCCTGTCTCCACTGTCCTGGCCTATGCTGGCCTAAATGAGAGGTTTTTCTCTTGATCCCATCTCAGGACTGGATTGTAAGAGCAATGTCTATTTCTGGTTGGGAGCTGATAGCTCCCTTATTATGTATCTCCTTTAAGCCACCTTTAAGGCCCTCTCTGCCTTTCTGCCTCCAGAGCAAACTATGCAGAAGGCATCTGGGGGAGGATGATGAACTCCACTCAGTTTTCAGGAGGTTGCTAGTGGGAAAGTAGGACATATGAAAATATGTTTAGTTGCACACATTCCATTTTATTCTGCTGCCTAAAAAGCCCAGGTGAAGTGATGAGGGACATGCCAGCTACCAATATCCATCCCATCTCTCTGCTACTTAAGATGTAGTGCAAACACACCCTGAACACTGTTACATTACAAGTAATGGCAGTGACTGGTTTTCATGGCGATTTGGCAGATGTGATCCCCAAACACACTCCTGAAATCACGACTTACTCTGTAAATGTTTGTAAATAGTGAAACTACCTGCTGAACCACTGCCAGAAAACCTTTTCCTCTGCTTCCCCATCTCAGAATGAGCCAATCACTTCTTTCAGTCTCAGGGTAACTCCTGGCGTCCTGACAGGCTGGTCAGGAATATGAGGAACCTCTCTTAGAAGTGTAGCAATCATGTCTCAGGTGAGGACAGACAGCTTATAGGCACAATGACTACAGCTCCTTGGTCAAAATGCCATCCAACACCAGGTTGGGTGGTGTAGTGATGTGCTATTTGAGACTCCACATAGGGAGGAAACAGTGAAGTGGTCTATAAACAAACGAATCATATTTATGCACACGTTCACAAGAAGTTGATGAACAGCCTTTGGTAAATGTTTGCAGGAGTATTTGTACCAAAAGTGTTCTTCTGTTTATTGTTTGAATTGTAAATTAATTAAATTTCTATGAATATTAGCTGATAATGCATGAATGTAAACAGACTATACGTGACATTTACCATCTAATCAGAAAGCTCACACAGTGTCTTGTATCTGAAATGAGAAGTGAATGTCAAATATTCTTATTGCATTTCTTAGGAGACCCATACCAGTTACATCTCTTTGCATGCGTATCTCATAGGTGAAACATAATAAATCTGACTTCAGATAACTTTCAAACAGAAATTAGACTAAATTTTTAAAATAAGTTGTGTCTAGTTCAACTGTGAATAGTTCGCCTGCCTCTAATAATAACTGGCCAATGGAGATCAAATAACAAGTATCATATTCAGTCATGAATCCAGTCTAAAAATAATACCCTTAAAACCCTTTGGGAGTAAACTCCAACACAGTCAAAGAAATCAAAATTGCCTCTTAGGTAATCTGGGAGCAGAAAATAAGACAAAATATGCTGAATAAAATATTCATTGTGAATTGTCCCCTTGACTCTAACTTTGACAAGATACTTCTTAGGGAAGTCTGTTTTAAAATAGTATAAAGTTACTTATGAGGTAAAAAATTGTCTTGGTAAGGCCCTTTTAACAAATAAGTGCCCTGAATTATCTGCAGAGTCAGTCTTATTTTCTATTTCGTGGAATGAGTGTAAAGCAGTACTGAAAAAAACCTACATTTTGTTTGACTGCATATCTTTTTCACCTTTTAATCTCTCCCTTTTCCTTTCTCACCATCCACAGAATGCCCCCCCACCTTTTCAGTTCCAGATTTGGAACAAAAAGTCCAAGTCCCAATCTCTGATTCTCTTGTTTTCCTTTGCTCACACCAGTTTGTTGTTTGTTCTCCCTAACAACAGATTTATGTGTATTTCTTTCTGGCTTCTGGATACTATGCACTGGAGTATTTCTATCTCTCAACTTTTTTCCTACAAGTTAAATTTTAGTTGGCGCTCATGAGCAAGAAGAATAAGCAATGCAATATGCATTATGCAAAATGCAACGCAGTACATTTTAAAATTACTGCTCTAATGTTTTAATACTGTTTGAAAATTCATAATGTGAGCATGCACAGGTTGAATACACATTGGAAAACACGGTAAGGAACTGATATAGCATGTGCCTCGTTAACAAATCTAATGTCCATGTATGCCTTTATGCAGGTAGTGAGATTTAAGGGAGGTTATGGCAGAGGAGGTAGCGTTGCTGTAGACGGGGAGCGAGGGGCATGGCATGTGGCATGTTTGCTGCTGGGGTGAAAGGCATCCCATGCACCTGCTTCATGGCTGCGGCATGCTACAAGCTGGTGTTGACATGGTCTGGCTTGCAGCATACCGCAGGGCAAGGGCAGGCATGTGAGACGCCACATCTCCGCTGCCCACAGCCTTCCCAACCCCATCAGCTGCTGGCAGGCTGCCGGGGCGGATGGAAAGTTCAAGGGACATTTTCGTGATCTTTCACTTACTTGTCTGCTAGAGCTTCAAGAGAATGACTAATCAACACCATAAAAAAGTATTCAGCTTTATTAATATACATGGTACTGTAGTACTGTAGTAGTAGTAGTACTGTAGTACTGTAGTAGTACTGTAGTAGTACTGTAGTACTGAGCATAGTACTTTAGGGTAATATCTTATGGTGGTACTGTAACCATTTCAGCCTTTATTAGACTGTGGACAAGTCCACAGACATCATCTTAACTAAACAGGAGCTTCTACAGCTGGAGAGTTCTGGGTTCTGTACTCAGAACCCAGCCCTACACACATTCCAGAAAGGTGCAGAAAACTCTGCCATGAGAAAAAACAACACGGAAAGATTTCTTGATCAGCCATCAGTTATCTTCTGGTGCCACTCCCAGGAAGCAGGAGCTTATCTGCCTTCATCTTTTAAAGGACAGAAAGCAGCTTATTTTCTGTAATGCTGCTTGTAGAGAAAAAGGGACGTTAGGTCTCCTGAATCATTAGAAACCCTTAAAAATGCAAGGCACTACACAATATCATTCATGCATCTTCAGAGGGGACAAAGTTGGCAATCCTGTTCTTCCAGCCTAGTACAAAGCTGCCAGGAGCTGTGTTTTCCACGGGACCAGCATCAAAACATGGTTTTGTAGAATTGAAGAATCACAGAATCACCAAGGTTGGAGAAGAGCTACAAGAACACCCAGTCAAATTGTCTGCCTATCACCAAAAGAGCTCATTAAAGAAGTGTCATATCATATCTAATTCCATCTTAGCCTTCACCTATTTAACGTGCATTTCCAGAGGTCTTTATGAACCTAGAACTGAAGGAGAACAAAGTTTGAAAACAAAGGCCTGGAAACTGCACTTTGCATGGAGAGTGAGAGGAATTGCGTGGGTGACAAGAAGGTGAATATTGTGGGGTTGCAAAAAGCTCACATCAGGAAAGACTAACAAGTGAAGAAATCTGCCACTTTTGAACCACAGAACCAGTACATGGCAAGTTATTAATGCCAAGCTTCTCCCAGCATAGCATAGCAGATTTTCAGCTGCATCACCTGCTCCACTGTTGTGTTTTAGACGTTCCATTAATGCCAGGAAATGGGGACAAGTTATTGTACCTAGTAGAAACATTTCTTCCATGGGGTATGCAATCTGGACAAGACCATACAACACCAAAGCCTTTTACATGTGCTGAGAAAGGTTTGTCTGAGATGCAGTCCCCAGTCAGGGAAAGGCCAGACCAGCTTCTTTAGAGAAGTTGCTTGTTGTTTGAAGATTATAACTCAGGAAAATATTACGCAGACAAATATATATATATGTATGTATATATTATATTATTATATAATATAAAAATAATAATTATTATTATATATATAATAAATTAAAAAATAAAAAAATTTGTAAAGTCACACGGGACAAGCATTGGCTGCCATGGGATGGAAGGGCTGGAACTCCTCTCGTCATCCCCTCATCAACAGTTTATAGGCAGGTTCAGCCCGGTTCCGTGACTAATGGGGTAGAGGGACCCATGGACCCACACCCCTGGAAAAGGGAAGGGGGAAAAAGGGAAAGTGTAGGGAGATGGGTCTAAAAACAGCAGCGGCAACGATCTGAGGAGGAAAGTTAGTTTACTGAGTATAATATTGGAATGCAAGATAACACAATACAATACAATTTAATTGGAATTGAGGCTAATAAATCAAATAAAATTAGAGAGAGACTGTCCAAAAGCCAAAGGCCTTACTCTAATGCTGAAGGAGAGACAGCTTGAGAGCACACACACTGCAGAGATGAGCAGAAAAGGAAACAGGATGTCTGGTGACCTCTGAGCAGTTTTATCTTTCCCTCTGAACGGAAAGTGGAAACAGAACAGTAAAAAGTCCCCTGGGATATGTAGTTCTTCTCTTCTGAGACAGGTATGCCTGGAACTACCAACAATCCACAGAACTGGAGCATTAACTTTTTAACTCCCAGAGCACTACATGATGTTATGATGTGGAATACCAATAACAAAAACCATAATACCATGACATTCCACGCCTTATTCTACATCACTACATCATGCTTTATACATATATATATATATCTCATATATATATATATATATATATATATATATATATATATATATATATACAAACAACCAATAATTAACTTTGCCCTCTACAACTTCCGGAAGGGAGGTTGTGGTGTGGTGAAGAGGGGTTTGGCCTCTTCTCCCAGGCAATGAGCAGAACAAGGGGAAATGGCCACAGGTTGTATCAGAGGAGGTTTAGGTTAGACGCAAACCACTTTTCCCAACATGCTTTTTACATGTTTGACGGGAACCTTATCTCCCTCTCCAGTATGTAGGGAGCTGGACTGGGCAGGACCATCACGATTGACAGATCCTCAAGTATCGACCAACCAGATGTCGTCTGCCAAATGCTTCTTCCAGTGCTTAAATGTTCTGCCACCCATTGCTTTCAACATAATTTTGAGTCCCATTATCTGACTCAATTTTTTTGGAGCGCCGTGTCTCCATAAGACTTGTTTCTTCAAATCTAATGTGATGTTTTGAGCAATAGCATGGGTGATGCATATGTTTCTAGCAATCCAGTGGCTGCCTCCACCATGGTAAGCACACAATGCTTACCACTGCAGATACATGGCAAGGTGGTATAATCAACCTGCTACTCATTCCCTTATTTATATTCATGTTTAGCCAGATGTCAAGTAGCTCCTTCAGATCCTTTTCCTTCATATAGCTTTCTATGCACTCTGCCCCAAGCCTGTAGCGTTACTTAAGGTTGTTGTGGATTAAGTGCAGGACTTTGGTCTTGTTGAAGCTAGTACAGTTGGCCTCAGCCCATCAATCCAGCCTATTCAGGTCCCTCTGTAGGGCCTTCTTTCTCTTAAGCATGTGAACACTTCCTCCCAATTTGGTGTCATCTGCAAACGTAATGGGAGTACACTCAGTCCCCTCATGCAGATCAGCAATAATGATGTTAAACAGGACTGTCCCCAGCACCGACCTCCAGGGAACATGACTGGTGACTGGTTATCAGCTGGATTTAATTCACTACCACTCTCTGGGCCCAGCCATCTAGTCCTTGTCTTTCAACTGAGGGACCTGAGTACACTTGGGATAACTGATCTGACTTAAAGACAGGAGGAAAGAAGACACTGACTACCTCAGCCTTTTTTCCATCCTTGATGCTAATGTTCCAAGTTGCATTCAATAGAAGATGGGGATTCTCCTTGGCCCTCTAAAAATGTTATCTTATACAGTGGTGGCCAGATTAAGTTTTAGCTGGGTTCTGCCTCTCTTATTTTCTTTCTGCACATCTTAGCAGCATCCTTGTGCTATTTTTGAGTTCCTACTCCTTCTTTCAATAGTGGGGAACTCTATTTTTTTCTCAGACTCTGAGCAAAAGTTGCCTGTTCAGCCAGGCTGATCTTCCACATTGGCTCATCTCACAGCATGCAAGAATGGCCTGCTGACGTGCCTTTGAGATTTCCATCGTGAGAAATATCCAGCCTTCCTGGACCCCCTTGCCCTTCAATGATGTCTCCCAAGGGACTCTCCCAATCAGTGTCCAAGGCAGATCAAAGTATACTCTCCAAGGTCCAAAGTAGTAGTCTTGAATCACAAGAAAACTCTGTCATTTTGTGGTCATTCTGTCCAAGACAGCTTCCATCCACCATATCTCCCATCAGTCCTTCTCTGTTCATAAACAGCAGGTCTAGTAGGGCATCTCTTCTGGTAGGCTTTCTTTCCAGCTGTATTAGTTTTGTATCCTTATTTTTATTGTTATTATTCTTTATTTCTTCACCCCAATACAACACCCCAATGCTACAACTTGAAAAGCAGAAAAATATGGTGCCTCAACTATTTGCACAGTATGATGAACAAGAGGACTTTCTCACTTGGAAAGCCAGTGTACATACTGCAAAAACTCACTCTAGTATATGCAGCTCCCTGGAACAGCCACTTACATACCACACTAATAGCCTAGGTATCTTTCATCCAGTATATGCCCTTGCAAAGGGCGCAAAGGTTACACGTACAGAGGAGGCCCAAAGTCAGTCTGTGGCTGCTGGGTGGCTTTCCAGAGGCCCAGACAGTGTGTTTGTGTTCCTGCAATCAATCAGAAGGAATGCAGTGTCTGTTTTCATATTGATGTTGAGTCTCTTGTGACTAGAACGCAATATGGCTCATGGAAATCAGTGTTCTCTCTTTTCCTTGTCCCTCCCCAAATCAAACATCTAGGGAGGGCATGTTGTGTCTTTGGGCAGAGCATAGACAGGGAGGCTCCTAGGCATTAAAGAAGAAATAAAATAAAGAAGAGATTAAAATGACAAAATAATATCCTTAGGTTCTTCATCTCTTCTCTCTTCCCCTCCCACATACTACTCCTCTATTAGATTTTCCAATAAGATCAGTTATTTTTTTGTCCCCTGCAGCCCAGACACAACACTCAACATTTCTGATGATCTCATAGCAGTCTCCACAGCAAATGATAACGGCCTTAGAATTCACCAATTTTTGCTAAAATCATTCCCTTGCTGTTTGGCATGTGGAGAGCTGAATTATGTCTTTAAAGCAGTACAAGGATAGCAGAAATGCTCCCCTTTTTTCTTCATCTTCCAGAGGAGAAGCTCCAGCATGAGAAGGGCAGAATCATCCCTTTTCCCAGACCCATTCAGAGATCCCCTCTCTGCTGCAAGCAGGGAATACAAAGCTGCTAGCAGCTAATTGACATTGGGCAGCCTTTTACATCTTCATGGGTGACCCCAGCATAGACTGACAGCTTTGCCCCAAAGCTCCCTTTCCAAACACATACACACCTATACAATTCATATACAGGCCTTTAAGTTTTCATCTGAGTTCATTCTCAGAGCATTAGCCAAATATTCCCAGCTGCTGTTAGTATCTAAAAAGATCTGACCAAGACAAGTGATCCTTAAATAGGGATGCATTTTCTTTATTTTTCATTATTTTTAACAACACAGAAACAAATCAGGAACCTGTTGTCTTTGAAATTTGCAGGAATGCTGGTATGTATCCAGGATGGGGACAGGCTAACCACGCATGTTCCTCCTCCCCACCATCAGTCTGCAACAAATTCAACCCTTCAGAAAGTGAAGCTTTGCTCACTGTGTCTCAGGCTCCAAATACTTCATTTTCTCAGATGAAAGAGAAATACATTGAGAAACTCTGAACTGCATCAGCTTAGTTACTGTTTTTATTAATTACTAAGATAAATTCTTTATGTCCCAAGATGTGTATTATTCAATCAATGTCAAACAAAACTGTCAGAGAAATTCTTCCAACTCACTGACACATTAATTACACCTTTTCAGACTGCAACATTTTAGATTGTTTTTTTCAATCTAAAAACTGAAGTTTTTTCAAAATTAAAATTTTTGAGAGCCTTGTTTATTTTATTAGAACATTAGGGATCTTGGGTTTGGCCTACAGAATTTCTGCCTCATCTTTCATCAGCTACAGGCAGTGAAGTATCGAATAAAGAAAGAATGATCACAGACTGGGAAACCAAGTCCGTAAATATCTTAGAGTGCAAACAGGAGAATCACAGTTTTTTGATTCATTGAGCAAGACAAGAAACTGAATCTTGCTTGTCTCAAAGTACATTTATATTTGTTTCCACAGAAATTAACATTGAGGAAAATGGTTTCTTCTGTACAAAACAGTGAATTTGAAATTAAACGTAGTCATTTTTGTTATCTATCTGAATGTTTAAAAGTCAACAGGAAGTGAAAACTCATCTTCTTGTCCTACAGGAGGAGGCTGGTGGTGCCTCAGCCTCAGCTCTGGCCAGCTGTACCCTGTCCCTGTGGAAAGCACCTGCATTTTTCCCCATGCTTCACTCAGTATATAGAATGAAATTTAATTTTATTTTCCAGATGAATTTGCTTTTTTTTTTTTTTTTTTTTTTTGTCAGATCAAGTGTACTGGTTTTTAAATATGGGAAAAAATTTACATTAAATGTGTGTTCGTAACATGACATAGAAGAGAGGTGACTTAGGCAAGGGATTTCATCCAGGATCAGTAACTTTATATTCAAGATCATAAAGCAGAAGAAAGTAGAGAATGAACACTTGAAAAAAATATTCAGTTATTACTATAGCAAACTTTGTCCCATGGGTCAGATAAAAATGGGTTACAACACAGTCTGCACTGGGAATCATTAGGCATTAGCAGGAGGATGTGATATAGTATACAGAAGATTGACATTTAACATCTCTGTGATGCTATGAAACTCTTCTCTGGAATACTTTAATAAGCCAGAATTAATACTGCACATTCCCATGAAGATACAAGAACATTTTCTTTACTAAGTCTGCCTGGAAGAGAAATGTTCCCTCTGAACAAATCACATGAGATAGTAAAATTAGAAAATTAAGCTGTAATGTTTTCAAAGTTTAAAAAGTTAAACAACTTTTTAAGATTTTTTGCCATATGTCAAGAAATGTATGAGGTTGTTTCTCAAAATAGCTCGCCTGCATGCTTTGTAACACATGCAGGAATTTCCCTTCTCCTCCTCATATTCACTTCACTGCTAAATTCAAGCCCTGATGAGCACAATCTGTACAAGACAGGGATATTATGTTAATAAGGAAGGTACTTCTATTGTGCATTTAAAAATATATATCTTTGATAGATATTTAAATGAATCTATTAGATTTACAAATTACCTTGATGCGTTTATTCCCTTCTTGTATTATTGTATTTATAGCTGTTTTTAGGCAAATATTTTTTGCACTGTGTAAGGTAAAGTCATGCTGCAGATAGTATCATTCATCAGATTATTTCAAAGAACCTTTTAAAAATCTTACATCACATCCAAAAGTTAGTTTTTTAAGTCCCATTGAAAACTGAAGCAAGATAGCTGCAAACAGTCTGTCAGAAAACGAGAATAATTCTTAGAGCACTGTGTTCAGTTTTGGGCACTTTCAGTACAGAAGGGATATTGAGGTGCTGGAGCAGTTCCAAAGAAAGGCAGCAAGGCTTGTGAAAGGCTTGGAGAATATGGCCTATGAGGGGAGACTGAAGGAACTGGGGCTGTTTAGTCTGGGGAAGAAGAGGCTGACAGGAGGTCTTACTGCTCTCTTCAAATACCTGAAAGGTGATTGCAGAGAGAGTGGGGCTGTTCTTTTCCCATTGGTGACAGGTGACAGGACAAGGGAAATGGCCTCAAGTTGTATCAGGGTAAGTTTAGGTTGGGTATCAGGAAACACTTCTTTACAGACAGGGTAGTTAAGCACTGGAATAAGCTCCCCAAGGAGGTGGTTGAGTCACTATCTCTGGATGTGTTTAAAAACCATTTGAATGTGAATCAGAGACATGATTTAGTGGAGGGCTGTCAGTTAGGGTAGTATGGTTAGGTTGTGGTTGGACTTGATGATCTCTGAGGTCTTTTCCAACCTGACCCATTCTATGATTCTATGATTCTATGACTGTAAACATCTAGCAGTCCCTCTAACTTACAGCTTTTCATTTTAGAGTTATGGACATTTACAACAATCTCTATCTTATTAGTGAATCCTGAATTTCTCCTAAACTAGAACAAGAAATACTGCTAGACAGCATATATCATATAGTTTCAGACACCATCTATTAACTCTGAAGTAATGTCCTCCACTGCATTTGCCTGAGGTCTTCCATGATCGTTTTTACAGTAATGAGTTTCTGGGGTTTCCTTTGTCCACACCAACTCCTGCACTTGATTCTTCTTTAATAAATTGTTCCAAGGCCAAATGTCATCAGTAGTCTTTGTCTCAAAAAGCATCTTTTCCTCCTAGCTGGTGTCTTGCATAGCAGTTGCTGTATCTTTAATCATGTAAGTATTAGTGAAATAGTCTCAACGTTGAATTGTTTTAACTGTCCTGTCTGTGTCTATAATGAGTACTGGGTTTTGGAATACATGGTTATTTCATATGGTCGTATGTATCTTCCCACAGATGTCACTGCTATCTGCACTCTGGCACTTCAGGTACATGAAACTTTTTTAACTTCCTTTTAAATGTCACTGCCTCTTTTAATGAGGTTGACCTCAGTCACCTCCATGGTGGCAGCAGAGCCACACTTTCTGTCTGGCTCTGCTACAGGGAAGGTCACCAGACTGCAAGCAGCACCAGGGACTGTTGGCCACCCCAGAAGTTTTAAATGCCTGCTTTGACATCAAACACCAAACTCAGATCACCTTCATGGCCCATCTTTTGAGCCATGCTGTGCATTTAAAAGATAAGGGCTCAATAGTCAGTGCATTCCCTGAGTGTTGCTCTCTGTGCTTGGAGTGGTTGTAAAACTACTGCTATTATCAATATTGATTGACTGCCTTGATACTGATACCCACTTAAGATCAGCTGCTGTGTGTACACAAGCTGTCACAGGACACCAGACAAAAATGTCAGTATCAACCTGGGCTGGCTGGTAACCAGTAAACTAAATGTAAAAAATTGCACGTCCTGCAAACTCAGCCCAAGTGGTGCCCAGGTGTTCAAAATAGCACCTAGATGTGCTGGGTGTTTAAAAATACACTGTCTCACTTGGATGTCAGATTGGGCAGGAGGACTTACACCAATTAACTTTGGCATGTCTTAAAAAAAGTCACTACTTCAGGTAGAAATTGAGAAGAGAAAATTAAAAAAAAATTCTGACAGAGCTGCTGAACTTGCAGCCCTGCCACACTCTTTGCTGCTCACAGGCCAGAAGATGTCAGAAGTTTTTTCTGCATTTTACATTGATAAAAACACCAAAATTATAATTTGCTATATCATTTCACCACACACTTTACTTTTCAAAATTAGTTGCTAAAATATAGGGTATTACATGAATGTTTCATTCTCTGTAGAATAATCACTCTTCAGTACAAATGCAGAGAAAAAATTCCTTCTGTTGGGCAAGATATGGGCAGATTTATTCAAAATGTCTGATGGCACGTGGCTGACACAAGATGAGAACTTTAACTTCCTGTCAAAGCTAGGGGGGATTTTCAGGTCAGCGAGGGTTAACCAGGGAGTGTCAAGATAAGCAAGAGACAGATGTTCAGAGGTGGCAGATGAGAGGAGATAAGCACCAGCTTGTTTTAAATGTAAGCAACCAGCACATACAAATTAGAAATGAAATTACTGTTCTTCTTATGCTAACTGCCTGGCATGGATGGCTTCATGGCTTCACCGATATTGTTGTTCACCTTGTGAAAGCAGAACATTTTTAACTCTGTTTTTAGAGGCAGGTTTCAAAAAGTATTCAGACACAAACTCGACATCTCATTGGCTTTGAATTCATTACAGAAAAGGAAAGAAAACAAAAAGTTAACTTTCTTTTAAATTCTCAAACCCAGCAAAATACAGTGATCAATATCTAAACCCTTCATAGCTAAAAAGGCAGTACTAGAAACATTTTCACAAATTCTAATGAGATTTCTTACACCTTCCTCCACAACTTGAATTAAGATCTCTGCTCGTGAGGAAAAAGACACACACTGTGCAGTATCCCTCTGTGCATTTTTTAAGACCACGTACTGGAAAAGCTTCCAGTACTGTGACACCAGATCCACTGTACTGCATGTACCTGTGATAAGGACAGAAAGCATGATAACCTCCCTTTCTGACGGGCACAGGAGACAAGGTGTTTGTGCAGATGCCAGACGTCTGAATTCTGGGACGTCGATGGAGCAGTGATTCCAAGGCAGTGACGGGGCACAGAGAGCACTTGCCAGGTCTCCTCCTCCTTTTTGGCCACTAGGCAGGAGTCTGAGTCGTTACTGGTCCAAGTTGTACATGGCTGCCACCCAGCCAACATGCTCCTGTTGCCTGGTATATGCCTAGAAAGGAGAAAGAGAGCTATAGTGGTATGCAGCCAGACCTGAGAACTCTGAATGTAGCACAAGGTGCAGAAGATGTAGTGGAGGCATGGAGCCTTAACCCACTGGCCAGGTCACTCTGGCTTTTGCTGGTGAGCTGGAGCCTGCTGTGCCTTCACACAGCTCTGTGATGCACTGCACCACAAAGCAGTGAGAATCAGCCTCCATGCCAGGGTGGCTTGCCCTCTGAAATTCTAGAAAATCTGCACATTTGTGGGGCCGTTATGAAAGGCAGAACAAATGAGCAAAATGATCAGGAAGAAACACATGCAATACTTGAAGAAATGCATAGTTCGGAAGATAAACAACAACAACAACAAAAAAGTCAGAAGAATATAACCAGACATAAAGATTCCTGCTCAGATTTGCAAGAATCAGGCATTTAACCAAGTGCATGGATGGCATAAAGCAGGAATATTGGAACGTACTGCATCTGTGCAGAATTGTTGATGGCAACACTTTGACCTACCTGTTCATCTCCTAAACTGCTGTTGCGACTTCAGCTTCTAAACTGCAAGGCTGTAGATGTTTGAGTTTAACTCAGAGGATGGCTGTCAGAATCATGTCATATTTCTGAGTATGAGTATGACAGCCTGCACAATTCACGTCAGAATTTTCTTTTTCTGTACAGTAATCACTAACGGGAACATAAAAGACTCCTACAGTTTTTGTGCATGTTTAGTCTCTGAGCAGCAGGAAGACGATGAGTGATGAATACAAGGCCCTTCTTTATTGCTCTAAAACTCTACTGGTGTACTTGTACTTTGAATTATGGGACAGCATATCTCTGGTGATAGCCTGAAGTTAGTGAAGTTGCACAAGAGATGTGAGGTAAATGTAAGAAGCTGGGCAGAAGCTAGATATAAGCATTTTCCATGCTACCAGCTCATTAGCACAGGCAAAAGCTTGAAATCAAATTATTGCAGCTTGATTTTTTTCTCCACCTAAAATTATCAGTCGCTAAAAAATAAATTTGAGTGTATTTGCTCAGGACCAGATGGGTTCAGTCATCTTTAGAATTAGGGTTGTTGGTGCAGATGGAGTCAAGGTCATCTAAAAGAATCCAGCCTGAAGAGTCTAAAAGTCCCTACAAAAACTGAATCTCCAAGGGAAAGAGTGTTTGCTTCCACACTCAGGCTGAACTATGGAAAGAAATATGGTAGGTTTTTGGACAGGGGTATTTCTCAACTTCTACTGCAAGAAAAGAGAACATAAAGATTCTGCTTGACTAGCAAAGTTTCACTGATTCCCAGCACATGGGTAAAGAAATGAAAGGAAAATGATACAGATGGAGGCTTGTCTCCTTTGTGTTGAAGCTGGAAATCTGGGTTTTAATGGCCCAAGCATTGCAACCTAAAGGGAGATTGTCAGAAGCCTCCATATTGGAAAAGAAAGATAAATCAAATCTCTGCATCTAATCATTTTTCCTTATCAGTCTTGTCTGTGACTGAGATGACATTTTGAATATGACATAATACATTCTGCCCTTGTAAGACTCTCTTATAATAGACTTTGATATGAATCCATTCTATCATGTTTTCCCTTGTCATTAAAACACATGAAATCCACGTTATAATAACATCATCTACAATATTCCAAAGTAACCTGGAGGTACTGCTGTACAGAACTATATGCACTATTATTTTCATGTTTTTTCCAGGTTACAGACATAATGTGACTCTGGTCTCTGGATATTTAACCAAACAATCAAACAAACAAAAAAAAAAAACCATAAGAAGCAGATACCCATTTTACTTTCAATGGTTTTACTTTACTTAATTTTTTATGCCTGATGTTTTCACACAGTTCCAAAAGCCTAACATACAACTTACAAAAACGCTGAGATTGAATGGCAGCAATTTATACTCCTCATAATTTACAATTCTCAGTCACTCCAGCCTGGCTTGTGCCACCTTTACCTGTGTCCTACACATCAGTAACCCAGCCTGAACACATGTGCCCAACCCCAACACCACAAGGAAGTGGCAGTACTCCACCTCCACTATGTCTTCAGTCCATTTTGAAAATGAAGCTCTTTGCAGCATCTCCTGCCTGTATGCTTCTCATTCAGCCTCTAATCCAAAAGTACCAACCCTGAAGTCCATTGTTATACTCACTTTTAGAGTTAGCCCAAATAATGTCAGGATGCAAATGAGAAACCTGAATGAGGTCCAGGAGAAATTAAAAATGTTGACAAGCTGACAAAGTATTTTTCAAATGTCATCTTTAAAGAAGTTCAGCCTTTGTTATTGGAAGTAAAGAAACCGTGTGTCCCAAAATACCCTGTGCCTGAAAAGAAAAACAAAATTTTTAAGTGTCACAGGGAAATCTGATTTCTTTAGTCTTGCGCTTTCTTCATGGGGAAAAGCAGAGAAACATCTTGTTGCTTCTCTATTTCCCTTTCCTTTCTGCACACTCAAAAAGGTGAGGGGAATAGAATGGAGTTTCAGGGAATGTAAAGTCTTTCTTTAAGGTTGACATCTGCTTGTAAAATGTTCGCCTTGTGCCACTAAGTTCAGCACATGAAGCATGAAGCAAGTTGGGGAAGAAGCACCATCAGCCTACTTGCAGTTTCCAAGGGTTTATTTCTTGTCCTATTCTATGTCACCTGATAAAGTTGCAGTGGCCTTACTGCACAACCAAATGCAAACAGTATCACATACTGAAAGCTGTCGTGTTTCACTTAGATTGCCCTCCCAGCCTGTATTTTAGGGAGAGGATATCATCCATATAAGGGCTGAGATCTCTTTTCAGTTCTTTTTGCAACATTGCACAGCAGGCTCTTGAAACACAGATCTGACAGATAAGGCACTGCCACCCTTCAGAAGTGCATCTGCAATGTATGACCTAACTGATCTTACCCAGGGCCTTGGAGGCACCAGAAAATTCACCCCATGTGAAGGAGAGCGCCTTTGCCTCCCTGCCTTGGGGTACCAAGCCACTCCAGTAGACAGAGGAGTCCCATTTTTTTTTTTGCCCTTACATCTTTCTCGTCTGGATACAACTTTCAATTGCAGGACTGATGTAATAGTGCAGCACCAAGCATGCTAAGTGGGACATCCCACAAATGTGACAGGTCTGAAGAAGGGTAAATGGAAATGCAGGACTGGTGGGGCAGGCAGGAGCTGGGGCCCACACATACTACAGACAAAGCAGCTTACAGGCATGTGGTGAGCTGGAAGCAGCATCACCCTTAGCCAGTTACACGGCTATGCTGCATGGGGCCATACATGTGATGATGGGTTATGCCTTCTGCTTGACCTGATCACCCTGCTCAGGATGAGGTGCTGCTCAGCTTAGCATCTCCAAGACATACTTCTGTCTACTCCAAAGCTGGTTTTGGTGGCTGATCAGATCAAACACCCAACAGTGCTGTAACTCCCTCAAATTGTAAGGGCAAGTAACAGAAGGCAAAAATGGAAAGTTCTGTTGTATTTTCTTCATTGTCTAGCTGAGGAAGGAAGGTTCTTGTGCAGAAAAGTATCTCCAGCTGGCTGCAGCCTGGTGGGAATCGTAGCTGGTCAGCACCACCCACCTTCTTCCTCTACAAAAATGAAGGTAGACAGTAAGCACTAAAGAAGAATTGGCACCACTAAGCTAGTTTGAAATATGCTGCAAATATTTCATGAAGTGTCCAAGGTGAGATTTATGGTCACCATTCATTCAAAAGTATGTATAACAGTTCATCCAGTGTCATACATTAGAAACTAGCTCTCGTTTTTAAAGGAAATTGCTCTGCTTTCACTCAAAATCTGTGCACTTCTTATGATCATACAGTATCTCATAAGCAACTAATTCAATGTGAGTTCTCTTTGCTGCATATAATGTATTAAACCTAGTTTCACAGTACTTTATGATATAAAAAATAGTTAATATCTGTTTGGGGTTTTTTAATTTTTCTTGGGGATTTTTCACATCTTGTTGGGGCTGAGACTTCACATATGTGTATGCTTATAGAGTCTGCATGCATGTAAAATCGTATCAGGATCTAAAATGTTTTGGAATGTTTAGAAAAGACCTAAAATCTTGATGGTTCATATTCAAATCTACATAATTTTCTTTTTTACTTAGAGGTCATGTTCTAGTTCAATCCCAATCATAATCAATCAACGTAAGCTCCAGATAAGGATTGCCTGACAGCTGGATATTAGAAGAAAGCTCTTCTTCATGCATGTTTAAAAAACTCAACCATTAATCTTGCCATGAAATCTCAGTTAAATTATTGTGGAATATTACATCAAAGTTATCCACTGATCAGCAATGTGACTTATTTTCTGACAAGTACAACTTTGTCATTTTTATCTGATGGTCATCACATCTTCACACAAAAATAGCTTCTCTTTTTTTTATTCTCTCCCTTTTTTACCAGACTTGACTTCAGTGCAGATTTGTATTCTTGGCATTCTCATTCAGTTTGATGAGTTTCAGGAAAGTCAAATTGTTGTTTTGTCTCCAGAAGCAAAACAAACCTGCCCTTAATTGATAACAACACAATTTAACTGCCCTATAAGCAGTCATTTTAATTCCATGATATGTGGCTGCTTCTTCAACATTTAAGCAATGGAAATGACATCATTATCAGACAACTCTAGATGATGACAAATGACCGACATTAGGGAACACTCTGAACCCAAGAATTCTTCAGCTATCAGTCATCACCATGATAATGTATTTTCTTCTATCTGCAAGTATAGACCTATGATGAGGATGAACTTGCAAGGGAAAGAAACACACTTTGCAGAGGATGTTTGTATAATTAAGCAGCAGCAACAACACCTAAGAGATTCTGCATTTCTGAGGAGAATCTCTGCAGAGGCCCACAAAAGCCTGCATGCTGAGATTTCAGCCACACAAGAAATGTAATGATGTCCAAGGAACGCTGTCTTAGAGATGCTCTGTGGCTGTCAAAATAGAAATTTGTGGCGATTCCTTTCTAGCATGAAATTTGCTATTTTATGCCCAGATTTCCCAGTAAGTTGTTTGTCTGCTGTAAGCAGCATTGTGCATAGTGCAGCATTGTACAACAGTAGTATATGCTCTGCAATGTCTGCTATTCCTACAGAGCGTAGAGTGCTCCCAAAAGCAGTAGTTGCACAGGAGCTTGTACAAATCATGCTGAGATCACACATAGAGACTTGGCCTCCCAGTTGAGCTCCCATGTAGTAGGAAGGGGAGTAATGTAAGGAAGGGGATTTCAAGCTGAATGTGGAGACTGGCTAAAACAGAAGATGCTGCATGAGTTTTGGGTAAGGATAGGTGATTTCTGATTAGTGAGAGCTACTCAATTACAGGAAGCAACACCCTGAGAAACAGAGAATTGTCTAAAGCCACCATACCACCTGTGCTGTGCACTTACAGCTTCCCAACTTTGTTTAGATGGGACAGAGGAACATCCAGGTCAGAAATAGCCAGGCAATGCAGGAAGCCTTGGAGATACAGCACATCCCCGAGAGTTTTTAAGCAAAGGCTATGTTGGTAAGGAAGAATTGGGACTTTGGAAAACTCTGGGTAACTTGAGTTTCTGTACTGATAAGAATTTTAACTATTGAGTATGTCAGAGCAAGGAAGAGCAAGGGGCCTTGGCATCCACTAGAGCAGCAATGCACTGGCAGGTCTCTGTTGCCCTGTCCCTCACCAAAGACTTTTTCTACATCAGCCCATTGTCAACTCTCCTTCCTCTAATAACTGCATGAATGCACAATTAAGCATGCCCATGCTATGACATGTAGCCTCCTATACACACAGGAATATCTGAGCACTATAGTCCTGTAAGCAGTAGGAGGGCAATTCTGTTCTTTTGGTCACTCTGGGTAACAAATTAAAACACACAGCTCCACAGTGTCTGGTTGCTGCACTTTAGGTAAATGGAAAGAAGACTGTTCTTGAGTTACTCCACAGTTGTTTGTGAAAGAGTACGGTGAAAACTGGACAATGAAATCCTAGGTCTCATGGAAGTCCATCGTTGCAGGAGTTCTGGAAATCATTTTTCAAAGTGAAAAGGTTCTTAAGTTCAAAACAGTTTTTGATCAGTACAAAAAGAAGAGAGAAGCACTTATTTACAAATACTAAATGAAATATTTGTCTCCTTTTTCTTCTCTTTAAACATAAAATAATTACAGAAGGACTTAGGAAATCATTATGTGCCAGAGTGAAAGGTTTCCACTGAGGTGATCTGTGACCTTTCAAACAATGGTGTCAACACATAATGTAAATTTTATAACTCATTCAACTGTCACTCTACCAAAAAAAAAAAAAAATTGAAATTTTGAAATAGTTTTTTTTTTTCTTTTACTGTTCTAATGCGTTGAATGGTACAGATCACAAACACCAGATCAAGCGTCATTTTTCCAAACTCCCCAGCCTCAAGAATCTTATCACATCTTCCTATGTTTTATGTTCATCAACTCTCTCCACCAAAATCAGAAAATTACAGGAAAAGTGCAGTTCTTACTTGGCTTTTGCTTTGTTTTGCCTTTTTAAAGAACATTTCAAGAATGCTTTTTATTCCCGTGTTTATTAAGAGCTTGAAAATATGACTCATAGAGGCTCAAAAGCTGGCAATTAAATAACAGGAAACAGATTTACAGATCCATTATCCCAAAGCCAGTGCTGATCTTGGTGGGACAGGAGAGGGAGGCTGACACGTGTTTTCATGCTGAGGCTCAAGCATAGCAATGCTTCACAGCCCAGAGCACAGGCCACATGTGTCCTGGGATCCGCATTGAGGTATAGCTCTTGAGTTTTGGGCTCCCAAAGGGTAGAAGGGGCCACAGCACTTTCTGAACATACCCTGATTTCCATGCTGTATTTTTGTATGCTAAAACATCAGCAAAAATTCTGTCCTACACTCAGAATGGGAAAGATTTCTTGCAGCAGTCTTTACACACTGAGCTTTCGAGCCAAATATAGGTACTGACATTCATCTAACTCTTATTACTACCATGCTTAATGATCCTGCAACCCCACTATTGTAGGGTGAAGGCATTTCAAAGGGAGCCTGAGATGGGCTCAGCCACATGCCCAGCAAGGAGTAATGTGGGACTTCTGGATATTGCTTGCTGATCCCTTTGGCTGGGGGGAGTCACAACCAGTTCTGGCTTCTCTGCCCATCACTCAGCTCCTAACTGTGATGTAGCAGGGGTGGAGATAGGAGGAGTGGCTGTTTGCAAGCCCAGGGAAGCGTGGTCAAGAGGTTTGAGTCAGGATCAGTGCTGGGGCAGAGCACTGTCACCCATGTAGGTGAGGTGAGGAATCCACTGACCATTATGATCCTCAGTGAAGACAAGTGAAATCTGTACTGTAACATGGACTAGTGTTTAGGAGCAATTTACTATTGAGCAGTGGATGATCTAAATGCTGCCACTGCTTTCTTGATCCATGACATGCCTTAACATTGCCTTTGGAAGTCTAACTCTAGGAAATCTTTTCAGGGGTAAAGATTTTAAAGTGCACTGCCTCTTGGAGGAAAGGGTTCTTTCTGATAGTGCCTTGTCCGCCAGAGACAGGAGACCTCATCCCTGCCCCCCCAGACATGGCTTTGGGCAGCAGAATGCACTCACAAGAGAAGCCCCAGGTAGCAGCTCACCTCACTGCTGTAGTGGCAATTATTCCTCAATTTGATGCTGAGTAGTGTTTGAAATTTCACCAACATACATCTTGCTGATCCACCAGCTCCACTTATGGCACTGTGGCAGGGCAGCTCACAGCATCCCAGGTAGCTTGCATGCCCCACAGTGTGAGGTCATAGACAAATGTGCCAGCTGCAGCTGTCCAGTAACTGGCAAGGGAGAAGACTCCACTTCTCTCTCATCAAATCCGACTGGATGATTATGTCATTCTTCTCTCCTATTCATTTTTTCTGGGTTGTTTTGTTTGTTTGTTGGCCAGGAAGGTGACCAGAAAGAGTGTCAACAAGCAGTAAATGTGGTGCATGTCACCCAGATATTCCATTTACCAGGGCACTGCAAAACAGCCCTGTTGGTCCACATGAATCCAGAGAGCATTGGGCCCACATTCAGACCTGATATTTCCCTAACATCTAAGAGCTCATATCAATAAGGTAT
This sequence comes from Lagopus leucura, assembly GCF_019238085.1. Classification (NCBI taxonomy): domain Eukaryota; kingdom Metazoa; phylum Chordata; class Aves; order Galliformes; family Phasianidae; genus Lagopus; species Lagopus leucura. The sequence goes on along the minus strand of NW_024962268.1, from coordinate 5,267,113 downwards.
TGGCAGACAAACTCTTCTGCAACTCATTAACCATAAGGAGTTTTTAACTCATTTCCTTAAGCTGTAATCTACGTTGCATTAATAAGGAGAGATGGAATATGTAGGTATGCATAAACAGGTGTCAGGATTTAATAGGTTTCACCAAGGAGTCACTACTGAAGAAGAGAGGATATTAATACATCCTGGTATGTAAGCACTCATGAAGACAATGGAAATAGGGAATTCTGTGAAGAGAAATACAAAAACCGTTGACCGGACCACTGACCACAATTGGATTATGACAGTATCCACTAAGTAAAGAAGATCCACAACTCTCTGTTAAAAAGACCACAATTTCCTTCTCCAATTTATTTTCAGACCTACTATTCCTAATAGCAACAATAATTCCTGTCCACAAGAGTAATGCCAGCTAATAGGTTTTGTGGCTGGTTTATTCTGAAAGATAATAAGAATGACAATATCTTGAATTTGCTACATCCTATCATTATTCAGAGGAGCAAGGATCCCTTAACTATCAAAGCTATTTCAAGTGGAAGTGAGGGAAATAAAAACACGATGTAGATTTCTCCAGTGGCAGTCAGAGAGAAAAGATTCAAAGCTGAAAATTCATTGCACTTTCTTTAGATGAGTCACAGAAATCCAAAATAAGCACAAAATTATATGAAAGCTTTTATAAAAAAAAGAACAAATTCATCTCTAGGAAACAATCTCAGGGAAATTATCCCAGGAAATAATTTGTTCACTATACATTCAGCATTGCATGTCACATGGTCTAATTATAGGAATGAAGGCAACATAGGAATTAGATGGTCTTTTCAAGCCTGTAAGGAGTGTGAACAAAGAATATAATTACACATCGAGCCCGTTGATTAACCAATTACTAGTTAAAGCAGATTTAGACTTTAAATTAATTTGGCTCTGAATTCTGGGGATTTGGGGGCTAAGATAAACAGTGTTTGAAGATTAATTATCCTTGTTTAAGATGAAGGAACTAATTTCAATTTTGTTAGCATGTCGAAAGACTCTGGCTGCTGCATGGGAGAGGGTAGACTGCAAATCTATTGAACGGATTGATTAAAGTGAATTCTGAGGCTCCTAATCAGTCTAATCCTCACAGAGAGTGGTGATATTACCGACTATAATGTGCAAGGCCAAATTAATGTTTAAATGAAAAACAGACCAACATTTACCTAGAGGAGAGAGCGCACTGTCTCCAAAGGACTGAAAAAGTCCTACCAGAAACTTACATAGGCAGTAGAGAGGAGACAATGGAGCACAGCTCTTTGCGCATCTTTGTCTAAAGAGTAATAACAGGAAAAGAAAGGCACTGTTGGGGTACCTGTTGTTTTCCTGTGTAGTGTCAGTATCAATTCACAGCATCATTTCACAGGAGTTGTAACATGACAACGTAGTACTCCCAACAGTTCAGCTATGGAATTTTGTAAAGCAAAGCTTTTCATTTGGATTGCTATTCCAGAGTGCATGTAGGTTTCAGCATGCCTAGCAAGGTATTCTACTGCCTGAAGTCCCATGGTGTGCAGGGCAGTGTTCACACTGTGTTCTTGCTAAGTGCCCCAAGCCAGACTCTCCCTGGCCATTGCTGCTCTCCTACTTGAAATGCCCCTGAGCTGCAACCATCAGGAGTCAACCTTTGGTTTCATGCCAGCAGCACAGAATTATAGAATCAGGGAATATCCCAAGTTGGATGGACCATCAAGTCCATCTCCTGGCTCCTAGTTCCTCCACCTTGGAAGAGAAGGATTTCCCCAGCAAACCCTTATCTAAATGCTGAATGCTTTATGTATGGGCGATTAAATGCAATCAACAAATTCCTTGAGCGCCTTTCAGGAAGCTCCTGCAGAGCACAGCACTACCACTGCCTGCTGAGTACCAACTTCATCTCAAAGTGAAGTACTGACTAGTGCAGTTCAGTGTTGAACGTTCCTTAGTGTAGTTCCACCAAAGTCAGCATAAGGCATTAAAATTCACAAGAACAAGCAGAAGGGCCAAATTCTGTTTTTAAAACTCAAAGCCATAGATTTTGAACTATGTTAGATGTCATAACTGCAGAGAAAGACAGCCCACAACTCAAGACAGGACAGTAGTATAGATGTAAGGTTGTAGTATAGATGTAAGGGTGGTGAAGTAGGTGACAGGTTACAGCTTGCTTGCAGAAAAAAAGCAGGTCCAATGGGGTATCTAGAGTTCAGAGAAGAGCAGCAGGTCTTGCAGCACATAAAACTGCATGGAGAGGAGCAAAAAGCATCTGCATCTTGCACTGATCACCTTCCAGCTTGTGTTGAGTATGACTTATATGCTCCTGTCTTGAGCCAGCAAGTGGCCATGCAGCAACCTGAGCTGGGAAAGGAACTTCAAGCCCTGAGCATCAGCATTGAAACTGACATTGCTGCCCTTAAGCCGAGTGCACTATTCCTCTTGTCTCATTTTCTCAACGGTGCTTGTCGTGGAAGTAGTAGCATAAGGTTTTATCTGTGCAGGGCCTAGACATTTACCTTGAGTAAGCAGCAAGACATGTGTGTACAGTTTCTTTCACTGAAAACTCTTTCCTTCAAACAGATTGGTGCTGTCATGTCTAGTGCAAACAAATACCTAAAGCATGAGATACTCCAGTGTGAACTGCCATGAGGTATAGGTAAACCTGGAGCCCTGGATTTATTCCCTTAAAGGCTGACATTGCCCTTCAGCCACCAGAAGACGATTAATGGCCTTTTTAGCTAATGAGCATGCATATGTGAGCATGTACATGTTCTAGATACTAAAAAATGTCTAAAAATATCCGGTGCACAATCTTGTGGGATCTTACATCATTTTCATAGGAGGAGTGATTTAAATGTACTCTTGGCTAAAATTATTAATTTTTATAATATTACTATTTTTATTAGTTGAATTTCAGAGTGATTCAGAATCCAGTGTTGGAGGAAAGCTGTCATTGTTTTATGATTTTGGTATTCCACATCATAACATCATGTAGGGAGTTAAAGTGTTAATGCTCCAGTTCTGGGTACCTGTCCCAGAAGAGAACTATTTCCCCAGAAGACTGTTTGCTGTGTTGTCATCATTTCTGCTAGGGGGAACGGATATGAGGCCTTAGTAGGTCAGCCAATACACCCTTCTTTGTCAAGCTCTCCTCCCTGCTGCTCAACTGGACTGCGCATCTCACCTCAGTGTTACGGTGAGGCTTATCCACCTTTCGGACACTCTTATTATCTTTGATTTACTAGCTTCAATTCTAATTATATGGTATTATAGTGTGTTATCTTGCATTCCAATACTATATTTAGTAAATTTGTTTCTGCTCAGATTACTGCCGCTGTTTTTAATTATTTTGGGGTCCCCTGTTTCCCTTTTCTGGAGGCGCGGATTCTCAAAATCCCTCTGCCCCACTGGTCACAGAACTGGGCCAAACCAGCCCGTGAATCATTATGGTAAGTGCTGCACAAACACATGTCTGTGTGCCCTAACTGCCAGCTGCGGGGAATTGCATTGCCTCCTCTTGTGCTTCTAGACACCAGGGATCTGTCTTTCATCATGCATGCACAAGCTATAGACAAGAGAAAGGTGAAACTTCAGCTGAGCTACAGGATGACAGAGAAGAGGCATATGTTTCTGTGTGAGAATGCTGACAGAAGTAGAATTACTGAGAGCACCTCTGAGGAGAAGGACTGGGATTGGTCGATGAGAATTCAACATGAAAGAGCAGTGTGCCCAGAAGTCAATCAGTATTCTGGGCTGTATCAAGAAGTGTGGCCAGCAGAGCAAGGAAGGTGATTAACCCCTATGCTATACCCTCATGAGGCCCCATCTGCATTCAGGCCTGGGGTTCCCAGCACAAGAAGGACACAGAACTCCTGGAGTGGGTCCTGTGGAGGGCCACTAAGACAATCAGAGGGCTGGAACAGCTCTCCTACCAATAAAAGGATGAGGAAGCTGGGTTTGTCCAGCCTGGAGAAGAGAACACTCCTGGGAGACCTCATTGCAGCCTTTAAATACTTAAAAGGAGTTTATAATCAGGAAGGAGACTGCCTTTTTATATAGTCTGATAGTGATAGGACAAGGGTGAATGGTGTTAAACTGAAAGGGGGTTTTGAGGCCCTGGCACAGACTGCCCAGAGAAGCTGTGGATGCCCCACCTCTGGACATGTTCAGGCTAGGTTGGATGGGGTTGTGGTCAGCCTGATCTGATGGCCAGCAGTTCTGCCCATGGCTGGGAGTTGAACTGGAGGACTTCAAAGTCCTTTCCAACAAATCATTCTACAATTCTATGATATCTAGAGCATCAATATCACTTCAAGTATGCATTTAAAATCAATTTTTTTAAAAAAATGTGCAGTGAGATAATCAATTTTGCCCCAGGGTTTCCTGCATAGTGCACTTTTGCTGCAGCCAGCAGCCACCGGTTTGACTTTGGCTGCTGTAGTCTCTTAGGGACAGAAAGCTACACTGCCCTTATCAGACCACCTCTGCTTCAGAAGCCAAAGCATTAATATGTAACCTCAGCTGGCTCTTGCAAATTTGAGGTTTACATTTTTGCTTTTCCTTGTTAAGAAACATTGTGAGTGTCAGAAACTGAAGGCTTGTGTTTGCTTGCCTATGAGATACGAGGTCACTAACTCAGATTCAGTGGGCAAGTAAACTTGTGACCTTTTGCTAAAAATTAATAAACCACCATAAGCACCTCAAACAGAGGGGGAAGGCAGCATCTGCTTGTGTTAGCTCAAGCCTGGACCTGCTTTTCTTTCATAATGACCTGACTGCAAATGGAGGCTGCTGTATTTTATGTTGCAGACTGCCTTCTAAAGGAGACTGACCTGAGACGCATGGCATCATTAAATTGGGAATGATGCTGGACATGCACTGCAACCACAGAAGTGAAAGGTGAGCTGCTGCTTCAAATTGTTTTAAAAACTCATTATCGTTAATAAATACCAAGCTGTGTTACGTGCACCATTTCATTAAAAGAGGATATCCAGAAGGAGAGCTTAATTATCTTGCTCTAGTAAAATGCCCCAGAGGCAAAAGTGGAATGTATAATTACAGTGCCGATGTGGCCTACTGGCCTGCCAGTGGTACAAGTGAGATGGGGACCTGGCTCTCTAATTCTGATCTCACTTTTACCGTACGTGACTGTTGGGGCACATAATCCAACATCATTTCCAACATGACAGCCCTAGGACTTCCAGAGGCAAGTAATCAACGTGCCCTATGGATTTATTTTAGTATAAAAACTGGAGCATTCACAACCTATTTCCCATTTGCCTTCATGCATGCTTAGGTAGATACTGACTCACCTTATCTCATATGGCTTGGATTCAGCAACTAGGAGTACCTTGGCAAAAAGGGCACTGCATGATTTGGGACTGTGGCAGCTGGTATGCAGACACTCTGAAATTGCCCTGCTGCTGACAATGGCTGTCCCAAACCACACAGAAAACAACTTACTTACATCAGATGTGGGACTTATTTTGCTAAAAGCCGAGGAAGAGGAAGCACAAGACAAGATTTACAACATATCTACAATTGCAAAATGCAGTGGGTTGTGTTTCTACTAATCAGCATAGAGTCAGGAATAGCAAAACCACATTTGCACAACACAAATCAGCCCATGGTGCTTGGGACCGCTGAGTATCTAGTGATGCTACTAACTTCTTCATCTACATCCCACATCTTTGCATCTACTGCTACTTCTCAAAAAAAAAAAAAAAAAAAAATTGCCACCACATAGACTTGGCCAGCTGTCCCACAGCAGCCTGCTCAGTGCTTGCACCCCGATAACCTGCTGTCAGCAGAGTCCATAGTTTTGTGCATCCACTTGATCTCAACAGCTACCTCAAATAGCACTGAGTGAAGCACTTCACTGTGGCATAGAAATTTCTTGGACAATTTAACGTCCCCTGGGATGTGCAATGGCATTGGTACCTGGCAGTGTTTTCTCTGTGATGGAAGTGCTCCTATGGCAGCACTGCTTGGAGAAAGATGAAGGGTTATGTTCTGTCTGAACGTTTACCTCTCTGCTACCTGGACATTTACCATGCCTGGAGCACTTCTCATTTGTGCACTACTCAAAACTGCCCATGTGTAAGACTCTCACCCGCAATTTGAGGGGTAATAAAGCCTAGAAGTCAGCTTGATTAATCCCAGTTTCAAGGTACAGCAAGATCTACTAAGATCTACTTTATCCAAGGATAAAGAACTAGTCTTCCTAGAAATGTCCCATAGGATGAGAAATTGTAAGAACAATAGCAAGAGAAGACTTTCTGTAGCGGAGCAAGGAGCAGAGTTAAAAAGCATTTGAGTGAGATATTCCAGATTCTGAAGGGCACAGCCAGAACTCATCAGCTTCTTCCCCTTGACCCCATCCCAAAGCATGAGAACAATAAGACTCCACGACATTAAAGACAATAAATTTAGAAGAAATTACAAAGGGTATTGCTTTGTACACTGAGTAGAGAGCTTGTGGTCTTCACTAATGCAGACGCTCAATGTCAAGAATGTACGGCTGGATTTTTAAGAGCACTGTCTAATTCAATCATTGCTGGCTACTACATGTAGCATTCAAATAATCCAGGAGTGGATTTCACCCTGCAGTGCTGCAACTATAAAGATTACCTCTGAGGAATGTGTGTGCCTGCGCGGGCGAACTACAATACTGGCTGAGTGTATCCATGCTTGTTTGTTTGTTTTTCCCTTCTGGATCTTTACTTTTAATATTTTTGAACACATGAGGCTGAAGCAAATGGAATGACTTTGCAGTGAGAAAGCCCAAAGCTAAAGCTAGAGTTAAGGGGAATTTAGGAGTCAAGATGTTTCATGTTTGTATATGTATCTTGGCAATGGATTTTGAAGGACATCAATACCCAAATTTTTCAGAAGGTCTAATCCAATGGGGTGGAATAACAACTGCGTAATACATGTAATCTGCACAATCAAAAATAGAAGGAAAGTGATTTCTGTCACCTTAGTTCCCTGGTATGATTTTGAAAGTACCTAGAAAACATCTTCCAGGTGCTTCAAGTGCAATGACCCCACAGATGAAATCTCTGCTATCTTTATTAGCTATGCCTAAGCATGCAGCTGAGTTTGCTATGCCATGTGGTTTGAACTGACTCTGTCCTGCCTGTAGTGATAGCATTCAGGTCTGAGGCACTCCTGTGGCTGAGTTTCACCCCTCTAGTCGGGACTGTTGTTTGATCATAAAAGCACTCTAGCATAATGGCACAGCCATTTTCTTTTCTAGAAAGACTGAAAAGGTAGAATAAGTGTAGAAAAGGTAGATAAGTGGGATGCAGGACCATGCTGACCCACACCTCTCCTTGAACCTGCTGAAAGGTGGATGACGGTGGGGCTGCTTGCAGTCAAGAGGGTTTTCTCTATCCGAGATGCTCAGTTGTACAGCTCGCTCCTTGGCACCCAAATGTAACTTACCACAATAACAGTACAATATCCTCATCAACTTCTGCAGGGCAGAGCCCCGTGGAAGCTACCAGAGAGGTTTGGGCAGTCTGTTTTCTGAACACCTGATAGAGTTGGGCTGCCCATGGGATATTTTCCTGTTCTCTTTTGTAGGCCACAAAAGTGGTGACTTCTGGCTACTGGGTGTGCTTCCCTCTGGGTTTACCTATTCCAAGCACTTCGTGTTTTTCATGGGTTCTCAGGGGAGTTAAAGCACTTAAGTCACAAGATGTGCCAGCACAAGCAGCTGTTGGTGCAGCAGAAGACACAACAGCCCTAGTGTACAGCGCTGAAGAGAAACGTGTTTCTGAGTCTCTTGCATGGGATGGAGTCTCTGAGAGCTTAGCAGCTCTCAGAAATAAGTCCATGACTAAATACAATGTTTGGAAATGGATTCAATAGAGGAGAGGCTGTGCTGCCCAGCACTGCTGCAGGCTGGTGATGTTTCTGGCTGTGAGGGATTCAGCCAGGCATGACTTGGACAGGGGTGCTCAGCTCTCACATCCAAAGCCACCAAGCACCCCAAACCAGTCTCCTCCACCCAGCAAGACTCCTGCCTGCCCTATTCCAAGAAGGTGTTGTGCCACCAGGCCTGTGAAACTCCTGTGACATGCAGAGGCTGAGATGAGTAATTCATGGCTGCAGACAGAGCTGGTGGCACCTCCTGTTAAGGGTCCTGCACAATATTTTCCATTGTGTTTGTGTTCAGTTACTCCTCTTTCTGCCAAATGCTTCTGACTCAAGCTGCTATCTTATTTAAATTTCATCCAAAACAACGTCTTGTTTCTGAAAGTGAGGGTAGTGAGAAATATGTTGTTTTATACACATATACAGAAGGGCAGAGCATCATCTTATAAGGTACCTGGCTTTTTCAGTGCACACCTGTTCTTACTGCCAGCCTATTCATGATGGCTCAGCAAGGACCTACTGGAGCTGTGTGTAGATTTGGCTTTTTTGTGGCTCCAGTTGCACAGCCAGGGCTTGTGTGTCCTCAAGCTTGCAGAATTCCTCTTGAAACACAGGAGATGGATTTTCTCTACTGCTGGATAAGTACTGTGGAAGACAGTGAGTGCTAGAGAAGATAATAAAATCATAGTATAACCAAATTTGGAAAAGACCTCCAAGACCATCCAGCCCAATTGTCCACCTGCTACAAATACTTCCCCACTAAACCGTGTTCCTTAGTACAACATCTAAACATTTTTTTCATACCTCCAGGAACAACGGCTCAACCACTTCCCTGGGCAGCCCATTCCAGCACTTGTCCACTCTTTCTGAGAAGAAATTTTTCCTAATATCCAAACAGAATCTCCCTGGGTGCGATTTCAGGCCATAAATTCAACTACCAGCGTACTACATGATGTTATGATGTGGAATACCAATAACCAAAATCATAAAACCATAACACTCTCATCCTATTGCTAGTTACCCGGGAGGAGAGGCCAAATCCCACTTTGCTACAACCTCCTTTCTATAGTTGTAGAGAGCTATAACATCTGCCCTGAGTTTTCTCTTCTCCAGACTGAACAATCCCAGTTCCCTCAGACACTTCTCATAAGACTTGTGTTACAGACCCCTCACATGTTTCGTTGCCCTTTCCTGGACACACTCCAGGGCCGCCATGTCTTTCTTGTAATGAGGTGCCCAAAACTGAACGCTGTACTTGAGAGGTAGCCACAACAGTACTGCGTACAGGGGAACGATCACTTTCCTGCTCCTGTTGGCAACACTATTTCTGATACAAGCCAGGATGCCATTGGTCTTTTTGGCTACCTGGGAACACTGCTGGCTCATCTTTAGCTGACCACTGATCGACACTCTCAGATCTATTCCTTCCACATGGTCTTCCAGCTGCTCTGCCCCAAGCCTGTAGTGTTGCCTGGGGTTGCTGTGGCCAAAGTACAGGACCTGGCACTTGCTTGTGTTGAACTTCATCCCACTGGCCTCAGCTCAGTGATCCAGCCTGTCCAGATCCCCCTGTACAGTCTTCCTACCCCTAGTCAGATCAACATCTCTTTCCATCTTGCTGTCATCTGCAAACTTACTGAGGATTCACTCAATTTTCTATCATCCAGGTCATCAGTAAAGACATCAAACACGAGATTTGAAAGTACCTCAGAGAGGAGAGGAAGGAGGGGAAAAGGTTGGCTTCTGTACTTTTGAAAATTATTTGCGTGAAGATGTTTTCTTATCTCAATGTTTTGAACTAAGCCAAGGCTTGGACTTCACAGGGGCAGGTTTTCTTTAAGAAATAATGAATTCCCTGGATATAAGTGATGTCTGCACAAAAAATACGCATCTTGTCCCTAGAATGCTAGGGACTGCTAAAAAATTGTCCATTGTATGCAAGTGAGGTGCACATAACAGCAGTTATCAATAGTCACAGAATCACATTATCACAGAATGGCTTGAGTTGGAAGGGACATTAAACACCACTAGTTACAACCCCCTGCTAATAGAAGGGACACCACTCACTGGATCAGAGTGATAAGTGATAAACACTTTCCTTGTCCTGCTGTCCATCCCTGCTGGAAACCTGAATGATTTGAGAGTTTTCAGTATGGTTTTCCTTCTCCAGGAGACCAGGCTGTAGAAGGTGACTGGTTCCATGTATGGCCCGGACCAGATCTGACTTTGGAGAACTGAAAGTGAGCTCTTGGTGGTGGCATGCAGAGCCTTCAGTAAAGGATGCATTTTGCCACATAATGACAATATGGTGATGCTGCTATGCAAGTAGTCAAGGCTGCGTATTTACAAATGGAGTATGATGGGCGCAGGATGCAGCACTGAGCCTGGGATTCACCACCATCTTCTTGCTGCAAACCATCCAAGGAGACAGAAGGACACTCCAGGACACCCCACGACTTCAACAAATGTCAGTGTCAGGGCAGCTATTCAAGCAATTGTCTTCCCAATGGGGTTGGGAGCTGTCTAGGATCCAAAACACAATGGCAGGTGCAGGAATGGAAGGGACTCACTCAGAGATTCCCTGTCTGGAAATAAGCCCCACAGCATTTCCCTTCATGCTGTCCTGCATGCTCATGCACCATAGGAGCACTGAGCAGCAGGTACATCTAGCTGCTCTGGCTGCATGTGCATCAATACAAGACAGCAAAACTTGATGGGATGTCTTACAAGTTGCGCAGAGCCAAATCTCGCTCACCTTCCCCAGGGGATCAGCTCCACCAAGGACTAAGGAGTTGCACTGGCTTATGCCCAAGCTGAGTTTAGCACAAATACTGCTTAACTTTTCCATGAGACATTAGTGATTCTAATAAATCCCTACATAACACCTTCATTAAGCAGGATTTACTGTAACATGCAATATATGCTTTATGTCTCACCTGCATAAACAGCCATGGTAACACTATAAATTACAGCATTCCTGTTAATGGATTGCAGGCACCTCAACCAAGGTGAAACACTTAATGGTTTTCAGCATGCACCAAAATTACAAGAAGCGTGGAGCAGAGTGGTTACAGAATGTACGAGTGCTGTAAGCCTTGCAAAATTATTCTTCTAAAAAAATAGAAAGAAGAAAAGATCTAACCTCCCAAAGTTTCGCATACTGCAGCATTAACACTAGACTTCAAGGCTTGGTAACGGAAATTGGCTCTGATTTTTTTGAGATACACATTACATCATAGTCTTCTTTTAGGGCATTATGTCATTCCTGCTGAGACGCATTATCTCGGCTTGGCCCAGCATTAGCGATTTTTGCAGGCCTACTACAGTGTTCCCAAAGCACTGCTGGGAACCACAGACTGAAATCTGAAACATTTATCTTTTACAAAGCTGAAAAAGGGGGAAGATGTTAACATCAGGCATCACTGCCTTCTTTAACCCTCTCCTGACTGTTTCCTCCTGGATCTTAGATTTGATGTCTTTGAACATGCTGTACAAAGGAGGTAGCCTTTAAAAAGTCATGTTAGAGGGGCATAATATTATTTCTTTCCACTCTCTGAGCAGTGCCTTTTCAGCTGCATGAATAACACCTCCCCAATATTTACAAGATGTCAACATGAATCAGACTGTACTCATGTGCATTGACAAGCTGTATTCCACAGTTAGAGCATATACTAAGAATAAAAGGGGAATGCAATGAAAGTTTTTCTGTGACTCAATTCTTATTAATTTTTTTATTTAGTATCAAGCAATCTTGATATTCTATTTTTCCGTACATATAGAAATCAGGCCCACCTGGCTGGATCCACACATCCTGACCCGTTTGAGAACACAAAAGCAGAATTTCAGGAGTGCAAGGAACTGAGTAGATATTATGTCTTCTGACTTCAACCATGAAATTAGTAGCTCATTTTGTCTCACTGCATCCAGGACAGCATTAGAGGCTGTGCCATGGAGAGAACAGACGGTGCTTTCAAGATACAGCAAAGATATTCGCCAAACCCACGAGAATCCCAACACCTCCTTCACCACAAAAGCACAATTAGAAATGGGGGCTGTGAAAGCTAAGTGGAAATGGGAAACGTTCAACCATGACTAAATTCCAATTGCCCTTCTTATTATAAACTGACTAGTGCTATTCGGTGGAAGACTTTATTTTTCTGCTCCATTTTTTCTTAAATTATTTGTTTCAATGAGTTGCCACATTTTGGTGCTTTAAAGCGCTCTGCTGCAGCTGAAGTATGTTTTCTAGAAAGACTGTAATAGCAACAGTTTCATCATAAAGGAATGATTAGTGGCACAAGCAGAACTCAGGAGATGGGGCATCATTTAATCCTGCCAGAAATTGCTTTCCCTCTTGGACCAAAAACATTTCCCTTTCTTCATTTCCTTTCAGCTTGCAGCGCCTGAATAATATGGCATTAAAGAGGAGAACAAGTCCTTGTATGACACCTGCCATCCCCATACCAAATTCCATGTCCATGAAGAAGACTCTCTAGCCCCAGCAGCAACCCTCCACAGGCAGAAATGTTATGTTTGAGGAACCAAATACTTCACATTCCAAAGGGGTGCATGTGGCAAGCTCCCCTCCTGCTGCTCTTCCTGGTTGTGACAAGACAACTCAAACTTAAATGTAAAGCTGGTACTTACAGGCAGGAAAAGTCTGTTCTGTTAGAAAGCCAGCCATGAGAGGTGGAAAAATGGGTGAGTTTCCAGATATTTTCACCAAAAATAAACTCACAAAGTTTTTGACATTGATTCATTTCAGTGATATGCTATAATAACTCACCCAAGGGAAGGCAGTTACCCACTACCTGAAGCAGCAAAAAAGCAGCCTGCAGACAGGTGGGAGTACTGGCAGTTGATTGCTTCAAAAGGTCTGATGTCATATATAACACAGGAGGAGACACCAGATTAGCCAAGGTGAAAAGCTTTTGCATACTGGTGCTTTATGGGTCCTGCATGGCACAGGATGTTCGGCCACAATTCACCAGCAGAGGAGAATATATTGGTCAGAAAGATCCACACTTCTGAAAGCTGCTTTAGTTAAGGCACCACAGCAAAGTGCACTTAAAATTCAGAGCAAGTAAATACAAACACTTTTGCTCCACACCCAGAGGACTACTAAAACTGCAGTTGTGTAAAATCACAGGACCAAGCCGTGCTTCTAATCAGCATGGCATACATCTGGATTATCTTCTTGGACTCTAGCAGAGCTACTTCACCTTTATGCAGGTTTAAGCAAGAGCACCATTTCGCACATGCTGCCAAGCAACAGACTCATAACAGACCGACCTCATTTTGTAGGGGCTCCTGCAGGTTTTGTGCTGAAGGTGGTATCCTCCAGGTCACACAAGGAAGCCCATTGCTAGCAAGAGGTGCTGGAGCTGGACTTGACAATCCTTATGGGTCTCTTCCAACACGGCATGTCTTATGATTCTTTGATGGCCAGTGACACGTGACATCACGTCAGCAGGTAAAAAGCTCCTGCTATCCAAGGTGCTCTAACTCACAGCTTCCCATCAGACAGCAGGTCCTTCCAAGACCCAGTGTGTTCTTGTGGCAGCAGGGTCCTTCCTTGCAGTGGGGTACATGTCCTCTGACTTCTTGCTGTCAGAAGGCAGTGGGCTCTACATTCCTCGTGCATTTGGGAAGCAGATCCTGCATAAGCAGCTCCACTCAGCTGCAACAAAGACAAGGCAAAAAGCTCCTATCAGAATTAGTTAAATTCACAATCTTAACTATTCATTTGCCTTCTGTCCTTTTCACTCCAACATCTTCAGACATAATTTACAAAGGAGTTCTTTTGATTTCAATTAATGTTATAAATTCCTTTTTCTTTTCACCGATGGTGTGAAATTAGAAGCCTGTTCTTGATTTCCTGCTGCATGGCTCTGGTTTTACAACTGAGTACCTCAACTGATTTTACTCTTCCCTGAGCTGTGAATCTCACTGCTGAATTTATGCCTGCAGAAGACACCAGCCTGCTACAGCCCCAGTGGGAATGTCTGAAAGCATGGGGTTGCAGCTCGCAGCTTTAACTCTGGATTAGAGGGGAAAGGAGTTTTTGTTAGCAAGCGGATCTGTTAAGTAGCAAATTTTTAAGAACTGGGGAACTCAATAAGTTTCCAAGAGAAAAAAAATGGCAGAACCATATAAAAACTCATGTTTAATTTTTGTGCTTTTGACATGCAGATATTTGTTTTAGAATGCTGCACCTATTTCCATTTGATGCTGAAAAAAAAACTTTTCTTCTCATGACTTTGAAACACCATTCTTCACTTTAAAGCTGATCCAAGTGCCCCCCTGAAGAGGTAAAAATGTTTTGGAGAACATTAAGCAATGCCAAAATGAAAGTGAAATAGCTTTAAAAGACCCGCTAGCATTTTGACATTAGTTCAGTAACATTCTTCAAACTTTCTTTCTGATTTTTTGGTGGCTTTCTCACCATTTTTGTTTTGATTGTCCACAGAATCACAAAGCTTGTTTTTCATTCAGAAGACTAGGCTGACAATGGTGGGACAGGATGGAAGTACAAGGCCTTATGGTGGACACATGAATTTGCCATTCACTTCAGATCATCATTTATTATCAGACCACAAAAGTCTGTTTTTGGAGCACATAAAGGCTTTGGCTTTGCCCACAATCCTGAGGAACCAGTATATTTGTGCACTGTCACAGGTAATCAGTTATGGACAACATATGCCTTGTGTCTTATTCACACAAGAACATATGTGGGTCTGGTGAAAGCTCACCACAAAATTTTTATTGGTCTCAGCCTTGAACAGCAATCTCTCTTCTGCTCTGTAGTAGTATTACTGGAGATGGGAGACTGGGGAGAGGACTCCTTTTTGATGAGGCTTCTTGAGTCTCAGTGAGAATATATGTAAGCAAAATAGATACATATTTTTTAAGTGTTTCTGTAATGGACTACATCTGTCACTCATTTTACAGCCTTGTAACTTTCAGACTACTGAGAAAAATTCACTCTGGCTGAACACTTACACAGTCTAGTATCCGGAATCAGCTTTCATACTGTGGTACAAGGCTCAGCTCTCTGCCCAATGCAACTTGAGCATTTGGACAAGGATGTGCTGGTATTTATGGAGGCAAAAGTTGCTGCAATATTATGTTACACTGTAAAAGTAACCCTCAACTAAACATGTGTTCCATGTTGCATCAGCATGCCGTCCTTATGGGATGAGCAGCCAGGGCTGCAGGAGAAGGTGAGTTTGCGTGACACGTGTAGGGACAGCACATGGGAACCAGTGCTGTGAGGCCTCTACTGAAGGACCTTTGCTTTTCATCACAAAATCACATCACCAAAACACAATGAAAAGTACCCTTTTATGCTCAGGGCAAAATAGTGTATACTGTTCATTCTTCCATACCTGGATTAAAACGAATTGCAAGAAGATGCTGAGTAGTGTTGCAAACAGCTGCCAATAGTGATGGGCTCACACATGACCAACAGGATCGCTGAGGGCATCCTTATGATGTGTGGAAATAGCTATCAAAGCACAGTGAAAGTTAGACTCTGATTCTGCCAGTAAACATGCAACAGCAGTGGGCAGCCTGTGTTTTGCGTGCAGATTCCCCTTGGGACCACAGTAGTGAGGGAGAAAAGATGTCACATCTTAGCCAAAAAGAGATCTGAAGAAGGCGCTGGGGCTGTGGGGTGATAGATAAGCTTTGGAAGAGTTGCCTGTGACTACCTTTTCCTTGTGCCCAGGGTTCATGCTGCTGCCCTAGAGGCTGATGAAGTGCAAGGAGGTCAGGCCCTCACTGGGCCAGAAGGCTGGACAGAGCTCCCATGCCCTGACCAGGGTCTATGGGAAAAGACAGCCATTTTCAGCTTTACATTGCATGTGGAAAAATTAATTTCAAAATTTGTGGAGAGGCAAAAATACTATACAGTGACCCTTGTCCTTGCGTACTGGCTGGATTATCTTCACCTGCCAAGCCATTTTGCAAAGTCTGAGAGGGGTTTCTTTGCTTTCTCCTCCTCATTGCAGTGACAATGTGCCCATGCTTCCTTCAGCACCAGGAGTATAACTCCAGGAGCTGCAGGAAAGTCATCTGGGTGCAGTAGCACAGAGTAGGAAGGAACAACTTCTTTCAGCCACAAAGCAAATGGGAGTCAAGACTCAGTCATAAAAGTCAGTGCATATCATGCAAAGTGCAGCTCTTTTCTTCACATTTAGACAGTAGCTGACAAAGAAGAGGAAGAACCAAGTATTTTCCCCAATTTTCCCATATTTCCACACTCACTGCCCGTTGTGGAGCTTACAAGTAGAGCTGCGTTCAAACTATATGGGGGCAGAGTGAACTCAGCTGACACAATTTTAGAAATGAACTCAGTGAGGTGAAAAGATCATTTTTCTCTCCTGACATTTCCAACTACTTAGTTGCTTAATTATCTGTTTCCAGAATGTCTCCCTATAAGCACCAGCAATTTTGCCCATTAGCAATTAGTGAAAACAGTTATTCTTCTGAACTTTGTGCAGTTGAATAAATAGATTAAAGCTCAACCTTCTGATTGTGTCTACATGGGGCAGATTCTCAGCTGGAGCAAGCTGACTTAGCATTACATTAACATTTTACTTTTGTACTTAAAAAGCAAATTGAAAATGACAAATCTTTTTAAAGTATGACTTTATTTCCTATATTACACTATTCTAGCAACAATACACTCTTTTGTCATGCAAATAATTTCAGCAGTGATCCAGTGAACAGATAAACTTCAGCCTTGCACATATTCTTGCTGCTGACAGACAGTTTTATAAACAGCGACCAGTAAAAATCTTCCAAAAGATGCCAGATTGGAGTGAGCTTTAATGAAATCACCTTCACATTACATATCTTCCTGCTCCAAATTATCATAATAGTTTCAAAGAGGAGAACTTCTAATGAAGTTAGGCCACAAGCAATAATTACACTGGACCATTAAAATTTGCTAATGGAGGATCCATATCACAGATGTAATACACAAATAGTGTAATTGGTTACATTTTTATCATCAGTAAAAACATACCCAGAGAGTCAGTCCAGAAAGCAAACAATCCAGCTCTGCCTATCAAAGACTCTGCAATACATCAAATTCAGCATTTACAAGGTATCTGTTCCTGCATAAAAATAGAGAATAGTAAAAGAGACGGTATCACATACTTTAAAATAAAAGGATTCTTCAGGAACATCTACAGGAAAAAAAAAAAAATCTGAGAAAAGTCCCTTTCCCCTTTCTCTGAATTTTCTCTTGCAGTTTCCATAAGCCATTTATAATCATGTCTCTGAGAACTTATCCTTGCTATTTTAAAACTGTTTCAACTTTATGCTGATGTGCATGGCTTCTTTTTCAGAGGACTGCTCATTTGTTACAGAAATAGTGCCTTTTCTTACCTTACTAAAAAAAAAAAATAAAAAAATTAGAGAGCTCTGCATGGCTTGATCAGAGCGAGGACCTTGAGAGACCAGCATCTATCCTGTTGCCTGTACAAGCTCTGTGCAGCTCTCCTCTGCCACTGCCTGTCAACCAGCTCGGAAGAGACTGGAAATCATGAGTGCACATGGCTGATTGGGTATGTCACAGCCTGGGTTGCAGTTGGCCTAACCAAACTCAGAGCTTCCAGAGTGCTCAAATGTAAAGGCAAGGCCACGACCAGACCAAGGCACACACGGAGAATGTGTGGCCAAGCACTGGCCTCAAGCACACACTCATATCTGGGCCATATCACCTCCCTGGCCAGGAACACTTACTGTAAATGGAGATTTCACAGCTAAACTTAGGAGGCTACAGAAGCCGGCATGAGATTCTCCATCACCCACTGCATGTGGGTACAAGCCACAGTCAAGCCCACGGTGCTCCCTTTGGGGCAATTGGTACAGAATGCCAGACTCCACTGAGGGGCAGATTTTCCCCCAGGTGTGAATGAAACATAGGGAAGGCTGTCAGCATGCAGAGGGAAACATTTGAAGTCTGGTGAGGGAAGTTGTAACCCCACCAGGTGCAAGCTGACACACCAGACCCAGATATATGCCGTCAGTACAAGAGCCCTGGCTGAGCCCTGGCCCAGCAGCTCCTGGCACATCCCAATGGGCCAGCGTAGGCTGGGGCCTCCTCTCAGCACATGCTTCAGCCACCTCCAAGCAGAACACAGGCATGGTTCATAGCTATGCACTGGATCACAAAGATAATTTTTCACCAGCAGCCCATACAATTTTAACCATTGGCTCTGGAATTTGTTCCCTGTGTGCCATGCCTCTTTATGGCATCAGCACCAAGGCAGGAAGTATTGCCCTTCCATGAGTAAATACTTCTAACAGGAAGCCCCAGTCTCTTCACTTGGCAGGAAAGAACAGTGCACAGGCATAGCGGACTTCTCTATTTCTGAGGAAAGTCATGTTTTCCAGAGGGAACTGCAAAGTTAAGCACATAAAAAGCAGCTCAGGATGGATGGATGGAAGGAGAGCATCCAGTCTACTTGAGATAGAAGGAGTGCAGAAGGACAAGACATGATTATTTGGGATTTTGGCCTTCTGAGGACCAGGGACTTGCTAGCCACTTGTTCTGAACACAGGCTCCACTCTCAACAAAGAGAAGTCAATAGGAGAGATTCATAAAAGTAACAGTGATTCTCACAGATAGGTGCATATCACAGCTGAGAAGAAATTATTGCCCTCACACAAGCAACATCTTATAGAAAAGGTAACTGCCTGAAGGTACCTTAAGATGGCAAAACAGGGGGATGCTTTCATGGCAGATGGGGTCTCTTCACAGAGCTCCCTCATTTTGCTCATCGGGACAAGAGCAGGTGGCTTTCTGTGCAGAATGGCATTTTCACAGGCAAAGAGCTGATGTGTAGGGGAAACCCCACTACCTTACATGGACCCCAGAAACCAGGAATGCACCCAGGAACTTGCAGTGCCTCAGGAGAC
Organism: Lagopus leucura; assembly: GCF_019238085.1. Taxonomy (NCBI): domain Eukaryota; kingdom Metazoa; phylum Chordata; class Aves; order Galliformes; family Phasianidae; genus Lagopus; species Lagopus leucura. The sequence goes on along the minus strand of NW_024962268.1, from coordinate 5,248,303 downwards.
ACAAATACCCATCCTAAAACAGAGAATTTTGCATTTTCAACTCCCTGCTCCACAGATGTAGTCATAACTCACTACAGCCATACAGATATTCAAATAGCTGTTATTCCCTTCAAGCTCTCTCTGTTGGCTTGTTCAAACCATACTGTCAAATCCCATATTCCTGAGCTAGTTATTTAAATCACTTTTCACAGTTGCTTCTATTCTCTCTATTATCATTAATGTTTACACTGTTCATAGATTGGGTGCTCTATAAAGCAAGGACATAGCTGTGCTCTCTCAGCTGCAAGGAGGTCTTTCTGAAGGTAATATTCTTCAGCCAGTCTGGGCTTTTCAACAGCACTTCAAGGGCCTCATTTACTGTCAGTGGATGGTGTTGCTCCTGCAGTTCAGGACATGTGAACCTTAGCACCAAGTGCCAGCTAAAGGGAAAGGGCTGCCAGGCTATGGCTTTCTTACAGCTATTTCTGTAATGTGTCATTTAAGTTAAACGAACCCCTGGTTCTTTTCCCCATTCAATCTGAAATGCTTCCCACAGTGATGATGAGATGACATTTCTGGAAGCATCGTGTTTCAGCAGCTCTGAACTTAACAAATGAGTAAGGCATGAGCCATATGTTCAGAAATTATTTAGGAAAACTTGGGGAAAACCTGTCCCTGTAAGAATGTCCCTTCCCTTACTTCATCTGCTACTGCATGCCCCAAGTTGGTTTGAATTCCTCCAAGCTACGAAGCTAAGTGTGCCTCCTGGCTGCCAACAAAGACCATCACAATATTCCCAGACAGGCAAGAACTGTGTGTAGCACATATTACAACCTGTGCATGGCTCTTGTTCCCACTGTTTCATGGGGCCACATTGACTCCAGCCATAGCTCAGCCATGGGGCCCTGCAGCCTCTGCCCAATCTGGTTTGTCCCAAAGATATGCCCATGCCTAGGTAGCATGAGTTCCTGAAAGGCAGGTCCTGCTTGGATCAACCTGATCACCACCTACAAATAGGTGACCTGCCTGGTAAATTGAGGGAAAGGTTGTAGTGTAGTCTACCTAGACTTTAGCAAGGCCTTTGACTATGCCCCCATAGCACTCTCCTGGAAAAGCTGCCAACCTATGGCTTGGACAGGTGTACTTTCCACAGGTAAAAAAAACTGGCTGGAGGGCTCAGTCTCGAGAGTGGTGGTGAATAGTGATAAATTCAGCTGGTGACCAGTCTCTTGTGGTGTTCCTCAGGGGTCCGTATTGGGCTGGTCCTGTTTAATATCCTTATTGCTGATATGGATGAAGAGATGGAGTGCAACCTCAGAAGGTTTGCAGATGACATGAAGCTGGGAGAAAGAGTTGATCTGTCTGGAAGTATGAAGGTCCTACAGAGGGTTTTGGACAGGCTGGATTGATGGGCCAAAACCAGTTCTATGTGGTTCAGCTGGTGCTAGGTCATGTACTTTGGTCACAGGCAACACTACAGGCTTGGGGCAGAGTGTCTATAAAGGAAAAGGATTTGGGGGTGTTAGTTGACAGCCGGGCTGATCATGAGCAAGCAGTGTGCCCAGGTGGTGAAGAAGGCCAATGACATCCCAGCTTCTGTAAGTAGTGCTGTCAACAGAAGCAGGGAGGTGGTCCTTCCTCTGTACTCAGCACTTTTGAGGCTGCATTTCAAGTACTGTGTTCAGTTTTGGGGTCCTCAGTACAAGAAAGACATTGAGGCCTTGCAGTGTGTCCAGAGAAGGGTGATGAAGGTGGTGAGGGGTCTGGAACACAAGTCTTATAGGAGGCCGCAGAGGGAACTGAGATTGCACCGTCTGGAGAAGAGAAGGCTCAGAGGAGACATTATTGTTCTCTACAGTGACGTGAAGGGAGGTTGTGGTGACGTGGGGGTCAGTCTCTTTTACCAGATAATAGCTACAGGATAAGAGGAAATGGCCCTAAGCTGCACCAAGTGTGGTTCAAGTTGGATATTAGGAAAAATCTGTTCTCAGAAAGAGTGGTGAGGTATTGGAACAGGCTGCCTGGGGAGGTGGTAGAATCACCATACCTGAAGGTCTTCATGAAAAGGGTAGATGTCACACTGACAGACATGGTATAGAGCAATCATGGGCATGGCTGATGCTTGGACCAGGTGACCTTAGTGGTCTTTCTAACCTTAATGATTCTGGGATTCTGTGATACCCCTGCACATACAGAGCCACAGGGAGGATTTACAGGCCAACTAGCAGTGCTTTCCACTACTAAGTACAAAGTAGCAGCATTAGGCTTTGCTTAGATTGTGGTGGCAAAGTGCAAGTGTGAGCAGGGTCACCCATATCTTACCAGACAGATGCTAAAATTCAGTCAAACAGCCTGAAGTGATGGATTATACATGCCTGTCAGGAGCAATCTGCTGAGATCTTTAAAGGCTGAGTGGACATCCCTCTCCCTTAAGCTCAGTGTATGTCAGTGCCTGATTCTCACCTAGGACAATTATATCTGAGTTTGCTTTTCCAAGCACAATATGTGGCACACATCTCTGATGGAGAGGAAGACAAAATGGAGAAGTGCCATGAGCTGGAGCATACAGGCAGCAGTTTGCATGCTGTTCTCCCTTGCTTGTTTGTTCAGCTAAGTTAATTGCTGGTAGTAATTGCCTAATAATCAGATGTTTTGAGGACAATGAGAACGTTTAGCAAACAACAGAACTAACACTAGTCTGACCTCCCAAATCTTTGCAAATCAAGTGGAAGTCCAGAGGAATAAAATGTAATGGCTAATTGTTTAACCTGAAAAGCTCAGCAGGGTTATGTGACAGTGGTGAATACACACACAGATACAAAATACACATTACCAAGCATGTCTGGACTTCCAGTTCCACACAGAAGACTGCAGACCCCTGCAGACATATCCATGAAATAACCCTCAGAGTTGATGGAAAATGCAATTAGACTTTCTTTTTGCAGACAAAAGGAAGAGATAACCCATAAAAAATTTTAGTCTATTTGGTAGCAACGCTTTCAGTGTTTTCGACAATTTATGTATAAGTGCTGTTTATGATTTATCATCATACCACATAAACACTGCATCTTAAAGGTACAAGCTCTTTTTGCTTCACTTGCATTACTTAGCTATTGCTTATACTGGAGACTGAATTTACCCTAACCTGAAGTCTGTTCCAAAATACTTTTTTTTTCTATGATTTTTTTTCCCCATGAATATAGAAGTCATTGCTCAAAGTGCAGTTCTGTGCACTTTTGGCACTCACATTTACAAAAAGATGCTGATGGTCTCAAGAAATTGAAGATAAGGGCTTTATAAATGATTTCAGGGCTGAAAGAAGAAAGTACAGAGAAAGACTTCACGAGTCTTCTTTGCACACTGAAGTGTGCAAAGTGACATTCCCTGCAGCTTCTTTAGGTAGTGAAAATGCTGAGTCCTAGAGGCCCTTCTAAGTTCAAGTAGAAATGCACTGGAAAAACTAGTGAGTGGAAATCTAAGAAGGAAATTCAACTACAAGAAAGATCACAATTTTTAAACAGAGTTGGTAGCAACAAACAAACAAACAAGGAAAGCTAATATTAATCAAGAGCAAGCAGCTCTATATAAAGTTTTGTCTAGCAAAGGTAGAAGAACATGTGAACTGCTATAGGTGTCCTTCAGTGCAGAGAAATACAAGTCAGGAGGAAATATTTTTCTCTTGCCTTATCCTTGGTGATTAGAAAACGTCTAATTTGCAGACATGAAAACAAATTCAGACTCACCACCCTCATGTTCTTACATGCCCACTTAAAAGCCCTGGCAAAAATCACCCAATAACACCTCTGATATACTGAAAAACATAATGTTTTGCACCATAAATGAAAGCAGATAGTTTTGCAAAGGTCAGTTTCTCCTATCTGAATGCCACAGGCAGCCTCATCTGCTCATCTTACCTATTATAAGAAATTAATAAAACCATTACCTCACCAAGCCTACTCTGGACAGATGGTTATCTTGCTAAATAGATGGCTTAACATAGCAGATCAGCTTCATGCTGAGGCAGGAGTTCAGAATATTTTTGATCTGCTGTCCAGAAGCTGCTGTGACCACTTTCCCTCCCTTCTAGGAACAGCAGGGATTTTTTTGTTCGGACAGGTAATGATGAAAAAAGCAACAGAAGCAGACACTTGATTTATGAATAGCATACACGTCAGCCACTTCTGTAGCAAAAATTAAAAGCTATCACTGCAAAACTATGATTTAGAACCACCAGAATGAGATGTTATTTGTTTCTGTCTTTGTTTATATAATACTTCAAAGATCACAGAAGAATACAGTTGCAATTATTTTCTGATGCTGCTCCTTGGAACTATTATTTTTAGTGTATGCAGTTCTCCCCCAACTCTGAATTTTTGGCAATGCAAAGCGGTTGCTAGGCCAGGAGTTAATGGTTATGAGATAAGCATTTATCTCACTTGGTGCCATGTCGGCTTGTTCTTTTTTCAAATATTATTTGCTCTTATGCATGTTGTTCTTCTGCCAAAGCTGAAGAAAAATTGCCATTCTTTTTTCAAGAAAGCACGCACTATAACTTGATTCCAATTAACAGTGTGGGTTTTAAGTACAATCTTCGTATGGCTTCTTTTTTTCACTCTCATTTATCACTATTGTGTACTTGTCATCTGTTATTCTATACTGTTCCAACTCTTTTTCCGTATCTGAAGATAAGTTTGTGGTAGGGACATCTTGAGCACAAAATGAATTTTCAAGCTCTTGTCTGGAAGGACAGGAGTCCCAGAGGTTATATTGATTTTCTAGCATGCTTATGCACGTTCCAGAATTGTCCCAATTACAAAAATTTACTGAGTAGCTTTCCATTGTGCTGTACCCTGCGTTCCCTTTGAATTCCCTTTCATTTTCTGTTCTGCAGGATGGAGCCTCAGGTTATTGTCAGGCAGCCTGAGCTGTTTACTGCTTCCCAAGTGCTGCTGATAGCTGTGCAGAGGAAGCCGGCAACTGTGTGAAGGATCAAAAAGAGAGCATCAAGCTCCATTCCTGTAATTTACCCAGGGATTGTTTCTTCACGTCTTTTATTCTCAGCATAAGTGGATTGATTCAAGGATGAAAATGGAAGGCATTTCTCTCTACAGAGCACATTTCAATTTAATCGGATTTTTCACTCTATAGAAGTGGGCCACAGAGCTATCAGCCAATGTCATGTATAAGTAATTCCTCCTGTGTTTTTTTACTTTATATCCGATAACTGGGGTTCTGTAGAAATCAAAAGCTGACACATTTGAATTATGTTATCCTTTACTGTACTGAGTATGGAGTAAGAAATGCAGAGTGCAAGGAGGTCCCTCCACCTCAGTAGCAGATGAATCTGTAAATCCAGGTTACATTGGCCAGAGTGCTCTCATGCTCTGGATTTCCTGATCACTACCTTCCACAAGTGCAGTTTGCCTCTGTCTGGGTCCCTCTGGTCCATACCTCATATTTTTCTCTTTTTTTTTCCTTGTTTACTGTTTCTGTAAGTTTAAATCTGATTCCCAATCTATTTCTTATTTTGTCTTACTTTTCCACTGACCCAACAAAGATATTTTTTAAATTAAACATTAAATTACGTTATAGCAAAAAAGAACTATTGTTTGATTCATATTTTTTCAATATGTGTTACAGTTGTTAACAAATTAGTCTAACTGGTATTCCTGTGAGACAAATCTCATTTTTATTTTCCCTTGATACATAGAATTTTCCAAAGACCAAATTGATCAATAATGTATTGTTCCAGGTTTTCAATAGCTAAACTTGCCAACCCAGAAGAAAAAAATAATGTTTTTGTCATGTTTTTGCCTTTTTGGTTGTGAGGTGACAGAAAACAGAAGGAGAAGTCTGTGTGTCAGTCCATTACACATTTATCAAACTGAAGTACCTAGACCACACTAAAAACGGCAGGGTTAAATTAATTCTTGTGATACATAGAAGAGCACTCCTCAGAAAATTGACATTCAGCTTCATATACAAAGCTACGAAATCATGAATCCACATTTATGCTTGTTCAAAATTGTACAATAAATAGGATGTGCTTTGAGTTTTGCAGCAAGAGGGATTCAGAATAAAAAAATATTTCTAGCAATAAATGCCAAACATTCATAAAACACAGCAGGTAAAAACATTTTAGTAAGAGGGGCTGCCTGCTAAAATGAGAGGCCCTAAAAATATTTTTTTTCCTTTTTAATTTTCTCTAAAGAGAATAGTAATAGGGCCAAGGAAATAATCTAAACTGATACATAAAATCTGTTTTAACTGGTTTTCTGCCTTGAGGTATATAATCAAGACTAAAAAGCACAACATAAAACCTCAGCAAGAATATCAGAAATTACCACATCTCATTGCTTCTTCAGCCCCTCTTGTTCTTATTGGTGATGATGTTTAACATAAGAAAAATGGTTGGGTAGAAACGTTATCTCTTATTCCTACTCTTTAGGAATAAACACAACCTTCTGGGCAGATAGCACCCTGCCAGCTGCACCTGGAGCCATGCAAGTGTACACTGACTTCCTTTTATTAAATGCACTTTGGGATCAGGGGATAAGTCAGGACTTTAGAGGCTTTGTAAGTCCCTTAAATCCAGGCAAAGGCATAGATCTGAGAGCAGTAAAGCAAATTGTCTGTAATCACACACATTTCACCCAAACCTGCAGTAACGACTTCAGCAGTGCTTTCGTGTCTGTGCAGCAGGGCACCCCCCACCTGCAGCAGCATATGAGCACACTGCAGATACGTGCTTGCATCAGTATCTGTTGACAACCTGCAAAAATGGTCTGAACTAAGAGAACAGGATCCATACCACCTGACCTGCTAGCCCATCAGATTAAGCTGCCTAACACAGCAGGGTCTGAAAGTAAACACCAGGCTCTACGCAGCTGAGCATGGCTTTTTCAAACTCCAGTGCTTGCAGAGCAGCACAACCTATTCACACAAGGATATGTTGCTTTAAAAGCATCAGAGAGTCCAGGGGAGTGGGGTTCAGAGCTTATTCAAGACTCCCTCCTGAGGTCTGAGAAGCATAGGTAGCCTCCAGTATGTGAGGTATGCACAGTGTCGTTTTCTTATTCAAACCAGTTCTAACTTTTCTATGATATATATGCATGCTGAGCAGCTTTCTAGATAGACATTCTTCCCATTCTCTTTTTGAAAAAGCTCCCAGTAATGTCAAATGATTCTTCCAGCTACTTCAGGTGGCAACTGGCTGCTCCAAGAGGGAAGCTCGCTATGCCTGCCAGTGGTTCAAAAGCTGGCGCAGGCACAATGGACACTGAGGAGTGAATGAGTCATTCATTCAGTCATGATGCCAGCTAGCGCAGTTCTGCTTTTTCTCCCCAAAAGCTCCTCTCCTGCACTTTTACTCTGCAGTCACAACAACCCAAGGTAGGAAAAGGTAACTGCAATGATAGCACAGGACAAAATGTGTAGCCATCAGTGTTGCCCCTCCACCAGTCCCAAATGAGGGTGGGATCTGGCTCTGAGCAGAGCACTCATTTTTCATACTTGAATCTGCATGGGGTGTGCAGAAGGACTTGGGAGTTTGGCCAATACTGTTTGTGTGACCATCTGTTAATATACTTTCTTTCCGGAAATGTGCAAGAACCTCCCTCTTGACCAATTTCAACTTGGATTTAAATTAAGTAGTTCAAAAGTCACCAAAGTGACAGACAGTGGCTGAGGCTGCATAAACACCATCTCCCCAGGAAAGAAGGGAAAAACAGAGAAATGGTTTTGCTAGGACATTGCAGTGACTGTCCAGCTCAGCAGTGCAGGTGAACATTAGTCATATGGCAGTAAATGGATTCTGATTTCTATAATCAAAAAAAAAAAGTGCTTTAGAAATCCTGACAATCCAAAATATCCTTAAAATTCATATCTGACAACAACTCCGAGACAACAAAATGAAGAAAACAATACTGAAGTACAAGGAGAAAAGAATGACAAACATATTTCAGCTTCTAAAATAAACTTCAGCTGTTTCTGAGGTCTCTTTCCATTTCCCAGACCCAGAAGCGAACAGAAGGAAAAATATGCAACTCTGAGGGAACATTTATTTTAAAAATTGTCTGGCTATTTGCTGGAACATCAGAGAACTGAATAGCTAAATACTATGTGTGTCAACCAAAAAAGGAAATGACAAATGAACTAAAGCTATTTTTGGTGCAACTGTATATAAAAACAACAATAAAAAACAAAGACCTGCAATATCGAAAATTTAGTTTATTGTGTTTTACCTTCTGACCCCAATCATGAAAGCAGTTCTGTGCCCTTACTGTTTATGTAGACCTCCCTGCCACATAAGTAGTCAACAGATCTAGCTGAAACAATTATGCCGTTGCTCAGGAAGGATTGATGCTGCTGCACTACACAGAAAGAAAACAATGGTAAGATACAGAAAAATGGCGAGTACATTCAAGAAATAATTATCCAGTACACCCTGTCTCAGCAATCAGATATTTTCCATGAAGCTGAACAGCTTTGCTAAGCGCTTTACAAACCAAACCCCATAACCCCATTTGCTTGCTGGCTCCACTCTGCTCTTCCTCTCCTCCACTCTTTCCAGGACGTGGCTGAACTTGCCAAGAATGTCTCAGAGTGAAGACAGAACATGATGAACTTGTTTTTTCCATGTACCATAGACTGGAGTCTCGTTTCCATCTGGCCAGCTCATGGCTTCATTCTGCAAACAATTTTAGGTTTGAAGCTCTCTTTGACTGACACAGAAGAAATGTTTTGGTCTTGTCCATCTCCAGTGTCAGGTCTCAGCCTGCTCTCTCTCGTGCTAATGGCCAATACCTGTCATGCTCCCACCTTCTTCTCTCTCTTCCAAGCGATATGAAAATCTGCAGGAAAAATGTCAAGTCCCACGACAACAGTGATTCATCTTGGTATGCAAATCCTATTCTGTGAACAGGTAACACTGCATAAAATGTTTTGATTTGTTCCTCAGGAAAATGTTTCATCATCATTTTTTTTATTTTCTTTCTTCAAAAAAATAAAATAATTTGCTTTAAGGATATCACCACCTCAGGTTTTCTCCAGCTTTCTCCTTTTTATGACTGGTGTGGATCATTACTCACAGTAATGAGGTTAAAAACTCTTCAGTTTCTGAGTTTTCAGTCTGAAAGTAGTTATTTTTCTAAGTGGCTGAAGTTCATGAAAGTCAGAGCCCCAAGAAGCCATGAAGCCCAAGTGGAACAGCTTCAGTTTTTGCTTTGTGAGGCCTACACACTGCCCAAGTACTAGGCAGCTCTTCATCTCTCCAGCCAAAGTGAAGAAGAAAAAGGGCCATAAACACACACAGAGAGAAGAGGTTCTGCCATGAGAGAGCCGATGTTAGAGTAGGCAGAGAAAAGATGAACACAGTAGAATGTGGAAAACTAAGAGAGAAAAAACAATACAATCTGAGTGTTACAAAAGTGATGGGACTCTCTGTGACTGAGAAGGAAACAGGACCCAAGAAGAGGTTTACTGTTTAGTTGTGATCAAGAGACCTCTCTTCCATGAGAGGAAGATATGACACCCTGATGAGGGTGTCATATGAGAGGAAGAGAGACACCCTGATTAAAGTCTGCAGTAGTTCATGTACATTTTCCAACAAAACACTCCTCAAACCTATAAATTCTTATAATCACATCAGTCCTCCACAATCCCATGCACAGAGCTCCTGGTGCTGCGCAGGCGCAGCGCTGGGCTGTTTGTGTTCCAAGGGACCTTGCTCTCCTACAGAGACAAAACAGGGCTCTGGGTGTTTTTGTCACACAGTCAGTTTGTTGCTTCTGGTACATCCTGAGAAAGCGTTCAGGCCAGTGTTTACAGCTCTGGCAGGGACAAATCAATTGGTGCCTGTCTTCCAGAAGAACAGCCTCCAGCAAGCTCTTTCCATGCAGAGCAGGGCTGAGCAGTTAGCCTTTTTCTCATAGGAGCTTGCAGGTGTCTTAGGCCAGAGAAAAGACGGGGAAAGTGAGCAGATAGAAGCAAGCAAAAATGAGCAGTGGCTGGAAGGCTCCCCAGAGAGGAAGCTGCGGCAGGGGGGAAATCCAGTGGATTTTAAAGGGGACTTGCAGGATGAGTCGTAGTTTAGTAACAGTTTTGGATGAAGTGACATAACTCCCTCACTACTGCTGAAACCAGATGTTTCTGATTTCAGTTCATTGCAAGTGTTTTCATCTAATTTTTAAAAATGCACAAAAGAGAAGAAATACTTGAGCCAAATTCCCACTCACCAAACATCAAATTCCCAGCTTTCTGTATTTCCATAATTGTTCTTCAATGTATTTGGACTTGATCTGACTGCCCAGAGCTGGTTACTAGTGCCTGAAGACTAGTGCTAATCTGATAGACTGGCAATTAATCTTCTGTACCTGAATATTTCCATCCATCTGTATTTACCACTGTGCTTCTGACAATGCCCAGCTTTCCCAACACTAGTCATCTGGAAAATCTTTTACATTTAATGCTTTAAGTTGATAACAGGTTCAGGATGATCAGCACTGCAATGCTGGGGTTACTGTGCTAATAATCATCATTGCTTTTGAGCTCTTAATAGCTCTCTGCCAAAACTGTCTTTTTCCTTTTTCCTAATTTTTTATATAGATCAAGATCTTTGCTGCAAAGTAGTTTTGTTCCTAGAGAAGAAGCAAGAGATTCTTCTGTTTCATTCCTTTTTTTTTTTTTTTTTTTTTTTTTTTTTTTTGTATTCTCAAAATCAGTTTGTTATGACATTTCCCACTAGAACTCACATCACAATGGTTCCTACTAAAGTTTAAAGAGGAACTTGTCACAGAATCACAGAATCACAGAACTGTGGGGGTTGGAAAGGACCCCTAGAGATCATCTAGTCTAACCCCCTGCTAAAGCAGATTCTCTGCTGTAGGGTTGCACAGGAAGTGTCAAAGCAGGTTTTGAATATCTTCAGTGAAGGAGAATCCACAACCTCCCTGAGCAGCCTGTTCCAGTGGTCTATCATTCTCACAGTAAATAAGTTTTCCCTTGTGCTTGTATGGAACTTCCTGTGTCCCAGTTTTCACTCGTTGCCCTTTGTTCTTTCACAGTGCACCACTGAAGAGTCATTCTTTCTCAACTTCACTCCTGCACTTCAGATAGTTACAAACGGTGATGTGATCTCTTCCCAGCCTTCTCTTATACAGATTGAACAATCCCAGGTGGAATATGTTTAACATATCTAGGGCAAGATGGATGTTCTTGACAGGGAGCTTGATTGCCCATGGAACAACTTAACAGTCTGCTGTAGGTTCTTTATCTCTTGAGGTTTTCAGAACATAACTGGATAGTTTTGTCAGTCATATTCTAGCCAGGCATAAATAGTTTCATGCAAAAAGCATTTTATGGAGTCCTGAAACAGTTTGGGTTAGATGGGAATTTAAAGATCATTTACTTTCAACTTCAGTTTGTAGAAATCTACATTTGACTTGTGTGAGAGGTCTTTCATGGTCACATCTTGTTTCAGATCTATATCTCAAACTGGATTTAGTGCCAGTAAAGATTTATATCAGTAAGCACTGCAGCCCAGAAGAGTTAGTGCACTATGCTGAAGTCCAAGATACAGATAAGATCTGTGAAAAGGCTCTCTTTGATATCTCTCAGTTCTGGATGACATCTTGAGAGGGTGAGTGCAGTGCAGACAGAATGCAGTGATGAGGCATATCAAATTTAGCAATTATTAGGTGACACTGCCCTCAGACGGTCAAGACGGAGTAGGCAAATTCTTCCTAATTCTTAAAAAAAAATTTAAGGCAGGGTTTAATTATCAGAGAAATACATATAAACTAATACAGTGTAAATAAATTCATAATTGCTCCATCATACTGGACAACTGAGGAAAACTGTATTTCCTTGTTCATAGCTATCAGCAAACCAGAATACAAATATTCCAGCTTAGGAAAAATTGCAAATTTGCGACAAGGGTCAAGGTGGAAATTTCAGACACAGGAAGACCTCATGCTTTTTCAGCTTCTTTCTGTTTTTGCTGAATTCAACCTAGCAAGGAGAACAATGTGCTCAATGGAATCAGACCTTCAGCTGAAAAGCAAGAACAGGAAAAAAATTAAAAGTAAAAATCCTGCTCCACATAAAACCTTTGTACCATAGCTACATTTGTCTAGAAAGTTAACATTAGAGAAATTAAATGGGCACTGCAAAGTCCTCCATTAGTTGAGGGAATATTATGTTAACATCAGATACAGAATGCAATTAGGTTTTTATAGCATATTTTATGCTCAAGGTATGAGAGCGCTCTGCATGCTGCAGTACTGAGGAAGCAGTAATGGGCTATACAACAGCTCACAGACAGTGAGGGGCACTGGGGAAGCAGCCAAAACAGCCTACAGGAGCAGATTTAGTCTTCAATTTTCTTTCTACGGATATTGGTATCCTTCTGTGGATTTGAAATTTATGGGCTTTCTGCAAAATCAACATTGTCGTGTCATCCCAGAAACAGTGACACAGTTTCTCAGAGGGACAGATCGACAAGCTGCTTTAAGCCATGGGTAGGATGGACCAGACCCCAGGGCCTATTCCTCAGCAATATCGGCACTATGCATGTCCTCAGGGGCCCTCATGCACCGTGAGATCAATGTTTGGACTGGATATCTGATGTACACAGCCTAGCCTCAGCAGGCATTCACACTGCAATGTGTCAGAGCTAATTTATGCTTGTGCTCGCAGATGGGATCCACCGCTCTCCCAGAATGCCCACGCACCTCCTCTGGTCATGCAGGAGTCTTGACTGAGCCACACAGAGGCATCTGCTCTAGGGGTGCCAAAGTTTGTGAAACCATAGACAGCTGTGAAGTTGTCAGCTCCTTCTGTTCTGTTTAGAAGAATTTGAGTCAGGAAGATAAATCATACTGCATAGAATGGGACCCAAAAAATCCTCCAGACAGATAGAAATTCAAAGGAACTCTCTTGAAGCCCTGGGATGTTAAATCTGGAGTGGGTGAGGTCAGAAACAAACTACTGAGCATGCCGTATTGAGGTAGGAAACCATCATTTTCCCTTTCTTACTGTTGAAATACTTGATACTGCCTTCCTGCTTTAACCACTCTTAACCAAAAAGATGCTTCAGTCTAAACTTCCAAGTTTCCATGGGAGGTCTTAATATTAAACCAAGGAAAGCCAGGATCTAAATCTTGTCATACATCTTCTGAGAAAACAAGTAAATACAGTCTCATCTTTTGGTTGAGCAGATAAAGGGTGGTTACACTTTGAAAACATAGCTGATGGCAGGAAAAAAATGTGCTCCTTTCAAATGCTTTCCATAAGGTCATTTCTGTAATCAAAAGAAAACTAATCCTTCTGCAGTGGATAACAGACTTAGCTAGCCAGTTATTATACTACCTCTGACAAAGGTTCTTTGAATTCAAAGATGAAAAGTGATAGATATTTCAGAATGCTTTAAGAGGATTGAAGAGAAAGAACTTGGGTAAAGAAAAAAAAAGGAAATAGAAAACTGAGGGGTAAAAAGTAGACAAAGAGGGGAAGTAGCTCTTAAGGGAAGATGCTTTTTCATCTAGATTTCTATTAACACTTGCATGTTATCTGTCATTACATGTGATCTGTCATTCAGAGACTAAGCCAGCTGTTGCCACCTGACAAGCATTATGAAGCAATGACTGTGCAGCATGTGCGTAGCATAGAGCACAGGGCTGTCCTTTTCCAAAAGACCTCCTTCTGCTGCACTGGTGCCTGCCTTGGCTGCAGTGGGACAAAGCACCTCAGTTGAAGAAATTCTGGTCTAGCCTACGTGAACTTCCAAACTCTCCCAGCAACTGTAAAACTAGGCAAATGCCTACCAGCTCTTCTGCAAGGACCTTTCACACAGTGTAAATGAACAAGAAATAGAAAGGACAAACAGCCTTCTCCTTAAAAAGACAAAACTGTTGACTAAACAAAAGAAGCGAGTCAGAGTGATTACAGCTGACTTCTTTTGTGACCCCTGTCACCTCTCTGAAATGAAAAGTTTGAGACATTTAGGGAATAAATATATTTTCCAATATTTGAAAATGATAGTCTTGGTAAATTCATTCTTCAGTATCTATGTGAAACAGGGATAATATCTCTCTCCTGCAGAAGGGTTATGTCAATAAAACAGTATATTACTTTCCAGTGTTGTTGAAACTCTGGATAATTTAGGAAACAGTTGTCCCTTGCAGAAACTCAGTTTCTCTCCTTATGTTTGCTCAGGCAGCTCTAATCCACTCCCCCCAATAAACACATACTTGAACCATCACTTCCACTTGGTCACCATGATCTCAGCCTGCTCTGGCGAGGCTGCCATAGTGACGGGATGGTGCATACCCACAGAAGATATGCAGTTTCAGGAAAGGAACAGACATGCAGGAACCTAGACAGTAGGGCGCCAGGCACAGCAGAGTGCAGTGATCCTGCAAGCACACCCGAGAGCTGCTCATTTTGTGAAGGTATCACTGCAGGCGGTTTAAATGCACTGTCAAAAGCCATCTGAAAGACTGTATGGAGACCCAAGCAGTAAATCCTCATTAAACTGCATGTTACCATAGTCTTGCTGTTAATTGCATCAAAACAAGACAGTTTATAATTGCTTTAAGGTATTTGTTCCACTACAGAAAATTGTAAATCCAACTAAGCAGCCACTGATGAATCCATTCTGACTATAGGAGATTTCCTTGAGTGACACCTCAAAAAACTATGACAGCATCCTAAGAGGCACCAGAGGAGTTCTCAAGGTGCAGAGGAACATCCTCTGAGGCCAGTAGCATTCTCTGACCTTCCTAGGAACTTCTACTCTCAGTAGTCTCATTTCTTCATTATCAGGATCATCTCATCACAATTAATGTAGCAAGAGGCTAAGCTCATTCCCTGACATTGTATCAGCTAAGATGTGATGTGAAAGCCACTATCACCAATTTCTTCCTGGTCTCTGTATTGGAAAAAGTCTGGGGGACATCAAATTTGCCACTACTTCCCTCACTGTGGATTGTAGAAATTCCTCTCTTGTAATGGAGAAAACATTACTTCACCTCTGGCAGCTCGATTTTCTTCAAAGAGAACACTGCTGTAGACAGGTTTGTCCTCCAGCCAAGTACCAAGATGGTCCATGCCCTTGACACTAAGTCTTTGCTGCATAGCAACTGCAGAACTTTCCTTTTTAAAAGTTCCCAGAAAGAGATTATAAAACACATTAAAAACTAGGGAAAGAAAGATTATTTTCTTCTCTAATACATTTTGAGCGTTTTCTTTAGTGCCAATTTCAGCAGTTATAATAAATGGATTTTGTAGCCAATAGTTACATCTCTTTCCATTTTTTAGGTGACTAAGTCTTTGTTCCTCCATAGGAGCAGCATGGGTTCAGGTGTCACCTACTGAACCAGTGCTCCTCCTCAAATCTGCTCTGTAGCTCAGCCATGGCTAACTTTCAGACACCAAGGAAATCAACAACAGAGAGATTTTCAGTGCATCTTTCCAGAAGAAATGCTTAATCCTGGCTTTTTTATTTCTGCAGTGGGAGATTTTTCATTGGTGAACTTTGAATGGCAGGAACATGCTGCTAAGGAATTCTTTGTCCTCATCTTACCCACAGACTGGTTCAGACAACAACCAGATGATGGGCTTTCATCAGTCAGCTTTGTGTGGGTGCCCATGTGATGAGGAAGAGGTTGCTCGCTGAGGGGTTGGAACATTATGTAAAAGAAAAAAAAAAAAATCCAAAATTTAAATCCCATGAGAAAATTGTTTTCACTAGGTCCACAGCTGTCATTTTTAATGCAACTGTAAAATTCATAAAACCAGATTGAAATTTATTCCTGACCCACTACTCTGATTCAGTGACACTCACACAAACCCAGAGAGACACTAGTAACTTTAATGATTTTTTACCAGATTCACAGTCATGAAGATCAAAGCAGAATCTGGCCTAAATAAACTGCTTCTTAAAAAATAAATGTATAGTTTCCAAAGTCAGCAGCTCATTCTGAACTACCACCTGCATTACTCTGACTCTAGTGAATTTATTCCAGATCTAAGACCAGGATCAGTGCCTGGGACTCCTCTCGTGCAAACTCATCCAGTTCTATTCAGAAAGCTATTATCCAATGTGTTAATATTTTTTTCTTATCTTTTCTTACATTGATGAGAAATTAGAACGCTTTCTCACTCTCCTATCTTTCTTAAGTTAACAGGCTGCAATATGGTTTTGTATAGATAGAGCACTCAATATATATAGCCAGTAAATTATTCTGAAGCAAATGTTGATAGGTGGAAGGCTAGTGACATTTATCATGGTTTAGCCTGTAAATTAATTGAAGCTCTTTAATGTAACCTATGACAAATTTTGCTTTTTTCTGGACTGTGATCGAAGTGAGGTTCTACAGCCCCCAAGCTTATTGACATGAAGGCAGAATTTGACTCAAAAATCTCAAAATGCAAACAGCTTCTGTGGGGAAGGCATCGTGTTTTCTGATATACTCAAACATTTCTATTAATTTATCCATATACTCTTTTCTTTGTCTTTTTTTTTTTTTTTTTTTTTTTCCACTTGGCTACCATAGCAGTGATATAGGAGGAAAAATCTCTTGCATATTTGGAAGATGTCAGCTGGCAATAAAAAAAACATATATTTTTTTTAAAGTCAGTTTCTGATACAAGCTTAATGAACAATCCCTTTAAAACAAACCTATACCAGCACCATCTTACCAGCTACCAGAGGGTGAGTATTAAGCTTATGACCAATGGGGAAAGAAGAAAATTATTCTTTGGCTTAGCCAACACCAAACTGCTGACTAAGAAAAGTGAATGAAGTCTCCAGGCCCGGAGAGTGGTGGTGAATGGACTTAAATATAGGTGGTCATGAGTGGCATTCCCCAGGAGTTGGTTTTAGGGCCAGTCCTGTTTACTGATAATCTGGACTAGGGGATTGAGTGCACTCTCAGAAGGTTTGCACATGACATCAAGTTGGGAGGAAGTGTTGATATGCTCAAGTAGAGGAAGGAAAAGGATCTGGGGATGTTATCTGACAGCCAACTGAACACGAGCTGGCAATGTGACCAGGTGGCAAAGGCAGCCAGTGGCATCCTGGCTTCTATCAGAAAAAGTGTGGCCAGCAGGAGCAGGAAAGTGATTGTCCCCCTGTACCCAGAATTGTTGAGACCTCGAGTACTGTGTTCAGTTTTGGGGCCCTCACTACAAGAAATACACTGAGGCCCTGAAGCGTGTCCCGAGAATGGAAATTAATCTGTGAAGAGTCTGGAGCACAGATCTTATAGGGAACAGCTGGAGTAACTGGATTGTTCAATTTGGAGAAGAGGAGGCTCAGGGGAGACCTTAGCATTCCCCACAGAGACCTGAAAGGAGGTTGTAGGAAGGTGGGTGTCAGCCTCTTCTTCCAGGTAACTGGCAATAAAATGAGAGCTAATGGCCCCAGTCTGAACCAGGAGACATTCAGGTTGCATATTAAGAAAAGTTCCTTCCCTGAAATAGTGGCACGTATTAGAAAAGGCTGTTCAGGGAGGTAGAGTCACCATCCCTGGAGGTGTTCAAGAAATGTGGTACTAAAGGACGTGGGATGAGGACCACATCCTCATCTCCAAATTGGAGGGAAGTGGATTTGATGGGTGGACGACCCGATGGATAAGCAATTGGTTGAAAGGCCGCAGACAGAGGGTGGTGGTCAATGGCTCTATGTCCAGGTGGAGGCCGATAACAAGTGGTGTCCCCCAAGGGTCTGTCTTGGGACCGGTGCTCTTTAACATCTTTATTAATGACATCGATGAGGGAATTGAGTGCACCCTCAGCAAGTTTGCTGATGACACCAAGCTGAGTGGTGCGGTTGATACGGTGGAAGGAAGGGATGCCATTCAGAGGGACCTCGACAGGCTGGAGGGCTGGGCTCGGGTGAACCTGATGAGGTTCAACACGGCAAAGTGCAAGGTTTTGCATTTGGGCCGGAAGAACCCCAGGCACCTGTACAGGCTGGGAGGAGCGGTCCTTGAGAGCAGCTCGGCAGAGAAGGACCTGGGGGTCCTGATGGACGAGAGACTGAATATGAGCCAGCAGTGCGCTCTGGCAGCTCAAAAGGCAAATGGGATCCTGGGCTCCATCAGGAGAGGGGTGGCCAGCAGGGACAGGGAGGTGATTGTCCCTCTCTACTCGGCTCTTGTGAGGCCCCATCTGGAGTACTGTGTCCAGGTGTGGAGCCCTCAGTACAAGAAAGACATTGAGATTTTGGAAAGGGTCCAGAGGAGGGCAACTAAGATGATCAGGGGGCTGGAGCACCTCCCCTATGAGGACAGGCTGAGGGAGTTGGGCTTGTTCAGCCTGGAGAAGAGAAGGCTGCGGGGTGACCTCATTGCAGCCTATCAATACCTGAAGGGAACCTACACCCAGGAGGGGAGTAAACTCTTCAAAAGGGCTGATAACAGCAGGACTAGGGGAAATGGTTTTAAGTTGAAGGAGGGAAGATTTAGGTTGGATGTTAGGGGGAAGTTCTTTACTAGGAGAGTGGTTAGGCCCTGGAACGGGCTGCCCAGGGAGGTTGTGGATGCCCCGTCCTTGGACGTGTTCAAGGCCAGGTTGGACGGGGTCCTGGGCAACCTGATCTAAATGTGTATGTTTGGTGGCCCTGCTAGGCAGGGGGGTTGGAACTACATGATCCTTGGGGTCCCTTCCAACCCGGGTGATTCTGTGATTCTGTGATTCTGTGGTTAGTGACCATGGTGGTGATTGGTTGAGGGTTGGACTAGATAACCCTAGAGCTCTTTTCCAATCTTAATGATTGGAAATGATTCTTAATGATTTTGCAGCTCTCTACTCTGAACACCTTGGAGTAGATTTTACTGTATTTGTGTTAAGAGAAAGGTTACTGAATAGTTGTTTTTAATTTCGTAGATGAGTAGCTAATTTTCCTCCAAATTTGCAGGGACCACTGGAGTTCTGGTGCATGAGCAGATTGAGCTGTACCTCCACAGACATCTACCTGAAATGGGAATATTAGTTTTTGCAGCTTCCAAAGGGGCAACTCTATTTCAAATCCACAAGCATTGAGTGCAGAACAAATGCTCATGGTCTCTGTATCCAAGCACGGTGTCAGCAGTTCTCACTGATCTGCAACATGCAGCAGCACACCAATGGGCAGTATAATATATATGAAAATGAAGGAGCAAAACATATGCAAGGCTTCAGTGATCATGCACAGGAGTGGAAAATATCTTGTATAGTACATCATTTCACTGGAGATTCTGATTTTCAGGACATTGGTTCTAATATTACTGCAGTCAATGTGTTTAATGTCCCTGTGATGGAATTCCAATGTTAAAAAAGAAAATCTATGACTGCTACCCAGGCAAGTGTGCCTCACTGCTTTTGACTAAGCTAACTGCTTTAGGACCAACCTCTGCCAGAAACAGGGCTTCCAAGCTCTGAAGACAGTAAGTGCCTGCTAAGAAAATCTATTATAAGCCAAAGTCCATGCATGTTCACACTTAGAAATTCATAAATGCTGTCACATGAGCAAATGTTGGGGGGACAGCAGGTATTATTTTCAAATTATTTTTGTGTCTGTCCCTACCTCTGCATTTAACAACTGTGAAGTGATTCGAGATATTTGCAGGAAAGAGATTTTTGTTTATGAAACAGAACTCTTGGTAGCTTCTTGGACTAGCCTGTTGATTGAAACTCACTCTTAATTTAAGGGCATATCTGCCTTAAATAAATCAGGACAGTAGTAATTGATATTGCTCTGTTGTGCTGAGGCTGGTGCTGTACATCTTTCAAATAAAATTAAAAGTCAATAGGTGGGACCTTTAGAATGGTTTTAAGTGATACATTCATTCTAATTATACAATTTCCACCATTTTTAATGGTCTCCCTTTGGAAAACTGGGCAATATTATCCACTCTAGGCAGCACACCATTCCCCCAGCTCTATTAAGAAGACTGTGAGCTTACTGGGATGAGGCAGTGCAAAACTGAAAAAGAGAGTTAACTGTTTCTGGGGATTTCTATGGATGTGTCTGTTCTTTCCTCATAAATGTGGCTGGGCACAGATAGAAAATTGCATGGGCAGGGTTTTCATTTCCACCAGTAAACTGCTGTACTTTCAAAATGCAACATTTTGCTCCAAGCCCTTTGAGTCCCAGTGCTTCCAAGTTCCTAGTTCAGACCTGCTGCTGTGCATCAGCTGTTCAAGAGCATATTTCTCAAGTCCAGGGCTGACTGCTGCCCAGAAGATGTCTAGCAAAGCTATACAGCTAATGCCAGCCTTCAGCAGAAGCTTGCATTGTTGGTATGAGGAGCAGATTGGCAGTGCAGTATTTCTGAGACTCTTCTGCCAGACTTCCTCTCTCTGTACTGGGAAGCTGCCATCATCTGAATAAAATCAACCTGTTCAAAAGAAAAAACAACCTTACCTTTGTCCTGCCATGTGCTGTCAAACACAGGAGGAAATGAAGCAACAAGTCAGGCTACAGTGGAAGAATCTCTAGCTTCTTCCTTGTCACTTCTCTATGTGGGGAACAACTTTTACCATGTGATAAACCTACCAGAGGAGCAAAGGACACCGTCTTCCATCACCAAAGGAAGTCTGAGCCATGAAACATTGCCAAACTGCTATATAGACTAAACCCCCAAACTCAGAGAAGACATCCACATTCTTGCCAGCCTTGTGGGAAGTAAACTTCTGAGAGCTCAGTTAGCTTATAAGCTGCCTTCCTGAGCTAGATTTGAAAGATCACATGTGACATAAGCAGTTTCTAATTATGTCTTCTTTTGTAGAAGACATAATCTTCTGTATAACTTGAGCCTGATCAACTTATTTGCCTAAGAAAACTCAGAGATACCCAGAGGCTTAACCTACTCACATCAACATCTGCATCCAAAAAAGCTCTTCCTTCCACATCAAGTTTTTTGGGGTTCTAAAATGTAAAGAGCAGCTTTACCTCCCAAAAGTACTAACAAAAAATCTACAACAAGAGTAAGATTCTCACTAAAACAGTAAGCTCATATCCCTGAGATGCTTGGTAAAATACTGTGAGATAAAGCCCTAGAGGGAAAAGGGGCACAAGAAAGCTGGCTAATATTTTTAAGGGTCGCCTCCTCCAAGCTCAGGAATTATCACAGAATGGCTTAGGTTGGAGAGGATCTTAAAGATCATCTTGTTCCAACCCCTCTGCTGCGAGGCAAGGTTGCCAACCACCAGATCAGGCTGGCCAGAATTCCATCCAACCTGCCTTTGAATGCCTCCAATGATCCACATCCACAGCTTCTCTGGGCATCATGTTCCATGCTCAGAGTAAAATATTTCTTCCTAACATTGAACCTAAATCTCCTCTCTTTTAGTTTAAAGCCTCTCCCCCTTTTCCTATCACTATCACACATTGTAAAAAGTCAGCCCCCCCCCCTCCTGCTTATAAACCCCCTTCAAGTACTGGAAGGCCACAACGAGGTCTCCCCAGAGCCTTCTCCAACCTAAACAAGCCCAATTCCCTCAACCTGTCTTCACGGGATAAGTTCCATTGCTCTGATCATCTTCAAGGCCCTCATCTGGACCCACGCCAACTCCACATCCTTGTTGTGCTGGGGTTCCAGGCCTGGCCACAGTATTCCAGATGGGGCCTCATGTAGGCAAGAGTAGAAGGGAATGATCACCTCCATCTCCCTGCTGGCTACTCTCCTTTTGAAGCAGCCCAGATCTTCCAGGCTGCAAGAACACACTGCTTGATCATGTCCAGCTTTTTGTCCATCAGGACACCCAGGTCCTTCTCATCAAGGCTGCTGTCAATAAGTTCTCCTCCCAGTCTGTGCTCATGTCTGGGGTCGCCTTGCTATCCAAATGCAACACCTTGCACTTGGCTGTGTTAAACCTCATAAGGTTCTTATGGGCCCACTTTTTGAGCATGTTCATATTCCTGTAGATGGTGTACCTCCCCTCAACTGTGTCAACTACATCATGCAACTTGGTGTCATCAGCAAATTTGCTGAGGATACCCTCAATTCCACTGTCTATGTCACTGATAAAAATGCTGAAGAACCTCAGTACCAAGACGGACTTCCAAGGTTACACTTCTAACAGCCTCCACCTAGACACAGAGCCATTGACAACAACCCTCTAGCTATGACCATCCAACCAATTCCTTATCCACCTAATAATCCAGCTTCAAATTCATATCTCCCCAATTTAGAGATAAGGACTTGTCCTTACAAAGAGGAATTCAGGGAAAAATATCAGAAGGCCTGCATGGACAAACTCAAACACAAAAAGGAAACCTACAGAGGGTAGGATAGGCAAGGATTAGCAAGGATAGTAACCTGAATGGAACACAGAGACATTGTTCAAGAATCCTGGGTTCAAGTTAAGAAAGCTAAAGCCTATATAGAATTGAATCTTGCCAATGACAACAAGGCAACAAGAAAGTCCTCTAGAAGTACATGCAAAAAAGAAAAACTAAAGAAAATTTGGGCCTTCTCCTGAAGGTCCTGTTTAAGCAGACCTAATTACCTGAGACAGTGAAAAGACCGAAGTAGTGAATGCCTTCTTTTTCTCAGTCTTTACTATCAAGACTAATCTTCAGGAAATCCAGATTCCAGAGGCCAGGCTGAATGGCTGGAGGAGGATGAGTTCAGGGAATAATTTGAGCAAACCTATATATCTATAAAACTACTAGCTGGTGGGATGCACCCATGAGTGCTGAGAGTACTTGTCATATGTTATTGCGAAGCTACTCTATAATCTTTTCTCAATCACAGCAATCAGGAGAAGTACTCAAAGATCAGAGGAATGTAAATGTCACTCCCATCTTCCAAAAAAGCAAGAAGGAGGACCAGGAAAATAACAGTCCAGTTAACTTCACCTCATTCTCTGGGAAGGTGATGTAACAACACATCCTGGAAACCATACTCCGGGCACATGAAGGAGAAAAAAATCAAGAGGAGTAGTCTTTGTGGATTCACCAAGGGGAAATAATGCCTGACCAAACAAGCTTCTATTATGAAACCACCAGCATAACAAATAAGAAGAGAGCAGTGAATACTGTCTTCTTGGATTCAGTAGGGCCTTTGATGCTGTCCCTCATAAGCTCCACATAGAGAAAGTGTTGAGTTAAGGGCTGGATGGGCGGAAAGAGAAGTGGATCAAAAACTGACTGAATGACAGGACACGTAGAGTAGTGGTCAGTCTAGATGAAAGCTAATACCCTAGATGTCAGTACCGGTTCAAGTCTTTTCTAACATCTTAATTAACAATCTGGACAATGGGGTACAACCTCAGGGAATTCATGGCTAACACAAAACTTGGAGAAGTGGCTGACTCATCAGAGGGCCATGCAGCCATCCAGACAGACCTTGAGAGAGAGGTGGGCTAACAGAAACCTCAAGAAGTTCAACAAGAGGCGTAGAGTCCCACACCTGGGGAGGAACAGCACTAGGCACCAGGACATGCTGTGGGACATCTAGCAGGAAAAGAGCTCTTCAGAGAAGGACCTGTGGATCCTGGGGGATACCAGGTTGAACAAGACTCAGCAGTGTACCCTTGATGCTAAGAGAGCTAATGGTATTCTTGTCAGCTTTAGGCACAGTATCACCAGAAGATCAATAGAGGTGATCTTTCCCCTCTGCTCAGTGTTGGTGCACACCTGCAGTGTTGTGTCCAGTTCTAACTCCCCTTCTTCTTCCCCCTCCCCTTCCAAGAGCACCTGGACATGATGGCTCTTAAGGAAGGCTTCCAAGATGATGGAAATACTGGAGCACCAATCCTGTGAGGAGAGACTGAGAGAGCTAGTAGTGTTCACCCTGAAGAAAAGGAGACTCGAGGGAGATCTCTTCTATGTCTATAAATTCTTGAAGGCAGAATGCAAAGAGGATGGAACAAGGCTCTTTTCAATGGTGCCCAGTATCAGTACAGGAGGCAGTGGTCACCAAGTGGATCCAGAGAGCAGAAAGCACTTCTTACTGTGCAAGTGATAGAGCAGAGCACTGGCAAAGACTGCCCAGAGAAGTTATGGATATTCCTCCTTGGAGATCTTCAAAAGCTCCCTAGACATGGTCCTGGACAACCTGCCCCACATGAACCTTCTTGAGCAGGGGTTGGACAAGATGGACCCAGAGGTCTATGACAGCCTGAATCACTATGCGATTCTGTTATTCTCTATTACTGCCTTTCATATGTGCAGGCATCAAGCACTGGCTTTGATCTGAACAAAATGGCCATAGCAACTTTGAGGGGAAAAAAATATGCGATGATTCTTCTGGAGCACAATGATCAAGGAGCATTTGTGCTTCTGCACAAGTCGGTACTGCCCACAGGGCAGCCCCAGAGCCACAACAGGCACAGAAGGACACCTCTGCAAACCATTGTCTCCTTCTAATACACAGGGGCCCACCTGGGGCTTTCTTGTACCAAGGTCACTGTTGTGCCCATTATCAGCAAATAATAGGATGTGTGAGTCTGTAGAGGAAAGGAGCGATGTAGACTTTTAGCCAATTAATTTCAGAATTGATTCCCTCTGCTGCCAGCATCCTCTACAGCCAGCAGGGCTCTTCACTGCTATCCAATGCAATGCACACACCTTTGAAAAATGATGCTTTCAAGCCTGCCCTGTGGTGCAGTAAATTTGAAAGTGCTCTTAATAATAATAAGGATCAACACTGACTTTAATGGTCTTCAAACCCTTCATGTAATTTCATTAGATACCCAACACAGATGCAAGCAGGGGTGATGTCATACTTTTCCCTTGCTCTGAAACCTGAGTCAGGCGCCAGAGATAGAAATCAATTTTATTGCCTGTAATCGGATTAAAGTTTCTGGAGGCTGGTGATCGAAAGGTGATTGCTGCAATAATCCAAAAATACAGAAGGTTCTTGTGAAGATACAGAATGGCTCAGATTGGGGCAGGGGTCTAGCAGACTGCATGCATAGTTATGGATGTCATTTAGATGCCTCTAATCACCCTGAATTAATATGGTCATTTTGGCACTTAAGAGTTTTCCTGTCAATGCAAATATCAAAAAGTGTGTGGTTTCACAGTATCAAGTAAACCACATACACTGGTGATTTCCAGAACTCTCCTTTTTATTGCAAATCCATTGGTACAGACACTCCATGCAGGTACTAAATCACCACTGCATGGGAAACCTAACAGTTATCTGTGTGTAAAAGTTCCTTCCTGAGTCAAACTCCTGTTGCTTTCCGCAGTGAGCACCACTGCAGGTCTGAATTTGATAGCCAACCTTACCACAGTTGGCCATCTTTGCCAAGATCAGGAACTAATAGCTGTAACCTTGTGATATATGTGAACACACATCAATGCAATGATCTCCATTCCACCTTGCAGAGCATAGATCCAGCATATAAAACAAATATAACAGAAAAAATCAGAACAGTAACAAAAGAGAAATTGGGAAGCTGAAGAAGTCCATGACCATGGATGGCTTTTAACAAGATTTTTTCAATAAGCTGATAAAATGCAATTACCTCATCATCTGAATATTGCAGCAGTAAAATCAATGCTGCTTAAGAAGTCTGACAATCAATTAGGTACTCTCTTGATATTTGTGAAAGTCAAAGAAATTCTATGTAAAACATTGATTTATGCAGAGATATCATTAAAGCACCACAATACTAGTTCCATAATAGATGTTGAGACAATTAATTTATTCTACCCACAGAATTCTGGCAGAATCAGACCTCTGAACCTTCTTCTTTTTTGAATAAAGCCTTTTTTTTTTTCTTCCTACATGAGAGTTCTTCAGTGATTTCATCATTGCTGAACAAGATACACTCATGAAAGCACAGGACGTATCTGCCTAATAATTTGTTAAGACACAGACATGCACTCTGGTTGGGCTCACTGTATGTTAACATCATAACATCATCATCCAGTGGGTAATACTTGACAATACGATTTTGACTTCAGCTCAGTGTATCCGACTAGTAAATAGAGCTGTGAACACGTAACAAACAGACACCAGGGTCACAGGGACCCAAATCATCAAAAGCATTTAAGTACCTAACATCTTTTGATTGCTTATATAGGTGAGCGTCTAGCTGCCTTTCAGCATCACTAAATGTCCTGTGATTCGTGTACACCAGAGATGTCAAGTACAGGAATAGACTGACATGAAAGTTTGCAGGATCATTATATTTCTTTCTCTTTTTAAGAGCAGATTAGACAAAGAACTGCCAGGAATAACCTGGGCATCATTGCTCCTATTTTCCAGACAGAAAAATGGGCTACATAACCTTTTGAGGCGCTCCAGCTCCGTTACAGTTCAAAAAGACCCTGATACCCATGTCATGATTTTCTGATTTTCCAGAAAATCTGTCAGAGCTTTATCAGATGTTTAGATAGGTATTCAGTATTAATTTTTATTGTAACAATCATATCTAGGATAACATGGATCAGTTTTATTTCTGGTATGGCTTGGCTTTCATGGAATTATATGAGGGATGAATTTAGTTCAGCATTTGGATAATTAATAATCTATCAACACTTAACATTAATGTGTATACTGAGTTATTCTACCACCATTTAAAACGGTGGCATCACTAATGAGACCATTAAATATAGAGACCATCAAATCACATTGGATTCATGTTTTCATTATTTCTGTCTAAGGTTAGTTTTTACCTTAGTCAGTTAATAAATGCCAGGGTGATGCTGGCACAGAAAATATGCATCTCTTAGTTCTCATTAAGATGTCAGGAAGAAAGGTAGTAAATAGACAGATATGACTGTTTTGTATCACAGGGTCCTGCCAGACAGAAGAAAACTAAAAGATGTATTCTCATTTAGAGTAGGATGCATACAGTTTCTTTTGGCATGTTATTTCTGAAACTGAGCTGTACCAAATTCAGAAGCTAATTAGGACTTTGTTCTGGAAAACACATCAGCTCCTGCTGAACTTTAAATACACAAGTAGCTGCACTGAAAACAATGGCTAAATTTAAGCTCACACCTGAGCACTTGCCTGACAGATTACCATGGCTCTGCAAGTGTGATTACAAACACAAATCTTACCCCAGCTCCCTGACAAATTAACAAAGCTTGCAAACCTTTTCAAGTTGAATTGGGTTGTAAGTGAGTTTGAGGTCAAACAGAGGAGTTCCCAATGGAAGCTCCATTACAGACTAATTGAATGCTGGACCAAAATGTCAGAATTTCTTTAATTTAGAATGCAAATTTTCAGACTGAAAATCTGCGATAGCACAAACTGCAATGAAGATAATCTGTTGCAAGAATAATAGTGAAATCTTTAAGGCAAGGTTTAGAAATGAAGTCACATTTGGATGTTCTTGATATGACATCTCTAACAAAAATGAAGGAGAGTTTGAAAGATGAAAATGACACCTCAGTGCATCATATTATGTGCCAGACTGGCAACACGGAGTCAGTTTTATCTAATTAGGCATCAAGCTCGTTCTTCACTGACACTTATAAAGACTAAATATTAAGAGATCAAGAACACAGCAACAGTCAAGATAAAGAACAATCAAATCCCTGCAGTACAGTGTGTTGCTTTAAACAATCGCAGTATATCCCAGCAGTGACACCAGGAAGGTGAAACAAAGTATTCTCTTAGCTTTACCAAAAGAAAATGAACCAAAACTGGGAACAAAAAAACAACCAATCTGAAAACAACAGAAGCACCAATGGCAATAGCCATGTGGCCCCTGGTAGCATCATACAAGTTCAGACTCAGTCTCTGTCAAGCAGTTTGCATCAGTTGTATCCTCAGCCTTGGGCTTGTCTCTGGCTCATGTCTGCTCCTTCCACAATGCACCTGATTCCCTACCTTCTTACCACTTTGCTCTCAGTTAACAAGGCCACCTTGTCAGCATACTTCTTTTTTCTATGTACCACACAACCCTGTGTGTTCCTCTTCAGGATGAGAAATGCTTTCACAGATATTGAACAAATGTATGTCTGTTACAGAGTGCAGAAATTCCAACAGCAGTCAATACATCTGGGGAGCAGAAAAACAGAAGTAGGGTGCTCTCCAGGTATTTTTCTTTCCGCTCCCGTTTTTCTTGTCTCATTCTCTCTTTATGATCTGCATAAATAATGAATCAATTCATTGTAATGAATCAATGAATCAATTCATTGCTCTCACTGACCCTAAGGCACATAGGTGAGACTCTGGAAAGGATCACATTTTCTGTATTTCCTTGTCCCATCACATTTTCTCAGAGCAAGACATAGGCCAAGCCCCCAAGTCCCAGCCTCAGTGACACTTTCTGATTATATGAAGCAGCAGCAGGAACATCCCCCTAATGAGCAAGAAGGTTCCCTGCTGCTCCCTGTATGCAGCTGTCAGTCTGTGTAGAACTTCATGAGCTAGTAACATGAGATAAACTGTTTTTCTAATATATCATTGTTGATACCAGCATTGTCACAGATGGAGCGGGAGCTGTATCCAACGGTGGTGGCACAGGCCACCCTATAACCATACAGCCCCACATTCCACTACATAACTCCTATATTACACCGTGTTTCCCTACCACTACTGACACTGCAAGAACTTCAGCAGGCAACGCATATATGCATCACATTTTCAGCAAGCTATTGGGAACAAGGCCTCCTGCAGACCAATGGAGAGTTACATGTTTATAGCCATGGATTTCCCACCCTGAGTCATTCTCAACCGCTGGTACGGTATAGCTTCCCCAGCAGCTGTTAACCAAGCATCTTGCAGAGAAGCATCTGTAGGCTAAACTCTCACCAAGTAGCTGAGATAAATGAGGCTGTATGTGAAATCCCACTATTTACAAATGTCACTGAAACACTGAAAAGTCAGTAGGTCCTGATTCTGTGTGCCTTATATCTCATTTTTAACAAGTCATCATTTAACGAGTAATACAAAACATAGGAGGGGAGGGAGAGGAAAAGGCTGGATATATACGATATATAAGTGTTTTTTGCTACTAGCAGATTTTGCTACTGAAGAAGTTAATATACTTAACTTTCATGAGGCTTTGATTACTAATTTTCAGGCCTAATTTAAAGGTGCAGTGAGCAACTGAGCGTTATGAGTCAGACTGTTTACACAGCAAACAGTCCACGTGCCAGTATCCTATATAAAATTAATTGCTTCATTAACCTCAAACAAGGTCAAATACAAGAACTTAGGGACACACACTTTTTCCCCTGTTCCTGCAGATAAGTCACTCCTGTTGACGTGAGAACAATGCAGTGAATGTGTTAAGAACAGTCAGTGTGAAGATAGAACTGCCATGATCACAGGCATGATGAGGGTACTCCAAAACACAAGCTTCATTATTCCAAAGAGGGTTCATATAAGCCTTAGAAAACTCTTCCAGGGAAAGATCTCAGCCTGCTGAAATCACATGGACTCTCAAGCTGCCTGGGACTCATCTTCAAAGTCCAGAACATTTGTTACAGAATGTAGGAGTTCAAGCTCACCTTTCTTGGGCATTTCCTGGAAAGCAAGCTGAGCAATCATAGCAGAATAATGAAACTACTCTGTGGTCCTACTGAATTAAAGTGTTAGGTACTGGCTGCAACCAGATAGACTTTTTATGCCAGGACCTTCCCCCTGTATGACACAAATATTGTTAGGGTGTCTGTCACCACAAAGGTGACTGCACCACACATAGAGTTATTCTTGGGTCCATGTCCCAGTCTCTTCAGCGGAGCAGAAGCAATTAGATCTTACTATTAATATAAGTGATTTCAGCTATAAAGCAGAAGATCATTTAAAAATTAAGATTTCAAATAAGAAATCACTGTAAGAAGGTAGCTTTGTATGCTGAAGACACTCAAATCTCATGCTGGTGGTTGTCACTGCACACGAGGTGGGCTGGCAGTGCTGTAAGCACACTCTTTTTAACAGTAATGATTTTTCCTGGGTGTGGGCCATGTTACCGTGCCTCACACCATGTGCAGGGAAAGACAACACAAGAGAAAATTCTGCACTATAATTCCTGGGCAAACTGAAATCTGGAATGCTGACAGCTGATCAACAGTAACAGTAAAGCCCAACACGAATGATAATTAGAACATAAATAGTAATTTACATGATTAGCAGTCGTGTGTTCAGACACTGAATTAGAGGAAAATGGCAGGCTTGTGTGCACTGACCATTGGACAGCTACACTGAGCAGAGACACACTTAGCATCGTTATAGCATCCCAGACAGAATCATAGTCAGTCTTTCTCATCCGCCCAAGGAAAAGATGGTCTTTGTGCCAATGGGGCTTTCCGTATTTGACATTTCAGAGCATGTGGTATCAGACAGCTCAAGGCAGAGAGTGGGAAGTTTACTAGCAGTGTCTGGAAGAGTTTAGACAGATGTTGCTTTCCATTGCATTTCTAAAAGTCTTGAAGCATCAAACTTGTGCAGAATGTTATCTCCAAAACACTGACCAGCACTGCATCTATGGGTAAGCCAGTTTCAAATAGATAAAAGATTATAGCGAAGAGAAAAAACTGGCTGCCCCCATGTCTATGGTGGAACAGACCAGACAGAGTGGGCGTAGTGCAGCAAGCTAGCTGGACGCAAAATAGACATCATGAAAAGCTCTCCAGGAGCGATAGGAAAGTCCTAGAGCAGTTCACAGGCAAATGCTGCAGAGAGCCCCATATGAAGGCAACAGACATAACCTAACTTACCCCAAGGGAGGGAGACAAACTTGGTGAACTAACTGTGGGTCTTTCCAGACTTGCAGATCATCACATTACATAGAAAGACCATACGATATAAAAGTCATATAGGTTAGTATTTGCACACATCTCTTTGAAGTCAGATCTGGAACAGAAAGTCTATTTCAGACAAGTTTCCCAGAATGCTGAGACTTTACTTCAACATGTCTCACTTGAAAGGACTTGAAACACTTGAAAGAACCATGGTGTACCTGTATCTCCTAGAAACCTTCTTGCTGTATGCTGAAATGTTCCCTTTCCCAAGTCTCTGTGTAGTTCCTATAGCTCTCCCTTTGTGATATTCTGAGTTCACACATGTTCCAGCTAGCTCGGACCTCCAGTACAAGCAGCTTCACACTTCTGGATGGTATTGATAATACCTGGCAGAATATTTGGCCTGGACTCTGTATTCCTTTCTACCTTAATCTCACATCCCTGCTATGACCACTTCTTTATGAAAAAAAAAAAAAGATCATCAAAGGTGAGCATTCTATGATTCTATGATTATTAACATAAATCAAGTGACAAGTTTGGGGAAAGCACATTGGCAAGAAATCATTTTGTGTCAAAACGTATCAGTGATTTCACTTTATAAACATCTGGGGCTGGAAGGAATGCTGTGTCCTACCACAAGACTTAAGGAAGGGAGAAAATGAGAAGTTTAAAACAAGTATTTCCACAGAAAGACCAGGAACAGTGCTGCAGGAATTCCCAGAGAGGTCACAACCAGAGCAGGGCATGACAGTCCTGCTGAATTTCTCAAATACATTTCAGTTTCCTTGAAAGGTTGAAATGATTCTTGACCAGATATTTAGTAAAGTTTTGGGTTTTTTTAATTGACACAGTTGGTTTCTTTTCTGGTGCTAATGAAGACCTCTTCGTGATTAATTCAGTATCCTGATATTTGAAGAGCACTGATGCCGTGGTATTCTATAGCTATCACAGAAAATTACCACTTCAGGACAGATGGTGCAGTGGTGTTGATGAGTAACAATTAAGCCCAATCATTAAGGGCTCTTCTGCTCATTGAAGACATACACTGAAGACATGTGTATGTAAACTTTTCAGAGCACCTTTTTCCTGTGTAGAGGAATTAATGAAAGGGGTTGTAGCTGAATAATGACTTTTGGTTCTCCTTCATAATTAATAATTAAATGATAAAATGTTATGTTAAATAAATTAAAATGTAATGTTAAACAATTTTTTTAAAGCTGAATATCTTTATCCTACAGTTAAGTTGTGTTTGTAATCACTGAAGACTATAAATTTGAGGGCCATATGCATTATATCTGACCATGAAGTTTCTAATTTTGACCTACCAGATTAATCAAATTTAAAATTTGATTAATCAAAGAAATAAAATCAAAGGAACTCCACAAAGTTATTCCCAGCTCCATCCCCCAGTGAGGCAAACGTGTTGTTATTTCAGCACAGTATGAGTTTGGTAATCTGAGAAGTGAGCAGACTAGTAAGGATGATGTAATAAACAAGATAAACAAGGACATTTCGTATTTTTTCCACTAGAAGAAGAGAATAATGACTCAAATGTGCTATTACACTGATAGCAGCAATTCATTACAGATTTGAAATGCAATAAAACCCATCAGACTCTTACAATGAGTGAGAAGCAGTTCTGTATCACATGGAAGCTAGCTGCTCATAGGTCCAACCTCAGAGTGGCAGAAATACAGGTCTTCATATACCTTCTTTAACTCACCTCACAGATTCTGCCCTCAAACCAAATATGGAGGACAACAGCTGGCCCCATTTTCAGCCTGTGAAAAGGTTCCCTCCACAGACTGAATGTTGCACCCGTCCGGAGTCCTCCATAGCAGAAGCACTGAGGAGTCAATGTAGTCAGCTGCTGCAACTGCAAGTGATGCTGAGAGCAATGGTGGAGTTGACCCAAACGCCAAGAGGGTATTTACAGCCCACTGCTTTCACCAGGATGCACAAAAAGGCAGATGGCTGAGGCAGCCAAGCCTGGCCCCAGCATTTGTAGCCAGAACACACAGAGACAAGAGTCACTGAACTCAGGTATGGGGATAGGCCTGAAATTCAGCCCCAGCACAAGGGCTGAGCACTGGAGTCACAAACTCCAAAGAAGATTCATCCAGACAAGCCAAATTTTGCAGCACTGAAGACTGCAGTGGTAGCACGTTGCACAGTTGCACCTGAACAAACCTACACCAGAAAACAGGGCCTGCTTGTGGCCTGTGTCAGTGACAGAGAGCAGTTTTGCCTGCAGGCACCTATAGAGGAAGAGCAGGCCCTGGCAGAGGAGGGCAGCTGTCCAGCTCTGAAGGGAACGTCGGGTTGGACTGCAGGTTCTCTGCAACTGGTGCCTTTAATGAAAGAGGCAGGTTTGAAGTCAGAGGTTTCTCCACACTATTGTGTTCTGGTAACAGGAAGAAATACTGCTGGAGAAAGCTTTGTGAATACAAAGCTGGGTGAAATATCTGTCCAGATACTTGCAGATAGTAGCAGAGTCACAGTTGTTTCAAAGATTATAGTGACAATTCATCACCAATTTTCTGATGAGAGTCTGTAGCCTGCGACAGGGTCATTGCCCTCTTCTCCCAAGATAAAAGCACATACGATACCAAAGGGGAAGAAAGCATATGTTAAATAGCTAACTTGTGCCTTGCGATTATCCTCCTCCTTCCTACATAATAACCTCCTTTTCTCTATTTATATTCACATCTATATTTAATGCTCACTGAAGACTACAGAGTAGTGTTTGATGTTCAGCTGAAGACATGATTCATCACAATCCTCATTTTTAATAATGGAAAAAGGCTGTGGCGGAAAAAAACAGATGAGACTGCTTTTCATCTTGGTAGCCATGTAACCTTTTTGTGAACTTGGAAAGTCTTATAAAGAATGGCAGCCTCAGCCTATCATGGATGATTCACAAAGTTTTCTGAATGCTGCATGATCTCCCCTAGCAGTATCTGATCTCTCTTTCTTTAAAGAATGCTTGTTAAAAACAGACAGTAAATCACCCATTCCTTGACCTGCTATTTCTGTTGTTGTTTTTCACATGAGATGTAAAAGACATTCTATTTATTATAAAAAGTTTTGGGTTTTTTTTTTTACAGATGGTATCTGTAGGCCTAAGAATGAAAACAAGGGGCAAAGGTCAATTATTAACTTGTTTTCATGCTCTGCCCTGCAGCCAGAGCCACCAGTGTTATGATTCCCAACCAGCTGGTGGGAGAGCAGTGTGGCACTCCCTGCGAGGCTACCAAAAACAACTCTCCTGAACAACCCACAGCAGGGGCACTGAGTGCAAATAACCTTTAACAGAGACCCACAATACAAAATAATCTAGAGCTCTTTTTGTGAGAATAACTGGAGCCCCGGCCCATTTTTTGTCATGGGATACACGTGCTCAGATTCTCCTATACATTCTTGAATCTGGTACCATGGAGGACTCAAAGTATTCCTGTGCACAGAAGCCAGCAGCTACATATTACTCAGTCACAACTTTATAAATCTCTTTGCACAGAAAATGTATTTACCTCTGTCTTTTCCAAAATAACTAATGTGGCTTAAAATGACTAATATCAGCCTGTAGGAGATCAGATGTAACGGGTTAGATGACACTATCATTTAAGGATATAATTTAAGCTAAGTTTTAATACTGAAGCAGAAGATTGAATTTTCACTGGAATACGTGAATTCATTAAACTGAAGTTATTTTCATCTTTCAGAATGTGTTCCTTTCAGATGTAAGAAGTAGTACAAATGACCTCCAGATTCACAGTTGCTCTTAGGGCTATTACAATCTCATTTTAATTAAAAAGCTCCATGCATTTCCAGGTAAAAGACAAAAAAGCTTCCTTCACCTCTCTTCTTCCTGCTTTCCCCAGTGAGTTCAGTCACAGGGGGTTGGTTATGGACAGAAACGACCTCTTTCCAAACAGCATGCCATTCCCACTTCCTCTCTCTGCCTCCCAGCAGCTTGACCTCTCCCCATCTCTTTGTATTGGTGTCTGCATGCCTGGCTGGTGGATCAGGAATGTGGCACCTGGGCAAGCAGCTGTGAGTCTCCAAACGGACCTGTCCATACAGGATGGCCCTGAAATAGCTGTGCTAGGAGTCAAGGAGGCCACATAAAGGCAACTGCCAGTTCTCCCTTCCAGCACTGAGGGCACCACAGTTCCACATGAAGGATGACCTAGCCCACACATCAAAAAATCTTCCCCTGGACTCAGGAAGAGGCTTAAAACAGAAGGGTGGGGAACAGGTGCTGCTCTGTTTTTCTGCTATCCCCAACCCTCCCTACATCCCTATTAAAAAGCAGTGATTGAAACCCATTTACCTCCTTGTTATTCGTGCATTATAATTGTTTGTAAATGCCATTTTTTCTTTAATTACCCCTTTCTACATATACATGAGAATGATAGAATAAAGAACAATCCAACACTGCAATTGAATTACAAAAGCATTGCACATGGCTGTCCTATTAACTTCATAGCAGTGATGTGCTATAAAATGCAAAGTGCAGAAAAGGGGGCAGTAATTTGTTTATAAATATGTTAATTTGGTAGAGCAAATGCCATACTGCCTGAGAAAAGAAAATCAGTGATTGCAAAGTATGCCTTCTAGCATGGATTTCACGGGGCAAAATGTAGTTAATAAAACTACCTTTATGCTTTGTATTACAGCTTTTTAGCATAAATAGCTAATAACCAATTTACATTAATGATATTGGCACAAACGTAAATTAGGGTCTTTTTGTTTGTATTGCTGAAGTGCAATTCTATTGCCAGACAATTGTATTTGGCCATTTCATTAACTGGAAAGATCTAAGAAAGAGATACAGTCCCAGGGCCTGCCCAAGGAATATTAATATCGCAAAGAAATCACACTGCACACCTGGCTGCAAGCCGGGGCCTCCAACAGACACATGCTCGGTACCCCATGGCCTGTCTTCTGCTACCCATACAGGCAGACATCACAG
Organism: Lagopus leucura; assembly: GCF_019238085.1. Taxonomy (NCBI): domain Eukaryota; kingdom Metazoa; phylum Chordata; class Aves; order Galliformes; family Phasianidae; genus Lagopus; species Lagopus leucura. Next base: position 5,212,700 of record NW_024962268.1, on the reverse strand, counting down.
CTTCAACAGGCTGGTGGTGTCCCACGTTGGGCTAAAAACAGTCTTGTGTAGCCTTTTGCAATTTCAGTTGCATTTTTGTTTTGAATCACAGGCACCAAGGTATTGTGACTCCAGCTGCCACTCCACTAAAGAAAAGGGGGAAAAAAGCTGGAGAAGCATAGGCCAAATCTGGAGTTACTGGCTCAGACTACACCGTAGGCTTGGGTACCAACCTCAGCACTGGGAAGATGATGAGTTGTGGTGAGGACAGAAATGAGGCTGTCCTCTCTCTGACATGGCCATATTGGAGTCCAGCTCCGCCCCATTAACCTGCAGGCTTGCATTTCTGAACTGATATAGAGCACCCTCCTCTTCACTGTAGCAGAGCCTTAGTCCTGTGGCTGAAAGAAGCTGTATATCTTCTCAGGTGTAGGAAGCAATGTGGAACCTCACAAGGGATTTACACCACTTCTCTGCATTCCCACGATAATAGCTTTCCTGCTTGACACCTAGAAAAAGAAACCATTGCAACATAATGATTTTCTTTTGGGTTAGGTGGCAGGTACAGAAAGTGGCCTTTACAGCCCTCTAAATCAGTGTTTCTGTTAGCCAAAGATCAAATGTAAATGTTGGCAAATTACTGGCAGTGCACATGAAAGCCACATAATCTCATCTGCTGTAGCAACAGAGGTTTTCCATTTCAGGCCTCATTCATCTGGGACCTTTCATATTCACAGGGTCTTTCTTTAGTCATGCTATGTAAGCATCTACTGTATATACTGAAAGCCGATTTTCCCATGTTTGTGTGCTGCTGGAGGGACAATAAATCATGAATCTATTTCCAATTTCATTATTCTTTATATGATATCGATACAATAGCATCCTTTCTCTATGTCTACTTGTTTCCAAGATAAAGACTAGGAGAAATGCTTCTTCCCTTTGTACAAATCCGCAGTTAGTTTGTTTTGCTTTTCTTGCACCAATACAGAATGTGATAGACATTTTCTCCAGCAAGATTTTGGGAAAGGAACACATGTATTGGTTCTCTGTTATTTCACTTCATGGCGTGGAATAAACCAGACTGAATTTTTGATACCACTGACACCAGTAGAACACCTCCAGAAATTCAGAGAGGATAAAATTTGCCCTTTTGAACATGATTGATCATTTTAAGAAATCATTATTTGAATATACTTATATGTATGTATTCATCCATCACAACTCCCCCTCATCCTCAATGAAACATGTGATTTTAGCAGACCAATAGAATCTGAGCAGATTTCTACCTTATATTTATCCTGCTTTGCTATAAACCAGGAATAATTTTGTTAAGGTTCATCAAATTCTACTGGGGCAACAGCAAAGCAAACACATTCAGACTCTGGCTTCATGACTTCTGCAGTCTCTGTCCACTAACAGCATGGTGTATAATGAGCTAAGTAAATGTGGGAGGCAAGATACTGCATACAGAATATTAAAGGTAGTTAACAGTATCAAGATAAATGTTGTGAACAGCCAGGACTTAAAAGTAGCAGAAGAGGAAATTCACTTTGCTGGAGACCTGGCACCCGGAGACAGAGACCATCATACTAGATCAGTGCTCCAAGCTGGTTCTGGCTAGGGAGTTACTTAAAGTAGTTACTGTCTGGTCGCAATTAGGTGGTTTAAGTAAAAGACTTCATAGTTTCACTTCCATTCCTAAGCAACTACACCAATGCTCCAGTTGGCTTATGTGACTCTCTTGTATATTATGAGCCATACAAACACCAAATTGAGATAATTATGATTAGTGTTAAACTTACACAGTCCGATTCAAATCCCATTATCTGAATACAAAGATTCCCAGAGGGTTTGTGAGGTTTGGATCAGATCTACAATGACAAATGCCGGGTTTGTAGGGCCAAAATGAGCTGACTACACCACAGTAATTTCAGCATAAGTCTATTAAAGTCAGTTGGGCTACTCTGATTTATGAGAGTTGAACAGAGTGAATTTAACCATTAGTGATCTGTACGAGAATATAGCAAGCTTCCCATTCTATAGCAACTCTAAATTTTTTGTTGTTGTTCCAAAAAAAGCCCTAATAATTTTTTATTTCAGCTGTAGCTGTTACATATTCTCTTGATGGTTTAATGAGCTCATGATATCTTCTAGTAAAAATATTTGTTACAATCTACAATGGAACAGGAAATCTCTTAGAATAATGCAGGCTTTGAGTTAAACAGGGCTCTTACTCATACTTCAGCAGTGTTCTGTTCTCACTTGACTTCAGTGATGTTGCCTGAAACAGAAAAAGGATTTGGTCGATTTATATGTATAATTTTTACAGAACTTGCTTGAAAGTGAGAGAAGCAACAACTGATGAAGGCTAATGGGAAGATTCTGAGGTACAGAAATAATATTTTATGATTTCACAGTAAAGGCAAGTATGGGTATACTAGAAATGAGCAATCACAAGAGCCATGACCCAGTATGTCACGGCACATTTAGCAGTATGTGGCTGCTAATGCTCTCACATACCAGTATTCCTATTTGAAAAACATTACAAAGCCATATTCTGCTACCGCAGTCTCCGTTCATGTTTAAAGAGAAGGTAACACCTACTAATTGGAGGCATCAAAGATGTTAAAATGCTAGGTAAAAGGGTGCTTGTGCTGGGGATGCAGCTCTGGTAATGGAGAGCTGCCCAGTGCTTCCCTGCTGTCAGTGCCCACCTCCCAGCAGCAGGAGGAAGGAGGGGCAACAGCAGACAATCTGTGGCAGGGTTGTTGAGCCTAATGTTTTTTTCTGTCACTGAGAATAGCACTATTTCCATAAAAAATGGACAACACATCTGTCCAGCTTTCCCAGAAAACCACTACTAACAGATGAAGTTCAGAAAAGTTAGGTTGCTGAGTCAATGCTTCTTATGGGTCCTCTGAAGCTCTGAATGCCACTTTTTAGGAAAAGAAGTGCATATTCTATAAATTCTATTAATCTACATTCCTTTCTAAAAAGGTGTTTAAAAAAAAAAAGTACCAAGGCACAGATTTAATAGCTCAGATTTAGTCGGTCAGAATCAAGGGCAGGTACAGAGTAGCTATTAAAAAAGATCAATCAGCATGCACATCAAACCCAGCAGAGGCGGGTGAAATGATATATGGTGCAGTTCAGACTGCCACATTTGCCTACAGTCACTGCATTTTCAGCACTATATCCTAACGTAACTGCTTTTTAAAAGTGCTCTAGAAGAGGGAAATGCGAGAGGAGCAATATAAAACCAAATTTTGCTCTGTTCTATTTAAAAATTAAAGGCATCAGTAAAAGAGAACAAATATCACTCCTTTTTTTATGCAGATGGGAAAATCCATCACAACGTGATTGATAAGCCTCATTCCTAAGGCTGTCTTTGGGGTGCCATTTTGCACACAAACTCCAACATGGTTGCTGGTCCCCAAGCCTCTCCATGCCTCCCAGGGCAGCCTGTGGAGCAGCAAGCTTGCCATGTTGTTCTGCACAGGGAGCCGCAGCGTGCACTCCAACGCTCCTGTCCTCATGGAGCCCCAGCTTCCCCCAGACACAGGGCAGGGTCCTTATCTGCCCACCTGAGATGGGTTGTTTGAGAACCCATGGGTCCTTTCACCCAGCTGGAGGCACAGGAGTGTTGGAGCAAGAGGGCTGTTATTGGTTGCAGGTTTCACAGCACTGCAGCTCTGCTATGTTGGGTGCCTTAGTATGTCACTCCACAGATGCCTTCTTCGTGAGACAGAAGCTCTGTTCTCCTTACAAGCCCAGAGGGAGAGTAAGAACAAAAAAATTGTCTGAGACATTTTTGTTTGCCTGGAGACTTCCACAATGACTACATGCAATACCAGCAAGTGTAGGGAGAAATATGAAGTGTCACTTAATATTATGTGTCACTGACACAGCCAAGCGCACCTCAGTGAGAGGACAGAGCAGGAGCTGAACAAGAGGGAGAAGCTCCCTGCCTCCACCTTCATCGGCAGATGTCACCTTCATTCACCTCTGGATGGGGATTCCCTTCTCATTTCCAGCTCTTCTCATCAGGAGGGCTTCTGAAGAGTCTTCCTGATTGATGGATGACAGGTGGGCAGGCACTTGCTGCATATTGATTAATCTACTCTGAAATCTAGGTGGTAGAATATTTAAAGCAATTCATTTTGCAATTGCATGTTGCAGCAGTGGTTTTTTGTGAATTGTCTACATAAGCATTTATTTCTAAGCTCTAGTGCATGAGTATCCAATTTTGTTTTGCTTACCTGGACCTCACTGAGTGAATAGGAATTGTCTTGGGCAGCATATATGTAGTTGCTCTGAAAGTAATGCCTCCTATTTATTTCCATGGAAACTACAACTGATACAAAGAGCACAGTAAGACTGCGTGATAGAGCAAATTCTCAGCTACAAAACACTGTTTTTCAACAGTAACCACTATGCTATGCATTTTTGTCAGCAGTGAACAAGAGCCTGCATTCCATACTCATAAAAATCTTCACCAATGGAGTTGACCCACTGTCTCCACTGCTGGAACATACTACCCACTGGCTCACTGTGCTCACATCCACTGTTTGGTCACCATTGACATTCAGCAAACATCTATGAATGTCAGTGGGTGCCATTTTTTCCATGGGGAGGAATTCAGTGACACATCTTTGCTTCATATGCACTTTCATGTCGGACATCATTCTGGCAGACTGCCCCTCTGCTGCCATCTGTTACACAGCAACAGAATAATGGAATATTGATGAGAAGGTTCAACCTCTATTGCCATACCACCAACATCCACCCCAGACATCATGGTCTAACATAATGAAACAGGAGGCATTACTTTTGGAACAGACTTCATAAAATGTACAGTATCATTAATATGTAAGTAACAAAACATGTAAAATTTTAATATTTTTCTTAAAACATTAAGAAAGAGAGAGGAACAAAAACAAATATAAAACTATTTTGATTTTTTTTTTGTGAAACTAACACATCAGGCTGGTTCAGTGGCAGTGGCTGCAGTTCTTAGGTCCCATGGTGTTCATCAGAGATTTTTTAATGAAATTTTACTCTTCCTGTAGTTCATCCTTGAAAACAGCTGTTCACAAATGTATATACCGCCAAAAAGCCATGACATGAGTAAGAGGTGACTATGAAGTGAGGGATATTTCTATCTGGTAGAGACATAGATATTAGAGATATAGAGATTCTGGAGCATCTCCCCTATGAAGAAAGGCTGAGTAAACTGGGTCTGTTCAGCCTTGAGAAAAGGAGACTGAGAGGGGACCTGATCCAGGTCTATAAGTATCTGAGGTGTGGGGGGCAGAATGGCGAGGCCGGACTCTTTTCAGTGGTGAGTGGAGACAGGACAAGGGGAAACGGCCGGAAACTGCAGCATAGGAAGTTCTGCACAAATGTGCGCAAGAACTTCTTTACAGTGAGGTGACGGAGCACTGGAACAGGCTGCCCAGGGAGGTGGTGGAGTCTCCTTCTCTGGAGATGTTCAAGACCTGCCTGGATGCCTGCCTATGCGACCTGCTGTAGGGAACCTGCTTTGGCAGGGGGTTGGACTCGATGATCTCTGGAGGTCCCTTCCAACCCCTACAATTCTGTGATTCTGTGATTATAAAAGAGTTCCCCCCACACCTACAAGTTGCAGAAAACAAAGGTAAGAACTGGGAGAAGGAAGATCTGTTGGTTTGGCTGCTGTTGAGCAATGGACATGTGCTCAGGGCCACTCCGCAGGGATGGAGTGGGCCATGCTGCCACATGCATCATTCACATGCATCACATCTTCATAGCTGAGCCTTGCAGGCAAACTTGTCCTCTCATCCAAAGGGTGTCCCAGAAAATTTTGGTAAGCAACGTTTCCTGAAGCCAACTGTGCTCATCAGATAATTGCAACCACTCAAATCAGTGAGCATTTCTGCTGTTTCCTGGCAAGAGAGGAATGAACAATCTCATTTTTGTTCAAGGAGATGACGGAAGAGCAGCCAGCAAATATGATGCAGTGCACAGAAAATGTGTCACATCTGTCTGGAAAGGCTCCAGTCAAAATGCACCAAAGCTCTTCTAGCTGCTTGCTGCTTCCAAGCACATTTCCTCATGAGGAAATGCATGGTGAAAATGTAGATTTCCTTCCACAGAACAGCTCTGTTTGAAAGCAGAGTTCCCAAAGACAAAAGCATTCATACACTTTCAGCTGGCAACACTGCCCAAGTGCTCTGCCAGGTCACATCAGGTCAATAAGGTGAATGCATTCATGTGTTATCAGTCTGTTGGTAAGACTGTCCCTCATCTCTAAGTGTCTCTTTACAAAGCATTGCAGGAAAAATGGTATAATTGTTAGCATATGAATTTCAGATTTAGGATTTCCTGGCCTGCAATAGCTCTGTGATCTTCAGCAAATCACTTAATACCTTACTGGCAATTCTTCATTCTTTAGAAAATTTAAGGATAAAGATGCTTCCCTTTTCATAGCAGGTTGTGAGGATACAAACAGCTCAAATGCTGAAGTGTTGAGATACTGTGATAATGTATGTGTCATAAAAAGAAAATAACTTATGAATACACGGAATAAGACAGAAAACAGGTTAGACTTCAAAAAACAGCGTATCTTGGTCTGGCAATGTACAGTCATTCTTTTTTACAGCTTTCTCCTTTTCTGCCATTAAGGACTAAAACTATGGTTTACTAGCATTCATTCACTTGTCATCAAAGCAACAGTCGTAAATCAACACTATAAAAAGCTTCACACAAGATCTTAACTGTGCACTAGAAATTTATGGTAAAGTCTCCCCGGTGTAGCCTGTTAGATAGAGGCCAAGGAGCATAGTGCATGTTTGTAACAGAACTAACTTCATGAAATGACCCTGAGGAAATCTCCAAGTCAGAAAGGTGTTTTTGTTGTGGAAAATAGGATTACCCTGAGTTCATCTTCTTATGGTGAAGGATGGGTCCAAAATGCACTAGTTTTGGAGGAAGGTTTTAGGCTAGTTTTGAAAGACAAACAATGCTGGAAGGCCACAATGTTGTAGGCAGACAGAAAGATCCTCCAGAAAAATCAGTAGTCTGTCAAAAACAGCCTCAGGTTGCTTGAACCTTGGATCTTTGTGTCCAAAAATTCCCTCTGGGTTTGGTTCATTACTTATTTACCCAGGTAAGGCTGAGCTCCTACAGTGCTCTAAGTATTCTGCCCAGTGCAGAATCTTTCTTTGACCAGAGAAGTCAGAATTTGACCTAAATAGAGCAAATCCGTGTCACGAGAGACAAGAAACAAAAGAAAAGAATGTTATTTTGACTGCACATGATCAAACATGAAGACTCACATTTGGCCTGTTCTTGCAGCTTGATCAGGGCAGAGACTAAATTCCTCTAATTACATTGACTCCATGTCATACACTGACATAAAGCAACCTTTTTGCTTATCTTCTTGTGGCAGTAGATCCACGAAAGATCCATGACTAAACTTCACCATGACTTCTCTGGACATCCACAGTGACTATTGGGGTGTGGTCCTTCCATCGATATTTGAACTAATGATAACAAATCCAACATTGTAAGTATGTCATTCAAAAGGTAATTTGGCCCTTCAATAAGGTCAGGCATTTGATCTGTGATCCTGACAGCCTGAAATACTAACTCTCTCTGTTTGGGAAGTCCAAGGGCAAAAATGTGTACATTTGCTAGAACTGTAAGAATATTTACAGTTAATAGGCTGCATTGATGTCTGAAAGTTAAAATACAGTCTTCTCACTTTCTTAGCCTATCCTTTAAGAGTCAGCTCCATTTGTGCATGTATGGACAAAAGAGATTTTGAATTAATAAATGTGGTATTATGTTATGATCCTTTAAGCAACTGAGAGAAGGAAGTCTGATTTTTGTTTCAGACCTAATCACACTGACATCAGGGTAAATTTGGAGCTTGATGCAGCGGAATCATACAACTGACATTAAAGCTAATAGGAGCTACAGGAAAAACACAATGACATTCTATTCATTGGACAAGAAATTAAATACAGATTGCAACTTATTCAAAGAGTTCAAAGTCAATTACTTTTTGCACTGAAATCAATGAGAAGGACTTTCCTTTTCAGTTCATCAAACTTGCCGCCCACTGAGAAGAGTGACTTTATCTGGGATCTTTATCAACTCTTGCTTTGCAAAGTTGCTGACTTTTGTTCTTTCTTTGTCTGACTGATGGTTGGTGTTGTAAATACAACGTGCTTTTTTCCTTTTTTTTTTAAAAAAGCTGCTTCCAATAACTGAATTTTTAATAATGATTGGGCTTTTCCTTTAAGACATTTCAAATGTCACAACAAAGAACCGTATTAGATGGATTAAACATCCAGTGCACCCATCCTGTTTCCCAAAAGGCTGTCAAAAAGAATAACAACTAGGGAGAGATCTATGGAGTCATTCTGACTAGGATTAACCTGTACCCAGTGACCTCTCTATAAATATTTAGTCTTGGTCTTCATCTATTAGAGTTTGGGTAAAGTAGGTATCTCTTGGATGGCCCTGTTATTTCTCCATTGTTGGTAGCAGCACCTACAAAAGCAGAGAGTCCCTTTTAAAACCCCTGCAGAAAATAGAGTAGACATACTTGAGGGATGTTAGGTTGATTTCTACATTCCTTTCATTCAAAGATGTCACATCTGTCTGCTTCTATGTACTGATGTACTGCTCCTAAACTTTGTTTCAGTGGATTGTACGTTAGCGTTGTCATCTCATTGGAAGGTAAGGGAGCCCAAGAGAGTTGGCTGACATTCAAGCACCACTACATCCAAGTTCAAGATCAGTGCATCTCTAAGAATAGGAAATCAGGAAAAGGAGACCTACATGAATGATTAAGGAGCTCCTGGAAAAATTCAGATGGAAGAAGGAAGTCTACAGAACTCGGAAAAGGAGTCTAGCCTTTGTAAGGAATATAGAAACATTGTCAGGTCATGTGGAGATGTGACAAGGAAGGCTAAGGCCCTTGGAATTTAATATGGTGACAGAGGTGAAGAACAACAAGAAAGGCTTCTTTAAGTATGTCAATAACAAAAGGAAGACAAGGGAAAGTCAGACCTGCTGCTGAATGAGATGTGCGCCCTGATAAGGATGACATTCTCAGTAATAGTTGAAAAGTCATGGCAATTAGGTGAAGTCCCTGGTGAGTGGAAAGAAGGCAACATCACACCCACTTTTAAGAAAGGTAAAAAGGATGGTCTCAGGAACTACTGACCTGTTAGTGTTACCTCTGTGCCAGGAAAAATCATGGACCAGATCCTCTTGGAAGCTATGCTAAGGCACATGGAAGATGGGGAGGAACTAGCATGGCTTCACCAAGGGCAAATCCTGCCTGACAAACTTAGTGACCTATTATTGTGGTGTCACTGCATCAGTAGACACAGGAAGAGCCACTGATGTCATCTATTTCAATGTCAGTAAGGTCTTTGACATGGTGCTGCACAACATCCTTCTCTCCAAATTGGAAAGAGATGGGTGGGCTGTTCAATGGATGAAGAACTGGCTGCAGGATTGAGTCCAGAGAGTGGTGGTCAGTGGCTCAGTGTCTGGATGGAGATCAGTGACAAGTGGTGTCCTACAGGGGTCAGTGCTGGGACCAATACTTTTGAGTATCTTCATCAATGACATTGACAGTGTGGTCAAGTGCAACTTCAGCAAGTTTGTGGATGACACCACGCTGTGGGGTGACAGGCACAAGGAATGGGATGCCATCCCATCCTAGACAGGCTTGAACAGTGGGCCCATGTGAACCCCATGAGGTTGAACAAATCCAAATGTGAGGTCTTGCACCTGAGTCGAGGTAATCCTCACTACCAATACAAGCTGAGGGATGAACAGATTAAGTGCAGCCCTGCTGAAAAAGACCCAGGGGTACCGGCAAATAGGAAGCTGGATGTCAGTCAGCAATGTGCCCTTAAAGCCCAGAAAGCCAGCAGTATCCTAGGCTGCATCAAAAGAAGTGTGGCCAGCAGGGCGCGGGAGGTGATCCTGCCCCTCTACTCTTCACTGGTGAGGCCTCACCTGGAGTAATGCATCCAGATGTGGAGTCCTCAAAGGGTTATGATCAGTGCCACAGAGTCTGTTTGGAGACCTGTAGCTAATGGTATTCCCCAGGGGTCTGCTCTGGGTCTGATCTTATTCAGTATCTTTATCAGTGACGTGGATGAAGGCACAGAGTATAGCTTCAGCAAGTTTGCTGGTGATACAAAGCTGGGAGGAGTGTCTGGCACACCAGAGGGCAATGAGACCTGGATCTAGGATGCTTCCCAGCCTGACAAATTTCAACCATTCTTGAACCCACATGTTCAAACATGGTCTCTTCCCTTTTTTTCATACAATATTTTGATTCTTTGATTCCCTGCGTGATCCAAGGCTGGTACAAAATTAAAATGCCTACCTAACTTATGTATGGTTTCACTGGCTCAAGCAAGCTGAGGATCTGACAGCTGAATTGCAAGAAGCCAATCTCAAGCATTATTCAATAATCACCATAGCATTTTGGCATTAAGTAGCCACAGCTACTTCCCACACCCTTTAGTTATCATGCTCCTTGTGGTCTTTGCTCTATGACCTACCTGGTCTGCATGCAGCAGATGATTATCAGTGCACCAACACACACAAGGGCTGATTTCATCCCGTAGTAATCTGCTCCTGCAGCTTGTGCTTTTGAAGACAGATGTTTGCAATGCAGTGAGGACATTTATACTGGCAGGCCACTCCAGCAAAGGCAACAGTTTACCAATAGTACCTCCATTCTCTGCTTGGTAAGGAAGAGCTGGGGAGATTCCACTTTCTCACTCTTAGATATTTCTTCTTAAGTAAGTAAGAAGAAATCTTAATCTTAAGAAAAATCTTAATAAAGATTTTTTAAAGATAATTAAGAAAAATCTTAAGAAATCTTAAGTAAGATACTTCTTCTCAAAGTAAAAGTTATTCCAAAAAAGCTAATGTCAGCCCAGCCCCATGACTCGAGCCACACATTTTAAGCATACTGGGATGCTCCATGTTCCTGGGCACATAGGTACAAGGCAGCCAAGAATGCGAGGTTCAGATTTAGCAGCCTGGAGATGTTCTGGATAACTCAGCTTAACTGAGTGGGAAGATCAAACTATGACTAAGGCTCATTAAGAGAAATAAATACGCTTTTTAAATGCTACCTGTAAGTACTATATACATGTGCATATATATACATACACATATTCATATTATATGTAGGGGTTGTTATCACTTAAACTATTATTTGTATTTGTTAAGGGCTGTTACACTCGAATTGCAAATTCAGGTTTAAGTGAAAAAGAATCCTATCTAAACTCTTCACAGAAAGTATTGTTTGGTCTAGCAGAGAAGGAGGCATACAGATCTCTATTTTGGAGAAAGAACAAAGACTGTGAAACTCCCCAGAGGAAAGGTAATAGGTTTATCACAGCTACTGAGGCTCTGTAAGTAACAGTGTCCACCACCCAAACAAACCACCATAAAACGCTTTCAGATGACTGATGTTGTGATAAGAGGCAGTTTGTCATTCAGCAAACACACACACACAGGATGTGCTCTGAGTGCTGATATTGGTGTTTTTCTTCACTAGCACCATGCCCAACCCCAACCATTTCCCCCACACTCTGCCAGAAGCCATCAGCTCAGGGTGGGCTCAACACAGCATCTTCTCAAGACATCAAAGACAGCAAATTTTCATCCACCAGATGAAATGCATACTTCCCAACAAAGAGGACCTTGTTGTGCCATGGCAAAGATGATGGCCATGTGTTTGTACAGACCTGTCATCCCCCAGCTCCCCTTCCTCACAGGAAGAAAGTGCCTCTTCATGGAGGGAACAGACTGCTTCAGGTGAGGCCTGCGCCCTGCTGGTAAAAATATGCCAAGTAGGGATGGAGGGCCACCAGGCAACAGGACTTTGTTATGATTATATTGTCTGTCAAAAAACAGTGTTTTCAAACAATGGTGATTATCATTAGGTTGTAGGCCTTTAATTACTGTGTTTTTGGCACCTTGTAGATATTCAGGACAGCCATAGTGGCTCAAATTTTGTTTTGGGATAGTAGAGACATGAGTTCAGCCCAGCCACAAACTTCCTGGAGATAAATTGCTCAGTCTGTTTGGTGACTCATTCTCTGTCTATGAAAACAGAGCCAGTATCTCAAAAGGATGTCAGGAGAATGAAATAAACTAGTGATTGTGATTCTCTCACCAACACAGTGGTGAAGGCAAAGAAAGCTCCCGGAGCTCCCACTCTCCTCATTCGGCCAGTAACCAGCCCAGAACTTACTCCCTCTCCCAAAAGTTCTGAGTATTTAGGCCTGGTCATATCTTGACAGAGCTTTTATATGGCCTTATACAGCCACGGTTTTTAAGATAGACTCTGAGATTACTAGAGTGAGTTATAATGTTATAAAAAATTCAATGTATTTCATTGCTTCTCACATTTCATAAATAAAAATATTAAACTGGGATTTTTTTTTTCTTGAAGTATGAACTTACTTGGTAAATTCATGTTGTTTGAGTCCACTCAGGATATACTTTCATTGTACCAAGAGGATAAGAGAGGACAGAACTGGAAGCCTATCTATACCATCAGCATGAAATGAATAAATATTATGAACTATGCAAACAGTTGAAAAATGTATTTTTTCTCTTAATTTTATTTCTGGTCTCTAAGTACTCATTGGAAATAATAAATATTCCACCTTCTACAACTGGAAGAATCACTACCTTTTGTAAAACATAAACCAGATGCCCTCTTCATATGGAGAACTCATACAGATTATTTTAAAACAGATTCATACATATTCATACAACTTATTACCTCTATAATCATCCAGAATCACATTTGCGTACAGATTTCTTTCACTATATATATTATTAGCAAATAGAAGTGTTTAAATTATGAAAAGGGAACAGCTGGACCCCAACATGGTTCTCAGTGGCTGCTGCCTCACTGGATTTTTACACAGTACCATTACAGCAAAATCACTTGTCATGCTTTATGTATTATGAACAGTGTATCTCAGCAGTGCAACCAAGAGAATGAGCAGTCAGAAGCAGGGAAAGGCAAGGAGGACAGCCTTCCCACCATGCTGGCAAGGAAACAGCAATGGGATGCAGCTAATCCAGTAACAAAAGCATGTCACAACAACCTTAATCTATGAATGCATTTAGTGTTCACCGTGCATTTTTGTTACCACTTGCTGTGAAGGCATTTTGTCCAAATAGATAGCAAAGGGCTGGAGGTGCTAGCAGTTGGGTTTCCACCAAAGGGCTCTTGTGCCTGGCTGTGGTCACACCTGCTGGCACTATGGGTTTGTGGGACGGAAAGAGAGATGGTGAGGTGACTGGCTGGAGGCAGCAATGACTGAGGACTGATGCCAGTGCCAATCCTGCTGTGAAGGAAAGCAATACTTGGAAGCAGTGGGGCTGGGGCATCCTCTCAGAGGGCACAAGAGGCATCCCTACTCCCACTGCCCCAGAAGCACCCCCTTCTGTTCAGTGGGTCACTTGGCTCTGCTGGCCAAGCTGCCGGCACTCACCACCCCTCTTTGTCACCATTTCTTCCCTGTGCTGGGGATTGTGCTCTGCATTTCCCAGCAGTGCTGTTAATCCTCCCCAGACTGCTAGTTGGAGCCCAAGCCAGGTTTGAAAAGGTTACCACCCCTCGTGTGTTTTTCAGAATCCTGCCACCTATTCCTTTTTATCATCCCTGTGTAATCAGCATGAGTCCCACAGCCAGGTGCAGCCCACATCTCCCCCAGCCACACTGAGTGAGCCAGAGTCCACCTCGCAACCTAGCCTTGCTGGGATGGGAACAGCTGCATGCCCTCTGTATTCTTCTTTCTTTTCCTTTTTCAAACCTGGCAGTAACCTTGGCAAAGAAAAAAAAATAAATAAATAAATAAAAAATTTAATCTTAAGAGAGCCCTCTGCTGGTAAATTAATTTCTGTCTGGAGACGAAATTACAAAATTTGGCTTGTGTTAGGTTTCTTTTCTACCCTGTCAGCAATTGTATAAGGTTACAGAAAATAGTGTTGTTTCATAACTGCATTAAGGGAGCAAGGACATCTGAAAATCCATGTGCTGGGAAGACAATGGTGAATGAGGTCCTTGGGTTAGGGAAATCAAGTTAGGACAGTTTGCTGCTGATGTCCTAGGGCAGATTTAACTGTTGAATTAAAGTCCCCTGACGTTAGAGGTGACACTACAACGCAAGCAGGCATAGGATGCTGCCTGGTGCATGCAAAAAAAGGCAGGCTGGGAGCAGGGCAGAGGACGGGCTGCCATCCCCGGTACACACACTCTGACTTCCTGGGCATGCTGTATATGTAGTGAATATCATGCCCTTATTCTTGTCACAAATCTGTCTCACCGTTCGTGCCACCTGTGCTGTTACCCATGCTGGTATGGGGTAGGGTACCCATACTGCTCTCTCTAATCTCTGCATTTCAGCCATACTACAATAGATGTACTGATACGTCAATTTGGTGAGCTCAGTATTATCATCTTTTAAAATGCATTTAGGGTTGGAATAAGCCTGAGCCTGAGCAGACAGACAGGTAGATGTAAGATGGCAGTAACTTTTGGCTAGAAAGTCATAGTGCTCTTTCCCTTTGCTAACAGGCAGTGCTCTTTCCCTTTGCTAACCTAGTCCTAGCACAGGAAGGTCATCATCCATCTTTCCCTACACAGCTTTATCATAACCCTCCTTGGGATTTTGCCTTCTGCGTTCATTCTGCCACCCAAGTGCAAATGGGTACAGAGTCCAGAGATATCCTGCTGTGTAAGGCCCAGGATCCTAGAAGCAAGGAGAGCTGGAGTAAACTCCCTGTCCTCCTGCTGTCCCAGCTTTTCCACCTGTCCACTTTATGGAGTTGCCACCACATCCCTAGGGAGAGGGCAGCCTCCCTGTGCCATGCATACATTGAGCCTTACACAGCAGGGCTTCAGCCGTAGCCTGAGCCTCCAGGCGTATCATTCTTTATTTGTATCCAATAAGGTGAAGCACCAAGGAGCCACAAGAGCACACAGTTACAAGCACCCAACAGGAAGAGTGTCCCACTAGGTCTTTCCCTCTGCTCTGCCACCACTATAAGCCCTGTGGTGGGTATCTTCAGATTTTCTGTCCCTGGCCGTGTCACATCTCTCCCAGACAGCCCCTGAGGAGGAAGAAATTCCTCAAGGACACAGCACTTCCAATATTTACAAGTTTCATTAACCCCCAGCACCATGTGTGAAGGTATTGATCTAAAAGCCATGTGATAACGCACCGAGAAATACTACATTAATGATATATAGCATGGGGAAATATACATAGGAGATGTAGTGACTTGCTGCATTTCAAACATGGTTATCTAAGGAAAGTACACACCCCTAATCACTTGGCAGGAAGTCAAGTATACTTTGTGCTTTGTGGATTCCCTGAAAATCCTGACAGTAAAAAGCAGAGGGAGGCTACCTTTGGATTAAGCTTCATGAATGCTTTTCTCTTGCTCGGACTTGCTTTTTACGTTCATCTATTGAATTTTAAAACAGCCAATTTGGAAAGGGAGCCTTAATAAACTGATCTACTCTCTGCAACAATGGTTTCATCTTTTTTCATCTTTTTCCTAATATAATCGATAGTAAAGGAAAGATTGGGCTGTAAGTAAAATTGCTCATGTGAACAGTCAATGGTGAACACTGAAAGAATGTATTAAACGCCCTTAGTAACAATTAACATCTCCAAGTAGTGTGTTGCAGCCATCAGCGGGGCCAGGATTAATGCAGTGTCAGTGGGAACCACTTCCCTCAGAACATTCACTGCTGCAAGGCCACAGATTTCTCTGTTTTTAGAAAAATGCCATATCCCAAATACAAACTAAGCAGCTGCCCACACAGGGTTGCTGCATTAGTGCACTTCTCTGTCCAGGGAGCAAAATGCCTTGTCCTAGACCATGCCATTTGAGATCTTTTTTCCCTTGCACCTCCACTGCAAGTCCTTGGGCTTAATTTCTGAATGTAATGTGTTAGTCACTGGCTTGCTTTAGCCAGCCAGCTTGTTCCAAACTCCCCACTACTCTGGATAATTATGAATTAAGCACAGATGAGAGCAAGATTCTCACTAATGTCATTGAAAATTCTTTCTTTAATATTATAAGTAGATATTAGGAAGGATGCCTGATAATAAGGTCGTACCCTTACTCAGCACCTCCTTTAAAGAGAGGAAATCAAATCTCTTAGTGAGTCTGGCAAGACACCCAGGATCAGATTGTAACACAGCATTCACTTTGCAGTATCTCTAAAAACACCTAGCAGATGCAGTATTCCTCTCACTTTCTCATTCTGCTTTCTACTTGTTCCAGGAAACTAAAAGTTCACCTCTACATGAGCTCTGTTGTATAATTTACTCAACGGTTTCTGGTTTAAAACACACCAGATTCCAGCTATAAACTGCTTCAAATATCCTGAGAACTTCTGCAAAGCACAATACAGATTGGAAAAGTTCAAGCCTGGTGCTAATGCAATAAAAGAAGGCGAATATGATTCCAGATATACAGTTGGTGTAATGCCTTTAGGAACCGCTCCATCAGTTTGATTTAGAAAATGATTGTATTATGTTAAAACAACTAAATTGGATAAGAGGGAGAGGGATTTGTTGACGTAAATCTTGTCTCTGGGTTCCAAACCCCTCTGAGTAAATGCAAATAAGAAAATATATACAGACAGAACTGCCAATTTCCCCCAAGGAGATTTTTTTTCAAGGAAGTAAAAGTCCATATTGGAAACCAATCCAATTGTTTATAAGGCAAGAAACCTCTGCTGGAAGTCACCAAGAAGGAACATTGGAAGCAAACCTCCAAATAACAGAGAACAAAGGAAAAATATACCCAAACTATATATCCCAGGCTTATTGTTTCCAGATAATGGTTCCAATTCTGACCTCATCTGGTATCAATCAGGAATAACTCGGTATGTGTCAGCTCAACATTAGCAGCTCTGAGTAAACAAAAAATGGAAGAAAAATCAGGAGCTGGGCCAGCAGCTTCAGTAAGGTTCACCATGAATGATTAGCGTTGTCAAGAAGCGAGGAAGGGGCAACGTTAGGCAGCAGAAATTCGTCAAATATTTTGTGTTGACTTGATATTGTGGTAGCTTCATGCTGTAGAAATGACAGGGAAAATTACTGATACATATGTCTGTGCAGTGCTAAATAGCTGTCAAGAAGTAAAAAGAAACAAAGCTGAAATGACACTGTTACAAATTTCAGTACAAAATTATTTCCCTGCAGCCATCACCGTTCCTTTGTCTACTGGGCCAGCATGAAAACATTTCCTAGGTGGTGAATAAAGTCGTTAACATTGTTCAGAGCTTTGATCACTGAGCAATGGCACAAGGCCACTTGGGTACTGCCCCTTGCAGACTCATAGCCCTTTAGGCAGACACAGCCAGTAGTGGTGAAGGTGGTGATGGTAGTTATGACTCCAGAGTAAACATAGGTGCCTCCAAAGGACCTCTTGCAATGTCAGACTGTACACTGTCTATGGTGAAAGGAATCTATTTTCAGGGTTGCCAGCCTGGAAGTGCCTGGATTCAGCCTTGGCTTACCCCTGTTTTGAGCCAAGTCATCATGCAATCAAATGCGAATAATGTAAACCCCAACAGGCAACACAGCTGCGAAGTTTATTATGGACACAGGCTGATAGAAACTGAAAACCCCGTGCTTTATCTCTTTCTGCATGGAGTGCAACCACAAGGGCATCATGCCCTTGCTACAAAGCCTCAGGATCTTGGCTGTGACAGGAGCTTGCCCCAATCCAGCAAAGGAGCAAGCTAGCTGCTCTGCCCACCCCACTGTCATTGGTTCATGGCCCCTTTTAGCAATCTTCCCCTCAAGCAGTGACCACTGCCACCTCTTTGGGAAGGTTGCCATCTTCATGGCAGAATCAAGAACAGCAAGAGAGAGTGTCTTTCCCTTCTCTTTCACTGGCATACAGCTCAGCCTGTGATAAGGAATGAGAGGACTCTTGTCCTGTGAGGAAGTGGATGAAGCTGAGAGCCAGCGTTGCCGGTCACTAAACTGTTAATGGATTGGGTTTGGCAGAGGAAGCCTTTCTGGTTTAAACCAGAATGTCCAAGTGCTGTGTGGCTACAGCCTCTGAGCCCAGGACAGGACCAAGATTTCCTCACAGTCAGGACAGCGTGAGGAAAGGGTTAACCACTGTTTTCCTAGAAGACAGGCAATTGTTTTGTCTCTGCCAGAACTGTAAACACCAGTCTGAACACTTTCTCAGGATGTACCAGAAGCAACAAACTGACTGTGTGACAAAAACACCCAGAGCCCTGTTTTGTCTCTGCAGGAGAGCAAGGTCCCTTGAAGCACAAACAGGGGCCTTGATCTCACTCACTCACTCACTCACTCACAATCTCCCTAACTCAGCCTCCTTGATCACACAATCTCACTCACCATTAGGCCAATTTTTTATTAAATAAAGTTTTATTTTCTCCTTGAGAGCCCTTCTCCCTGACATTCACAGATATTCTTACATTGTCAGTTCATATTTTTGTTTTACCCTTTCCAGGGTAGGAACTGGTAGAACCTTATTTGCAGGAGACAACTTAGACTCCTATTACCCTATCTAGATTGTGGCACAAGGAGCTTGGGTACAAACTGTAAACACAAAGCAGCAGCTAAGTGCCCTAGCGGTCTCACGTGGTACCTTTCAGAAATGCCTGCAGGGAGGCATCACCCACTGCTGCCTCACCGAAAAGGCCCATCACTCAAAACATGGCAATTCATTTTTAATCACAGGGGAAGGAAGTGGCTGAGCTGGCAACACACAAGTGCTCTGGTGCACAAATTCACCCCAATATAAGCATAGCCCCTACTCATTCTCAAACTTTCCCCCGCTCCTGCCCTGTAGCAGGATACTGGACATGCAGACCATGCTTGCAGTGTCCAGGATTGAAAACGCCAGGGAGATGCCTCTGGAATGTAGATCTTTTTCTTCTCTTCTAAGTACCTGGGGCAACTATACAGTGCCATGACATTCCCGGAAAAAAGGGAAAATTACATTCATCCAAAAATCCTCAGGTCAAGGAGAAGGGTTTCCATCCTAAAATGTCCCCTTGCTCCCTCTGCTGGTAGTAAGAGTCATTGTGGCCCCGTGTAAAGCCGGCTTTCAGCCCAGGGAGGGATTTCTTTTCCCAAGGCCACCTACAAGAAAAATAGAGAAAGAAAAAAAACGCTCCGATTCTAGATCTTATGGCCACTGTCTCCCTCTGGCTTTTGCCAATTTTATTCCGTCCTGCTTGCTTCATGCTCTACAGCACCACTCTCTTCCAAAACAAAAATCGATAGAAGTAAACACTAATTTAAAAACAAAGCAAA
This sequence comes from Lagopus leucura, assembly GCF_019238085.1. Lineage (NCBI taxonomy): Eukaryota > Metazoa > Chordata > Aves > Galliformes > Phasianidae > Lagopus > Lagopus leucura. The sequence goes on along the minus strand of NW_024962268.1, from coordinate 5,193,345 downwards.
TGAACTTTTCAGTAACTCTACAATTATTCAGAAATGGCAGAAGCACTCCAGACACCAATACCATGCTGGGTTTCTGCAGCAGTAAGCGTTGTGTCCAAAGTGTTCTGCTTTCCCTTGCTGCTTCCACTATGAAAAAGTGAATGTTTAAATCACACCTCGCTCAAGAACATATCAAATCCATCATTCTGAGCCAACCCAGAGAAAATAGGGGGAGTGAAATAACTATAACTACCAGATCTATTTATGTAGCAGGCAGACCTATACTGCTCGATAAATATACCATATGAAAATCCCTGGGAGAAGAGCAATTACCGTAAGAGTGGCTTATCTGCATGATATTTGCTTAACAGATAAGGAGATAAACAAACAGTGATTTCTCTTTGGCAGCCTGCTCTATTTCCTCCTTGAATTATAGGATATTTTAAAATGAAAGCAAAAAAGCCTATTTTTTAGGTACTTAGAGTTCTTGCCAATGAGCCCTTCCCCCATCCTGGGTGACTGCCACCCAGTGAAGGTTTGTGGAAGAGGATCATCATCACTGCTGGGAGCACTGGCACCATCCAGCCCTGCTGACACTGTGAGCAGCACCACGGCCACCACGAGGACATCCCAGGGGACCTGAGAGGCCAGAAGCAGCAGGCAATATTCACATCCCCTTGGAATTAATAGCAGAAGACCTGCAGAGTTCAGCCAGGTCAAGGCATAACCAGATCTCTCAGTTTTTCAGATGAGCTCACCCTGCCCCGCTTGCTGCCCCACTCTCCAGGTAAGACTGGGCAATGATGATTTACCACGGGGAGAAGAAGACTGCTACTGGTGGTCAGGGATGATGGAGTCAGCACTGGAGAGCCCACGTGGTTGCATGCAGCAGACCAGGAGCCAGCAATGGCAGAAAGGTAATTCAGCTGTTCTTTGGAAAAAAATTCCCTGTGGAAAGCACTCAAGTATGTATAATTTACACCTGTTTTTGTTTGGTTGGTTCATTGTTTTTGTTTTTGTTTTTTTGCTAGAAGCCTGGCCATGGGCTATGTAAATGAAGAAAATTAGAAAATTCTCGTCTGGAAAAAAAGAATTGTGCCATCTCAAAAACATCACCTTCCCATTAAAGATGTATTTCTCTTTTACAGCTGAAGAAAATCCTGCTTGAATGTGAACTATTTAGTATTTCATATTAAGTTCTTTGCATTAAGCTGATGAAACAGAACTTCTCTGGGGAGACTCACACAGATATTTCACGAGTTTCTTTTTTCCTCCCATTTTATTTTCAAGTTTTCTATACGCAGAACCTAATGTCTTGTTTTCCTCTTTTCCCAGAGAGAGAAAATGATCCTGATTCAAAGCGGCATTGAAATACAAGGCTCTGCCAGATGTTACATAAACAATGATGTAATGCCAAAGTATTTCATTACACATGCAGCTCTGTTCTTCAGCCCAGAAGTGATTTATTACATTTTGTCAATCCCATTTTATGTACCCACATCATTTTTACATCATTTTTCTTCATGACATTGTTACATTCTCACAGAAGCGCACAGAGATAACATGATAACAGTGCAGGCAATGAAGTTAGCATTTTACAAATAATGTTACTAATAAATAAGTATACCAGTGAGGGGGAAACGGTCTGTCTGAGAGAGTGAAAAACAAATTTACCTTTGAATAATCTGATGGGGGGAAGAGGCCATAGTTCCAACAAGAAAACCGAGTTTGCATCCTCTTGAAGCATCTTCTGCCTTCATGCAGAACAGAGAGAAAATGCCTCTCTTGCCTGTTTTCAGCTTAATCTCACATTCTCTTTGTTTTCCTAATGTGTTCTGTGTGCTGCCAGCTAGATCTGATACACCAGCTACTTGGTTGGAAAGATTCATCAGCAAATGCAAGAACATCAGCACTTAAAATCTGTTTTGACTGACCCTGAAATTATCAATCCTTAGGATATATTAGCCTTTTTGTTGTTGTTGTTTTTCTGATCTTCCACCACCATTTGTTAGAAAAAGCACACACAAAAAACAACATCACTTGATTCAAAGAGAAAAGGAATTCCAGAAACAGTAAGATGAAAATATATAAAGGTTGTGCCAAAATAATGCAGCAGTATACTTAAAAGATGCAGTCCTAAAGGAATATGGTTAAAGAAAATAACCCATCTGACGAGCTGGATGCCAAAAATTCTGTTAGGTGACTGAAGCAGAGAAGATACCTTTCCTAGCAGGCAGCCATTAAACTGCATAATGCAAAATGATGCAGTGAGAAGCTGCAGTTGGTAGTAACTTGAAATGTCCTCGTCCCAAGGAGCACAGGGCCAAATACTGCTTTTGCTATGTCACTAAAAAATAAAAGAAAGCTGCTATTTTAAATGTCATGGCGTATTTCTCATTTAAGTGGAGTCTCTGCAGGACAGTATTTGTTACTTAGGGGTTAAGGTTTGTTACTGGTAAGTTAAGGTAAGTGTAAGCAGAATACTTAAATATATGCTTAATTCTTACTAATTTCAGTGGTGAAGTATCCAATCAGAGATTTGGCTAAAGCAAAGCTTCTTTCTCCCTTTCTTTGTGATATGCTTGGGCCCTATTCCAAAGCTCATTCAAAGTTGTCTGAGGCCACCCACAGCACAGTGTTGGATGAAATCTTGGATTTCAATGCAGAGTACTCAGTCTACCCAAAAACATCAATGTTTTGCAGAGAAAATTCTATCCTGACAAATAGCTGTTTGTTTCCAAGATCTGGATGTCAAAAGTAAGCTGTTGAGAAGGGAAACTGCCTTCTGCTCCAGGACACCTCTCAGTAGATGTTTGGTCCACAGCATACACTTATTGTCTAAAGTCAGTGTACAGATAAGCTGGAGTTTATTTTGACTCCCTGCTTGTGTTTCAGGCTATTCCTAACTAACACTGTAGTTGTGCTATCAGGCTATTCTGTTCTTCAGCTGATGAGAATCAATTTTGAATCACTGAAGGTAAGCAGAAAGTAGAGGTGGAAAAACTTCCTCTTTTCCATCCTCAGTTAATGTTAGATCTTTCCAAGCAGAATCTTTTTAAAAAATCAAACCTTCATATGGTTATTGTTTATTTATTCACAAAACACAGGCTCAAACAGTCACAGTACTGCCATTAGTTCAGAAGAGGAGTATGTGGGCAAAGGCAGGCACAGAAAAGGGAAAGGACTTGCCAAAGCCATGCAAAAGATGAATGAAACAAAGCCAGGTCTCCCAAACCCCCAGCTACAACAGTGAAATACCAAAAGAGTGCAGAGCTTATCTCTTTGGAGTAACTTCAAACAAAATGCTCATGGATAGTTTTGGATGTTCAGTCTCTTGGCCAGAATGCTCCAGGTGCTATCAGGGGCTGTTGCTTTAGCTGCAGGAAAGGCATCAGGAGACCAGCTAGTAGACACATTTCTGGCAGGGGCATGAAGAGCTCACAGACTCTCTCTCCAGACTCTAGGTCCAGTGAAGGTGGCCTAAATGGGACACACTCCCCTCTCATGTTCAGAGGAGTAGATGGAGAGCAACATGGGCAAGGTCCATGGGGTGACACCTGTGTTTGGGGAGGAAAAACACGGCACATGGAAAGTGAACATGGGCTGAGTTTTTACTTGCTTTCTGATCTCAAGACACTGTTCACAGAGCTCACTGGACTTCCGTGACATTCCCATGGTTTGACTTAGAAGTTGCTACCGCTTTTTCTTTGGAGAGGAATGAGGAAGGACTAGGCTCAGCTGTCACAAAGGCTTAAATAGCTGCCGGCACTCAGCAGTGCAACGCAGCCGCCCTCTCAAACTTGTCCAGCAAGAGGACACCCAACAGTGAATAAAGAACATATAAGGAGCTATGGCATACAGAAGGATGCAACACCTCTGTGGGTGCAGGCTCCTTTTCTCATCGATGTCCAAAAAAAGGATTGGGAGGGTATTGTTATCTAACCAGCCATGAGATTTAATCTGGGGCAAATAGCGGTTCGATTTCTTTTCAGATAAAAGAGAAGTTATAAATGAGAATTTTATCTTGCATGGAGGCATGACAAAGTATGAGACAGAATCCTTCTTGATTACAATCTTCCATCATTTTGATTTTATAATTACTGAATGGAATCAATCAGCTTTCAATTGTTACCTTGGCAAAAGATTAAAACATCATTACTTGTCACACATATTTCACACTTTAACAAATTTTAATAAACTGAATGCATGAGAAATGGACATATTATCTTTCATGGCTCTGGGATGCTAATGACATTTCTATTGATTTTAATTCACATTTGTTGGTCAAAATTACTCAGATTCAGGCAAGGCAGGGGCTCCCATAATCAACACTAGCAAATGAAGACTGCTGAGCACTGAAATGGCTGAAACGGAATCATTAATCAGAAATACCATAAAATAATTGCCAATGAGCTAGGGAGGTTTTATCTTCCTAATGATCATCCTTTATGACATATTGATCTATATAAAGCCAGTACGTGTTGGTGGTCTCTCCATGAGAGTGTTAAGGAGAGCACCACAAAGTAGGTGATAGAAGATGATCACAGAAAGCCATTTTGGGCATAGCTACCTGTCAATCCAAGAGCCATGATGGCCACTTTTACCATCCCGGAAGTTTGGTGAGAAGCCAGGAGGCCTCCTCAAGGATCCAGCTTTGGCTGCTTCGGCAGAGACCTTTTGCTTATTACACTCATTTCCTTGCTTAGCCAGGACAAGCCCTTTGGACCCACAGACCACTAAGCCTGGGCACTGAATGGCAGTGTCCTCTGCTAAATCCCGACTTCCAGCTGTTATTGCTGTAGTGACAGAAACACAATTCTGTGTATGATGGATCTTCATTCTGCTGTGCCAACCTGGTCCATGCAAGGCCAAGACACCTCTCCCATAAACAGAGGGGGAACATCCATCAGACCCTGTGGATCTCAAGGTTGTCTCTTCTGTGTGAGCCGTAGTAACTCGTGGGCCTGGTCATGGCACACATACCCTCCTCATACCCACAAACCTTTGAGGAAACAGTGAGGATGACACAACAGCCTTATAAAAATTGACTGGCATTCTGTGATTCTTATGCCTATAACATGGTATCTTCTTTTATCACAATCTGTGCGGTAAGATGCCTTTGCGGAGTAAGGAGCCTTTGTTGGCTCCTTTGGATTTTTCTGTGTGTTTGTATACACAGTAAAAGTTCAACAGGCCTCCAGTTTTTGTTGGTTGTTCTAAAATCTACAAATTATAGAACAATCTGCTTCTCTTACCACAAACACCATGATTTAACCAACAAGTTGAATAGTTCAACAGTAACCAATAGTCCAAGCTATCCAACTAACCTAAATAATCTTGTTAGTGTAGACAAATGGACAAACTCAATATTCTTGAAAGTCAAGCCAAATTGACACACTAACAGAACCAGAAATTTAACCTGAAGGACTGTTTTGGAAACCTAGTCAAATCAACACTTTTATGCTGAATCATATTTTGATATTTAAACTAATACCAGTGTTTTCTCTTACAATTCTAAGCAGGACTTAAGAGCAAGATGATGTAATCAGGTCTCAAATTACTCAGACTTCATTACTATTGTCAGTACACTTTAGAACATCTACTAACATACTCTCAAATATTATAAATAATTAAAACTTAAATACATTTGTTGAATTAATAGGGCACTTTTAATGATACATTTTTTCATTCTTCTCCTATGGTCCAACATCGGGATGCTATTAGTCCAGAGTTCTGCAAGCTTTTAAAAGTCATCTCGGAGAAAGCTCTTGAGAAGTGCAATTAACACCAATAGATCTGCACACAGTCTTAATGTTGGGCACATGCAGAAGTTCTTGGAAGACCAAAATTCAGTTTTCCTGCCTGCTGCTGATCTTGAGTTTCTGTGGCAGGCAGGGAGTAGGTAGGCTTAACACTTTGTAGAGCAAACCTAGTTCTTTATTGTTTCAAAACATGAACTCACAAAGACATGCAAGTCAAGGGTTTCCCACCAGTCAGGGTGCACATCACTGTAATTGTAACTTAGCTGAATTACCAGCAGATCTCTACTATTATCATTAGAAACGTTGTCTCTCTTCTCATCATCACCAAGTGTAAACATGGCTGAGTTTACGTCTAGTAGTGGTAATACGCATCGTGTTTTAAATGTACTTAATGCAAAATAGAATGTTTAGTAGTCTCCTCTCTGCACTCATGGTACTGTGCATTTTGTGTCAGAAGTCTCCAGCACAGCAGTATGAATGTGCTGTTGCATCTCTTCAGAAAATGCTGTGATTTGAGAACCAGCTTTAACGGAGAAGAGGATGCATACATGCTGTGGTATCCCTTAGAAACCATAATCCACTCTGTAACACAGTGTATACAAAAACATAACTAATCAACAGGTCCTGCACTAATAATTGCTAACTCACTTGCAATGCATCATACAGTAGCAGATAAAATAGATTATGTCCATCCTTAACTGCAAATGACTTAACTACATAGAGAAAGACAGTGTGTTCCTTGGTATATTCTTGCTAAACACAGAGGACAAATTCCCTGTTGTCCCTCCATCAAAGAGATTATCTGCCATTCAGTGAATCCAGCTCCTCCAAGAACAATGTTGTGAGCACAGGAAAGCCAGGGTCTGAGTCTCACTTCTACAACACACCATACCGAATGAAATCCAAAGGTATCAGGAGATATTAGAGGGATCTCTCTGAAGTTTAGCATGGATAAGTAGACTTATACAGAAAACAGGAACTGCAGACCTAAGAAAGATATGCAAGAGCTGCAAGGCTAAAAGTCTGACTCCTAAGTGTTTTAAAAAAGTATCAGGATTGAGTGCATTTCACTGGGTCATATTATAGGCACCCTACTTCAAGGTTATTCACATAAAGCTGTATTGATACTTTCCCTCTTCTACAGGTCATATATGCCGAAGCATACAAGAAAACATCAGTAACATTTTAAAAGTCTGCATATTTTAAAATCCAGTCCTACTAAGGGTTAAATACAAATATACATAAAAGGGGAATCATTTGGATCTTGGAGACATAATGAAGGGAATCACAGAAACAGCGTCTGCTTAGGACTAGCAACACCAAAAATTATAAGCATGGATTGCAAATATTAATCTTGTCCCTCTCAAAGACCACAAAACATGCTTCCCTTGTCCACCTGCATTTCTTGAGAATGGGAGATACAATAACCTCAACTGCCTCAGCAGAAGTACATACATGCTTCTTGACACATGCTTAAAAATCACTTTCTCAAAAAAAAGCTGCTCTTGCATTTGCCCCAGAAAAACTGTCCCAAGCAACTAGTCCACATTCACAATATCAAAAAATTCTGGACTCTAGATTTCCTTGGTAACTGGTGAGCAGCTAGGAAAACATTCTCACACATCAGCCCGCAGGATTTCACGCCTTCACCAGGAAAATGTGGCACTACAAAAACAAAACTGCACTAACTCACCAGGAAGTGAGCCGAATTTTTCTTCTGATTTTAGCAGCTCTGTAACAGTCAGGTACTGTCCTTCTTGACCAAAAGCATAAGAAGAGACAATAAGTTTTATCCTATTGATGATTTGTTATTAATGGCTTCTTAATAGTCAAGGTCATTTACTAATGTGACTGATGCAACATACTCTGGTAATATTCTCAAATCAGAGAGACATCAAAAATGAGCCTCGAGGGCAGAATTCTCCTGTTCCCATTCCCAGTAATGGGCATTTATAAAGCTACAGTAAGCCTCCAACTGCACACTGAAGCACCAAATCTAAATACAGGAGCCTGACTTGCAAAGTGAATACAGAAAAGTTTACTTTCTGTATGTTTCAAGATGTAGAGGCCCTTTATGTTATCACTATTAAAAAAAAAATAATAATAACATAAAATAAAATTGCAGCCAAGATACAAAGTTAACAAAGCAGATAAATTTGGAGTTGAGGGGTCACTCTTACATAACATCAGTCTCCAGGAGAATAAAATGTGTTGGTAAACTACAGCCTCATTAAGATCTCATGCTCTTTTCCTGTTTTCCTTTCCATGATCACTAATTACCGGGGCTTCTCCTTTCTAGTTTTAATATCTTGCTCAAACGGGTGGAATACTGGCTCTAGAGACAGCATGAGATTTTCCATTTACTTCATCAGGGCCAGGACCTCACACTCTAAGTTTGAGTGTGGCATGGCATAGCACTGTGATGCTCCTTCTGCCCTCCACCTCTACCCACCATCTGCATCCCAAAATCTCTGTCTAACAGATAACTCCAAAGTCCCATCAGTAGCAATAAATTTCTATTTTTTACTGAGAATACAACTCATATATGCATATGTGTACGGATGGGGATGCAGATATGGTTGTCAATATGTATGTACAAATTTATATCTCTAATACCAAAGTGGGAATGTACAGACACCTAAACTTTACGCGGTCCCAAAATCTGTCCAATTGTGGACTGACATCAGTCCATCACCAACATGCAGAAGAGATACCTGCAGGTTTCAGGGCTGGGGAAGAACTAAGTAAAAACCAGATTCCCCCGTAACTCACTGATTTTACCTTTTCTCTCATAGCCATAATGCACTTTCAACATCGTTATAGGTGTATGTAGAAGTGTTAATTCTGTTGTTGTTATGTATTGTTAAAGAAGATATAAATGTCTTATGACTCAAGGATCTCCAGCCAGAAGAGAAAAGTTTAAAAATGAAACAAAATGGCCATTCATAATTTAAACGGCCAACACTGCCATTGAAAAATGCTTTTCAATTTGAAGTCTATTAACAGGAAATTAGGAGATCTCCCATCAGAGCGTTACTGTTTATTTTAAAATGAAAACTAGGAACATAAAAATACTATCAGCACAAGTGTCTGATAGACCCAGAAATAAATCAAACCATTTTATTATAATTTTTACCCCCACTGTTCATCTTATAGTCTCCAACTATTCGAATAGAAGGGCTGCTCCAAAAGTAATGCCTCCTATTTTATTATATTCACAGAAGAAGAGTACATAATAGATGGTATGGCAGTAGAGGTTGAACCTTCTCACCAAAATCCTGTTACATGCTGTTACCATGTGACAGATGGCAGCAGAGGGGTACACTGACAAAATGGCATTTGACATGGAAGTGCATATGGAACAAAGGTTTGGCACTGAATTTCTCCGTGCAGAAAAAATGGCACCTGTCAACATCCATTGATGTTTGCTGAACATTTATGGAGACCAAAGAGTCCATGTGAGCATAGTGAGGTAGTGAGTGGCGCATTTCAGCACTGGTGACAGCAACAGTGGGTCACCACCGATAGTACAGATTTGTGGCAATGTATCATGCAAGCTTTTGCTCTTCGCTGGTGAAAACCCATAGCTAATGGTGGTGACTGTTGAAAAACAGTGTTTTGTAGCTGAGAATTTGCTCTGTCACAGTGCTATTGTGCTCTTTCTATCAGTTTTCAAGGAAATAAATCAGAGGCATTACTTTCAGCAAGCTATGTTTATACCCATTGGCAGTGTCAAAATGATGAAGAGACTACAATGTAAAGGGAAGCTCGGTCTAGGAATTCAGACTTTTTAAAATAGTTACACGTACAGTGTAGTGTTCAACAAAACAGGTAACTCAATATTCCAGTTGTATTGTTATTTGCAGAGCAACCAGTAGCTTGAGGCATAGTTTTAAAATTTTTCAAAATTACCTGTTTTAGAAAAATGACAACATCACATGCCTTTTCTTTCAGAAAACATTCTAAAAGTTCCTCATTCCTGTCTTATCTCATTCCAGAAATACAGTAATGTCAATCTTTCTTGTAACACTTGAGTTCTTCTGTTGGTAATGTCTAAAAACAAGGAGTATAATGAGATGGGGGAAAAAAAAAAAAAAAGAACTTAATGGCAAGCCTTATAAAAAACATAAACAGTAATTGCATGACAGCCAAAACAGCTACTGACTATTTTCACTTTGAGTATTATTTTTGATTACCAAATGATCTGCGTTAGCTCAGTCATTCCTTGATCTAGGCTTATCAGTTTACTTTTCCGATACTGTGTTTTCAGCAAAGAATTTCTACATGTTTACAGTAAAGAAATGTGACTTGTAACAGTATGGGGCTGCTTGTTTTTCTGGTTCATATCCCCTGTCACATGCCTTGAAGGCTTGGTCTTCATGAACCAATGAAACCCCGACAGCCACCAATAAAACCTGATAATAGCTAACAGTGTGAAAACATTCAGAGAAATGGGACAATGCTCTTCAGTGAGCTACATTTTATTGCAGGAAACAAGTCAGTAGTACAGTGTTGACTCATGCCTGGTTTCATAAAATTTCAGTAGTGACCAAGACCACAGTGGCACAGCCTGTCTATGGATGAAAGTGCCTGTCGCAAAGTGGTGGCTCAGAGCTTACACTCCTTAAAAAAGGACAGAGAAAAAATGCAAAGAAAACTTGCACTACTGAAGAATGGCTTCCCACTGCTTTGTCTCTCAAGACTGGGCTTTCTGATCAGGCATAGCCTCCAAGTTTCATTTAATGAGAAATATCCAAAAATCACTTTCCCAAGTCATTTTTCTATGGAGGATAAATACATACATCTGCCTCTCTTTCAAGTGAGTCCCTCATCACCTCTCCTCTCTTTAACCAGGTTGTCACTCTCATGAAAATCATTTGAAATTGTTGTTTCTACATCTTTGGGTCAAATTAGCCCAAAGGTTCAGGTGAGAAATGCAAAGATAGAGACATAGACACACTCCACTACAGCCCACTCTTCTGGGGGAAAAAATGTATCATGGCAATTTTTAAAGTGCATGAGAAAAATAAGCCTCGCTAACAGGCTTCACTACAAGGTGTGAGACATCCCCCTCAGCCCATAATTCCAATTGTTGTTTATTTGGTGATAGGGAACAGCTTGATCACCTTGTGTGCGGACAAATTACATAGCTCAGTGCTTTCTGCCAAATTCTGGTAATCGTCTTGCATGCCCCTTTTGTCTTTACATTCACTACCAAATCCAGACCTGCCACTGTAGGTAAATTTCAGGGATTTGCACTTGCAGGTGCCCAGTGCCAAATCTTGCCCTTCATCACCCATGTACTTACAGGGCTATCCTACCAGCTGCTGGTGTCTGAGTGCACACAAAGCAATACTTTATGTTAGACCATCCGCATTGGGTGAGCTCAGCGATCTCAGCTGTTCCAGTAACCTTCACTAAATCCTTTCTCCTTTTCTTTGCTCAATCCACCTACTGAAAGGAAGGCCACTTCAAAGGGAGACTCTTGGCCAGACTGACATCATGGCATGTTGAGATAATTCAGAGTAGTTATGATAAATGTTCTGTCTACAGGCATCAAGAAACAAAAGGGCTCACAGCAACATAAGATTAAACATGTTTCTGCAGTTATCTGGGGAATTGTCTTGCTGACCGTGTCCTTTCTTACTATTTTTTATAGCCTGCAAAAAGCAGAAACTTAGATGCAATTGTGTGAAATTCAGCTGCAGAGCTTCAGGCCCCTGAAAAGCAAGGTGGGTCTGCTATAATATGGTTTGCACCTGTCAGGTGAGAAAGGGCACATTTCTAGCCTCTGCATCACAGTCTCTTCTTGGTACATTTCAGAGAGAAGCAATGCTGCTAGTAATGCCACACCGTAACCATGGTGAAGGGAGGCTATGCTCTACCAGAAATGAACAAGTATGGGTAGCAAAAGGCAAAAGGATTTGAAATGGGAGAAAGCAGAACATGCCGAGCTGGAATGCTATACAAGCCCTGATCCCAGCCACTCTCTGTGCCGAAGAGCCTGGTACTCAGTAGCCCAGACATGAAAACACTGTCACAGAGCAAGCAGGGGAGTACAAAAAGATGAGCTTAGATTTGCCACATGATTGATTATGAATGAGAAATAAATAAGTATTTCATGAGAGAACCTCCGCCTCAGTTCAACTGCTCCTTGCCATGCCACCCCCAGAGAGTTTCTTCTTCGGTTTCTGTTTCTATTGCTTCTTTAACAAAGACTTCCCTCCTTCCATGACAACAATACAAGATACTTCACTCAGACTCCTACAGCTCCATCGACCTTCTTGAGATAATCAACAACTCTCCATTCCACCCTGTCTCTCATGAAATCTCACAGGATAAATAAGCTTTGAGCACTTGGCTTCTTGGGCCAGAACCAAGCCTGTACCCAAAGATAGCCTTGCAGACACCATGGCATATTGAACACAACCAGCACCACTCGTTGGCAATATAACCAGATGGAACAGCAGGACCTGCAGCACGGTCTCCTTCCCTCCTCAACACTCGTGCACTGACAAGCAGAAACACCCCTGGCCTATGGTAATTCCCAGACTGTGCCGATACGTTTCCTGAAGAATGAAAGATGCCCAGGGCTACATGTGCTAGGAGCTATTCTAGCCATTTCACAGTGCAGACACTTTAATCCCACGCCCAGGTTTGTTCAGCGCTTAAATTTACCAGCTAGCTTCACTGCCACAGAATGTGTACTTTTCTACAAGCGTGTTTTCCCAAGCAGTGCCTACAGATGACTGAATTGGTTTCATGTTGATTCCCTCCAAACATGTTTTTATGTGCTGGACAGCCTTAGCTACTGACAAAGCACTAGAGGTCTTAGCAATATTCAGCTCCTTGAGTTTTGTGAAAAAACACAGCCAGGTGGAGGAGAGCAATCCAGACTGACATACTGCTATAGAAAAGTCTTACACATGAGTTTGGTCAAACTTTTAGACCACAGAGAATTTACGTTCACTAAAACCACTATAAATACCTCAATAGCAGGAAAGTTTTAATTCAGGATTAACTAATGTTTCTATGGTTGGGAAATCATTCTAGACAACCTGAATACCACTACCAGTTATTGGTTTGGCAAAAATGTTCCTCTGTTCATGTGGACTTTTTATTTCCCTTTCCTCCCCCCCTTACCCTAACTGCTTTTATAAAAAATATTCTTTAAATTTTAAAAACACCTTTTTTTCAACCCTTCTAATACGGGCAAAGATGTATCCTCAACATAAGTTCTAGCTCTCCAGAGACCAAACCCCATTATACTTCTTGTCAAACCAGGACCTGAGGAATACCAGTATGGATGTTAACAAGTAATAGTATGTGAAAAAAAAGGCCTAATATGTTGCAGAACAACATAAAAGAAAACACCTGCCTATTCAAGCAGTACAGAAACACACACAACAGCTCAACAATGGTCAGAAATCCTCTAGTCTGCATCTTGATGAAGTAGCATGGCTGTTGCCCAGAGGTCTGCAGAAGAAAAGATGAATTGTGTAATTTTAAAATAACTGAAATAAAACATGAAGAGGAATATCAACCACAAAGTGTATTCTGAACTCTGCTTTCTCTCACTTTCTTAAACCATCCATTTATCTCTGTCAGAACAAACAGCTTTCTGAATATGCTTGTATAAGCCAAGCTCAGTGCTAGGCCTGTTCCCAAGGCTGGGCTTGCCCACTGACCACTGCAAGTCCACACATCTGCAGCCCACCACAGTCAGCAGCCGGAGTGCCTCAATATAGGTCAAAAGTGAACGTGGGCTGTACACAGCACACACCAGCACCAGGCCAGATGCAGAGAGACCCAGACTGCCTGAACAAGGCTCAAATGCAAATTCTTATGCAATGGTGTCTTTGAAGTTGTTGCCTTCAGTCACTCTGGGAAAAAGGCAAATCTGAAGTAAAATGTTGTTGAACGAGATCTGTGTGGCTCAGCTTCTCAGTAGTCTATGATCCTTGTTACTCAGAGCTGTCAGAAGGGAGAGAAGATAATATAAAGAAAGAGCTAACTGAGATTGCTGTTTTAGAATGGAAAGTTAGCATCACACACTTGTCCCTACTCGCACTAGCCATGCTTCAGAAGTTCCCTAAGCCAGGATTGACTTTGTCAGTAAAATAGAACATGTGTTAACTTACATTTTGGGTGTCCAACCTTTTGGCTTGCCTGGGACACATCAAGTGAAGAGGAATTATCTTGGGAATCATGCTCTTCATATCTGTTGTGGTTCCTATGGAAATAAACAGGAAGCATTGCTTTCAGAGTAGCCCCCGTAAAATAGACAATGCTTTTAGTATATAAGTAACAAAAGATTTTAATTCTAAATATTTTTCTTAAAATGTTTTTAAAAAGAAAGAAATACATAAAAGTTGCAGAATATGTGACTTGTTTTTGAGAAACAAATGTATCGCTGCTTCAATAGCAGCAGTTGCAAATCTTAGGGAAGTTTCAAGGTGTTCGTTAGAGATTTTTGATGGAGTTTTACTCTTCCTATACTTCATCCTTGAAAACAGCCCACATATCTGCATATTGCCAAGAAATGATGACATGAACAATGTGTGATTGTAAAGCAAAGAATATTTTTCTTTGGTAAAACGGGGATTATGGAAAGTCTGGTAAAAAGACATGATCAGATTTTTGAGTTGAATATCTGACTGCAACTCTATATGTTCCATCTGAAAATTTGCAGGTAATGTATTTATATCAACTGAAAATGGTGCCACAAACACAAATTGGTGATTTTTTTTCTTTGCAATCTTGAAACCCAATTTCAAATTTGTTTTATCGGAAAGGAAAGCATGGCTTAGTATTTTTTGCTGTTCAGTGCACTGCATTTAGTCAATTGCATGCATTTTGATATATTTGCCATAATTTGAATCAGCACAGCACTGCCTTCCCCATGCTCTGGTTTCAGCTGGCACTGTTAATAGTGCACTGTTGGTTGGGTTGTTCATTAGCAATAGGTGCATACCTCGGGCTGCTCAGCAAGCTTTACAGAGGGTGGCATTGTGTGGGCTGTATTGCCAGCTGTGCTAGATCAACAGAAAACTGCAGGCCACAGGTTGGACATTCTTGATTTACATCCTTTGGAAAGAAAGCAGTGAGTCATTTTCAATGGTTCAGGTGTTCTATTCACAGGACCTGATTAATTTTGATTGGAAAGTTGCAGAAAATTCTCTGAGATAATTTCAAATACTTCATTTTTATTATTAAGCAGTCTTAATGACTTGTGGTTAAACCACTGGTTTCACCACCACTCATATCCCTACAAAACCACATTGCTCTGCTGAACTCTATGTTTGTATTCCCTCTGCAAAACCTTTTAGCAAACCACACACATAATGTTGGGAGATACTCAGCTTCTGCATGCATTGCTGCCATCAAAGGGCCAAACCCTGAACTAGTTCTTGCATTCATCAGGAAGATGACAAGGCCAATTCAGCAGGATTTATCCATTTGGGAAATCTCCTTGGCCACACACATGAGAAACAGCTGTTGAGCCCCACCATCCCTGCTGACAGGCAACAAAGTAGAGCTTGCCCCTTCCATGGACCTCCAGTCATGAGGAATAATGACAGCTCCAAGTGTTTTCCTACTAGCACATTCAAATGACAGCCACATAAGCAGAAATACCAGGCAGAAACCAGAGTGAACACTGAGACTGGCACTACTAGATCATCAGCAGAGAGCAAGGGAGCCTGCAGGAAACAGTGCCATCTCCAACTATGGACACCACACTCGGTTTATGGCCTCCTCTTTTCTTCCCATGAAGGCTCACAGGGGAAGTAGGACTGATTTCTTCCTTTTCTTAGCTTTCCTGGCAAAATCTAAGCAGTACCACAGGCCAGCTCTTAGCAGGGAATCCATACATAAGTAGGATGCTCAGAGGCAGGGGCTGAGCAGTGGGATTGGAGCCAGAGCGCTCCAGAGCCAGCCTGGGCCAGCATGGCAGTGCCCAGGCCACAGCCAGCATTGCCACAGCGCAGAAAGAGAACCAAAGCCCCATGCTGGTGCATCTGAGTAACAAAAGTTGCTTATATCTAAACAAAGGCTTTCTGATAATGTAAAACTGATAGGAAACAGCACACATGTTAGAATATGGCATGACAGATGCTTTAAGATTTGTTTTATGTAAATTTAAACAGGCATCATTCTCTGTGACCAACTCGGTAAGGAATGCAACTCTCATTCCAGCACAGCAACCCCGTGTATGTTTTTGCTGATTTTATTTTCTGCTACATTGACCTCAGATACATATTTTCCAGCCAAAACACAACATTATAGGAAATCAGAATAGCCTCTAAAGTGATCCTGTTTTTAAGCAATTTTCTGATTTTTCATCAGCATTTTTTCCCTTCTCACGCCTGCTACTTGGCTGATACTAGCATGTTATAGCAGGAAAATGTCTTAAGTCACCATAAGTCTTTCATGCTAAGTTATTTCTTTTTCTTTCTTTCTTTTTTTTTTTTTTTTTCTGAATTACTACAACACAGGGGCCTTGCTTTCTCTTTTATCGGCGTAACTTTCCTAGAGCATACAGATACTGATGCATGGATATAAGGTGATATACCACAGAAGTGCAAGAAGAGGAGACTCACAGCAATTGAAGTCACTACATTAATTACAGAGACAGCTCCCTTTTTTCCTTTCTTCCTCAAATGCCAATTCTGAAATTTTCTGCAAGTCTCTATGGATCAGTTTAGTATCATGATTGAATTGAAACCCACAGGTACCTGATGCCTCTTCCCAGAAATGCTTCTCTCTGCTAAGTTGTTCTCTGCTATCAGAAAAATGAAAGAGCACATCATGAGCTGGAATCAGGAGGTCGAAATGCAGAAGTCTTAGCAAAGTCATTGTCTTCTCATGCTGAATCAGAAAGAAAAGATGTTTTCTGTCATTCCAATTTAGTTAATCCCACCAAGTATTTCCTGGTACAGAAATCTCTATTGCCATTACTTAATAAATACAAAGCTACTAAGATATTTTCTAAACAAAGTTCTTAAGGAAAGTACAACTGGAAAGAAACGCCCATGTGCAGCACATCTTTGCCAGAGCTTCCCTGTATGGAAAGTCTCAACTTTGCTTCCAGCAGGCTGGAGTCTACAGCTTGTTCCGAATATCTACCTCTGTGTTCAGTAGCCTGGGCATGGGCACCCACACCAATCATTGTGTTTCATCCAGGGGGAAATCAACTTTCTTTACAGATCAAAAACCCAAACTAGAGCTATCTCTCCAGCTCTCCATTGGACATAAAATTGAGCACTTCTGCTTCCACCAGGAGGGGATTTTCTTTTTAATTTACTGGCCCTTGAGCACTCACAAGGCAGAAGTCACAAGCATGACGCTATAGGAGGCAACCTGCATCAGCGTGTCACGTGTTCCCAAACTTAAAAAGTATGGAACAGTCAATCCAGCATCCCACAGCCTTCACAATACTGTAATTTAACTCACCTCTCTGATTCTGTGTTGGATGATTGTGTGGGACTTTCTTCCAGTTGCAGCCACAGAAATCACCCCCATGCCCTTCCAGTCCCTTCCCTCACCACCTGCGTGGCCCTTAGCTAACAGGCTGACTCTTACCCCATAACCACAGCGGGCTGCCTTCTTGGTGATCCTTGGACCATCCATCGTTTTCGACCACGCAACCCGAAGTTTCCTCCAGTTTGAATATTCCTGCCGTTTGGCAACATCTCCCCCTACCGGACAGAGTGCACATGGTACGTAACTAAACTTACCTGCAAGTATCGTCGACGTCTTCTGGTTTGACTCACGGCCATCAGGGATCGTTATGCTGGGAAATGGGCTTTTGGACAGAAGGACAATTAAACTGTTAAGGGATCCGCAAAAGGCAGCTGAAATAGCAGAGCCTGCACTTCTTTTAACAGGTTTACATCTTCTAAGCAGAGCACCCCACTTGAACTGTGAACAATTTACAAACATGCAAACAAAAAATAATTCTGATTTAAAATAACATTAAACTTTCGAAAAGTGAATTTCTGAATCAAGCTTTCTTTTTCCAGCAGACATATCCCTATATGTTCTCATCCCTTCATCTCTCCTCATTTAAAAGCTACTCTAGATTGTTACTTGGATGAAATCTAAGATGCAACTGGCTATTGCTGAGTCTCATTCAACATATGACGCTAGCAGCAGAAAAAACATATAAGTCTCTTCTCTCTGAGATATCTGATCTCTATCCCCCACACTGTACCATTCCATCCCTAATCCACTTCCTTTCATATCTTAGACGACTTCTATAATTTATTTTCCCTGCTTCAGAGTGGACCTTGGGATCAAAATCATATGTCAGGATGTTCCAAAATAAGGGAGTTCGCTATATGACTGGAAGAAAGCTGTTAGCTAACAATATGAACATGTCCAATCTTTTGCCTCTGTTTTCTCATTAGTGTCAACACAATATTTAATCCTCTGTGCTCTTCTGTAGCACGTCTACAAACTCTGGCACTTCATGTACCATACAGGTTGTTGCTTCACTTTATCTATCCAGGAAGCAGTCCTAGTGAAGACTTCCTAACGTTGCACTGGATGTTGCATGAAATTCACTGCATATCAGACAATTCACCGAGAACAAAGTGCAATGGAATCTTCCAAACTTCTTGGCAATTACCAGAAAATCCTAGATGGCAATATAGTGCAAGCATGAAGAAACAGAATCATAGAATCTTGTACACTGGAAAACTTACTCTGGATGTCATCTTCAAGCACGGAATACAAGCCTTTCTAAGTGAAAGAAAGTCATCAGGTGACGGAGACCAGCTCAAGACGCCTGGGACAGACGGGCTTAGGCTCTGGTGGTGCAAGAAGCAAAGTTTATTGTTGTTACAGGGTTTTTATATCTTTTAGCTACAGGAGTATACAATACTTAAATCAGATCACATTCATGTGGCTGACAGCAATACATCATCGCTTAATTAACTCTTTTGTATTATGATCAGTACAGTGATCAAAAGGCGTTCTCTTCACAGAACATGTTCTGCTCTTGGTCACAGAACGAAGAAGCTGTAGCTTATGCTTGCTAGTTTCACATGGCAGTCCTTCCCTTTCAGGAGGGGCCGCGTGTTCCCTGTTTGACCCTTTCAGGCCAGCCAGGTCTGTTTTGCTTAACAGTCTTCCTCATTCCACCCTTTTCTATTTTATTAGACCAGGGGTGGTGGTGGTTTGTTTTTTGTGTTTTCCATTTCCAATTTTTTAAGATTTATACGCAAATTTTGGAATTTATTTGTTGTTACTTTCATCAAGCATAGACAAGCAAGAATTCCTATTATTATCATTATGGCAATGACTATCAGCCCATAAATTCCATTTCTAAATGATTTGAAGGACGGAAATGCAGATTTTAGAGTGCTTATAAATGTAGTAGTTTGATTTGCTACTGAAAGATCTATATGGTGCGATTGTATCATATCGTGAATGTGCTGTCTCAATTCCCTAAGATCTAATGACGTGTTTGCATTATTCCATATGCCTTGAAGATGATCTTGTATTTTGTTCCAAGAGAATTTGGTATTATTGTATTCAACAGGAGTCACACAGATAGCTCGGTATTCTGCATGACACAAGAGAGATTCACGAGTAGCTATAATTTGTAACTGTCTTCCCAGGATGTCCACTGTATCCTTTAAGGAATTGAAACGCAGTTCAATCTTTTCATCCCATGTAGCTTGATTTTGTAACACTTTAGATACATTAATTGATAATTCATTAACATAAGCTGCTGTCTGAATACTAGTTGTTAAAGAAATAGAAGCTACTGTAGTTACTGCTATGGCAGCAATGAGTGCAGCTATTCCGGCTATTATTAATCCGACCATTTGCTTAGATCTCTCTATTAATTGCAAAGAAGTTTCTTGGAAAATTTCCATTCCCTTGTCAGCATACCAATAATGTGTCAAATTTACAGGAAGATAGACGTAATCAGGTTGTTTTACTAACAAGAAGGAACTACTGCTACTATTAAGACAATTAGAGATTACACAATCGGTACAACTCACTATGCTATTCACAATATTTAGTGGTCCGCTTAAAAAGGCATAAGGTTCTGGAACACAAGCTCGCATATAAAACTCAGTTGTATAACTCTCTGCAGTCATTGCCCATTTATTATTTATTTGAATCCAAGTCAAGTTTAATCGTTTTGCTTTGATTTTTTCCATGGCTGTGACTACTTTCCATAAATTAGAATAGAAAGTATGATTGTTTTTTGTCCAAATTCCTGAGACCAAATTAATTGGTCGCCCTTGATTTCCTATCATATTCCAATCACAGATAGTGGAATCAATGCACACCGTTTCGTTAGCTCAACATGCTCTCCATAAAGGTGCAAATTCTGTTTTTGGAGTGATTGTGCTTTGACATAAAGGAAAATTTAAGGGAGGTGTTCCAGAACCTCTTGTCCCTTTAGCTAAATCTATATAGAGAAAATTCAGAGCCCAATGAATTCCTGTTGAAACATTGGTATCCCAATCTTGCTGCACTACCACTTTCTCACACAGGGATTGTGTTTGATTCATCTGAAAACATATAGGCATACCATCAACCTTTCCAGAATAATTAAAACGCGCAGAGAACTCTATTATGTGTCCATCTGAATACTGTCCCATAAACATTGTTTGATTGTTGTAAACCGGAATGTCCACGGGTTCATCCCATGTTACTGGATGAATGATAGGAGGATTGGGTACAAATGCCCAATATGTTCCTGCATTACAGCCATGATGTAGGATCCACAAGGTACTAAGGATTAGGGCCACGAGTCGTATTTTCACTTGCATCTTTCTTTCCCATGTCTGGGTTAGAGTCAGTCTCTGCATCTTCCTTCGCAGTTTTCCCATCTTTGTTTTTGGCATGACGGACGTATCTCTCCAGTATCCACCATGGTGAGGTTTTGTCTGTAGGGAAAATACAAACATATCCTCTGCCCCAAATTAGTACAGGATCAGGACCATAAATTTTACCGTCCATTGGATTTCTCCAATATACCATTGGTTTATTTCTTGTTTTATTACTCCAGTGTCTATCCGCAGCCAATTTTCTGTCATCATCCAATGTCAAAAAATTTAAAACAAATAATGCATGTGATAACATAGAGGACGGAGTATCTTTAATTCCCCATGTCCCCCTTTTTATTTTCTTTAGTTGAGTTTTCAATAAATGATCAAATTTTTCTACTATGCCTTGGCCTTCTGGATTATATGGAATTCCAGTTTCATGGTGAATTTTAAAATGTCGACAAAAGGTTGCAAAACCACTACTTACATAAGCTGGCCCGTTATCGGTTTTTAATGATTTCGGTGTTCCCATTACGCTAAAACAATGCAAAAGATGGTTGCATACATGAGAGAGTTTTTCACCAGACAAGGCTGAGGCTACTGCAAAGTGAGAGAAAGTGTCAATTGTTACATGGACATAAGAAGATTTTCCAAAAGAAGGTACATGTGTGATATCCATCTGCCATAAATCATTAGGCATTAATCCTCTGGGGTTCGCTCCAAAATGAGGAACTGGTAATAAAGGGGCACAAGAAGAACCGTTCCGCATATTCGGAAGTCCAAAGCAAATATTCACCTCCACTTAACACAGCCTTTGCCAAGCTTTTCCAGTCAGAAGGGGGAAGAATATTAGCAGCTTTAAGCTCTTTCAGTTGTTTAAAAGGAATAGGCTCATAATCATTCAGAATGCCACCATTTGCAAGTTGACGCTGTATGACAGGGAAAACTTGAGACGGGAAAAGTTGCCCAGAAAATTCATCTATTGTTTCCCCAGCTTTCCTAGCTTCTTTGAGCGCTAATTGCATAGGGGATTGTTGCATAAGCAAAGCATCTACTCCAGGCGGAGGAGGCATTCGCCCTGCTCGACAGGCAGGTAAAACAGCAAGGGGATCTGATCGAGCCTGATCGACTGTCTGTTGTGTCTGCACAGCGGCATCATCAGCCTGTAACGCTGGGAGTACAGCCGCTAAGTCCTTATGGTGATATTCAGCAGCCTCTTTTTCTAACTCTCCCCAATCATTAGGGGGTAAAATATCCTTTGTTATGTTAGTGCCAGGAGGTTTACAAGGCGCTAATTTACAAATCAAAGGTTGCTCATATTGGGGAGGGGAGGGTGGGGGTGCCGATGGCATAGACAAAGGGATATGATCAAGAGATTTTGATCGCGACAAGGCAGGATATAACTTTTCTGTTGAGCGAGTGGTCCGCTGCCACTTCTCATCTCCCGTGTCTCCTCTGAGACATTCTTTTATTAGAGTCCAAAGCGTAAAGGTATCAATAGGTACCTTCTCAGGACCATGCACAGCATAATAGCCCTGGAGTCTTTCACCTACTTTGTTCCAAGTTTCAATATTAATAGTTCCATCCCTAGGAAACCAGGGGCATACTTCCTCTATAAAATCTAAAAAATGACTAATCTGACCCCGAGTCACTTTTACTCCTCGGGCAACTAATAATGATTTCAGCATTGCAGAAAAAATGCCTCGTTCTGTACTTGCAGCTTGTCCCATTTTATTTAACAACCTGTCCAATTCCCTAGTCCTTACCTCCCTATTTCAACTTACCAACTGCGGCTCGTGGGAGGAAGCGACGCCTTTGTCATATGGAGTCCGAAATTCCCGGGTTTCGGCACCAAATGACGGAGACCAGCTCAAGACGCCTGGGACAGACGGGCTTAGGCTCTGGTGGCGCAAGAAGCAAAGTTTATTGTTGTTACAGGGTTTTTATATCTTTTAGCTACAGGAGTATACAATACTTAAATCAGATCACATTCATGTGGCTGACAGCAATACATCATCGCTTAATTAACTCTTTTGTATTATGATCAGTACAGTGATCAAAAGGCGTTCTCTTCACAGAACATGTTCTGCTCTTGGTCACAGAACGAAGAAGCTGTAGCTTATGCTTGCTAGTTTCACATGGCAGTCCTTCCCTTTCAAGAGGGGCCGCGTGTTCCCTGTTTGACCCTTTCAGGCCAGCCAGGTCTGTTCTGCTTAACAGTCTTCCTCAATCAGGAGTAATGAACATGGATTCTCCAAGGAGAAATTATGCTCTATCAATGTGGTAGCCTTCTATGATGCCACGACCAGCTGGATAGATGAGCAGAGAACATTGCGTGTTGTCAACTTCGACACCACCAAGGTTTTGACTCTGTCTCCCACTACATCCTTGTAGGTAAGCTTAGGAAGTGTGGGATAGATGCATGGACAGTGAGGTAGATTGAGATCTGGCTTACTGGTACATTTCAGAAAGCTGTGATCAGTGACAGGATGGAGGCCTGTAGCTAACAGCGTTCCCCACGGGTCAGTACTGCATCTGGTCTTGTTTAACATCTTCTAAGGGACATAGAAGAAGGGATAAAGTGTACCCCAGCAAGCTTGCTGGTGATACAAAGCTAGGAGGAGTGGCTGACACATGAGAAGGCTGTGCTGCTATTCAGTGAGACCTGGACAGGCTGGAAAGTTAGGTAGAAAGGAATCTTATGAGGTTCAACAAGGGCAAGTGTAGAGTCCCACACATGGGGAGGAATAACTGCACGCACTAGCACAGATTAGGGGCTGATGTGTGGAAAGAAACTCTGCAGAGAAGGACATGAGTGTACTGGTGAACAGCAGGTTGATCATGGTCCAGCAGTGTGCCCTTGTGGCTCAGAAGGCTAATGGTATCCTGGGTGCTTTAAAAAGAGCGTGGTGAGCAGGTCAAGGGAGGTGATCCTCCCCCTCTACTCTGCCCTGGTGAAGCCACATCTGGAGTACTGTGTCCAGATTTTGGCACCCCAGTTCAAGAAAGACATTTCAAGAGAGAGTCCCTGTTTTCCCTTAGTTTGGTCAGTAGGTCCTTGCTCGGTCATACTAGTCTCCTGCTTTCTCTGCTTGTTTTCTTATACGGAGCTCTTGTGTTGTCAAAAAGGTGTCCTTAAAAGTGCTGCCAGCTCTACTCCAATGCTTTTCCCCTAAGGACAGTCTTCCAAGGGATCTCATCTAATAATTCCTTAAACAGACAGAAGTTCACTCTCCTGAAGTTCAGGGCCCTGACTTTCCTTTTCTCCAGGTCCATATTCCTCAAGATCACAAATTCAAACAAGGCATGGTCAATATAGCCAGACTGCCTTCAATCTGAACCTATTCAATGATCTCTGCATTGGTGAGCACCAGATCCAGTAACACTTCTCCTCAGGTCAATCTGTATAATAGCTGGACCAGGAAGTTATTATCAACACACTTCAAGAGTCTATTGAATTGTTTGCAACCCACAGTGCTTCTTTCCTAGGAGGCATCTGGATGGCTAAAATCCCCCATCAGGATGAAAGCCTGTGAATACAATGCATCCTGTAGCTGAAGCAAGAAGGCCTCATCCACAGGCTACCCCGAATCACACAGCCCGTAGTAGACCCCTTAGCATCAATGTCCTTTGTTGGACCAGTCCCTGATATTTATCCATGCACTTAAGGAGTCTCCTGGGATGCTTGCAGCCAATCATCCTGTCTCCCCAGCAGATACCTGGGTGGTTGAAATCCCCCATCAGGATGAGAGCCTTTTGTAGCAAGAAGGCCTCACGCACAGGCAGCCTGTAGTAGACCCCACCCAGCAGACGTCCTTCAATGGACCAGTTCCTGCTGCTGCCCACAAGCTCTCGTCTGACCATGGCTGTTTCTCAAAGGCAGCTCTTCTTAACACAGAGGACAACTCCCCTGCCCCTCCATCCCTATTTCTTCTAAAAAGCTGGTAGCTCTTGTTCACTGCGCTCCAGTTGTGCAATTTCATTCCATGTTTCCTTGACAGCAACTAGGTCAGTTTTTTACTTGTGCCATGGCTCCCAACTCCTGATTATTTCCCATGCTGCTGACATTGGCGGAGGCACTTCACCCAATCAGCAGTACTAGTACTAGCTTCTTCAGGGAGCCTCCTGAGGTGGCAGCGCGCCACCTCGCGGCGACAGCGGGGCGCGGAGAGCGGCGGTGACGCGCTGCCGGGCGGCGCCATTGTCCGGGCGGGGAGCGGGGGGGAACGCGCCGTAGCTCCCCTCCCCGCCCTCTACGCCGTCCCACGCGCGCCCCCCGCCGCGCAGCGGTGAGCGGTTCCCACGGCTGCGGACGTGGCCATCCGTTCCGCCGCGACGCCTGCGCCCTGCGCGTGCGCGTCGGTGCGCGGCCTGGTTTGGGGCGGCCTCGGCGCCCGCTGAGGATGAGGGCTCCGTGGCGCGGCGGAGGCCGCCCCTGAGCGCGCGTCCGGCCGAGGGCCTCTTTCCGCGCGCCCCTTTTTTCGCCGCGGTATGGAGGAAAAGTACAGCAGCCAGGCCCTGGCCGGCGGCGGCGTGCTGGGGCCGGTGGACGTGCCCAGCGCTCGGTAACGGTTGGGGCGGGCGCTGCGCCGGGAGAGGGGGCGGCGGTGCGCCCCGCGCCGGCTGCCTCCGTCCCTGCTGCCGCTGGGTGATGGGAACCGGGGCCTCCTCTTGGCGAGGCTGTGAGGGGGCGGCGAGTGGGTGACGAAGGCGGTGCCTGGTCGCCCCGAATGCCGATTTGCTCTGCTTTTACAGGTTAACTCGGTATGTTGTGCTGCTGTGCTTCGCCAAGTTTCTGAAAGCGGTGGGCCTCTTTGAATCCTACGATCTTCTGAAAGCGGTGCATCTTGTGCAGTTTATTTTCATAGTGAAGCTGGGGTGAGTGCGCCACAGGTGAAGCCTTGTCTGCTGCAGCACTGCACGCGTTGGCCGCCGAGTTCTGTGTTGGTGTCAAGATGATGCCTCCACTTTATTGATGTAGGTCGGTCACGGAGGAAAAGACACTGCAGTGGAACCAGGAAATGCTGTGATTGTAGCAGTGTTGTTCTGCCTCTTCTGTGCTCAGAGTAATTTCAGAAATTGCAGAATGTTTCCTACCTTGGAATTGATGGTACTGTGACAGTACTGAGTACACGAAACTCAGATGTGTCTGAGCTCTCTTAGAGCGTGGAAGACTAGTTCTTTTTGTTAAAACCTGTATTCTTGTAATTCTTATGAGTTTAAACTGATATTCTTACCTGACTCAGAACTGAAGTGTAGAAACTGATAGCAAATAAATATGTAGAATCAACCTTTGTTAGGATGCGCTCTGCACGATCCCGCTTTATGTTCAGCTGATATGATATGGAAGAGCATTTCTGTAATAAACTTGGCAGCACTAGAGCGTTTGGAACCTCATTTTTCCCTTTTATTTCAATTTATTTACGTTTCTAGGCTTCTCAATAGAGTGTTCCCAAACACCATCATCTTTTTTTCTCCATCACTTGGTCTTGATCACATTTGAGGAAGAAATACTGATTTCTAACACAACTTTGTATTCAGCATTCTATATGTAAGGCAGCCTTTGGGCATGTATCTTCCTAAAGAAGATCTGTTAGTAATATTGTAGTAAAATTTCTACTAAAAATTTCTTTGAGATCAGTTATTTTGATTTTTGTAAGCCACAGGTAGACTTCTTCAAGTAGAGCACTGATAACAGGTCAAGAGGAGGGCCAGTCCCATTTTGCACTGCACTCGTGTTGCCTCACCCCCCAGCACTGCATGTAGTTTTGGGTGGCATGATATAAGAAGGATATAAAACTATTAGAGAGCATCCAAAGGAGGTCTGCAAAGAGAATGGTCTAGAGGGGTGGCTGAGGTCCCTGGGTGTGCTCAGCGCAGAGCAGAGGGGCTGAGGGGAGGCCTGATGGCGGCTGCAGCTCCTCACAGGAGCGGAGGGCAGCGCTGAGCTCTGCTCTGTGTGACAGCGACAGGGCCTGAGGGAACGGCATGGAGCTGTGCCAGGGGAGGGGTGGCTGGGGGTTTGGAAAAGGCTCTTCATGGGATAGTTGGACACCAGAACAGGCTGTGCAGGACAGTGCTCACAGCCCTGAGAGGCTGGAGCAAGGACAGTGTTACCTGATGCAGGGTTTGAATTTTAGGTGATCATAAGTGGAACAGGTAGTTGGATTCGATAACTCTTGTGGCTCCCTTCCAGCTCAGGACTTTGTCAGGTTATATGTAAAATTGACTGCAAACAAAGTCCACTCACCATCAAGTTTTTTACAGGTATTTGACACAAAGAATGCATCAGGGAAAATGCAATGTGCAAATGTGGTATTACAGTGAAGAATATAAAGGAAACTTGTGTAGTAGTCCTGATGTGATGAAACACCTAATTATTTAGCACTGATCTGAATAAAAAGCTCACTGCTAATATATTAATAGGGAAAACTTTCTCCTTTTAACAGGTCTGCATTTTTTATGGTTTTATTTCAAAAACCATTTTCTTCTGGAAAAGTGGTTACCAAGCGTCAGGTGAGTTGACATGCAGTAGTAACTCACATTTTTGTAGAGGTTCTCGACAACGTGGCTGTTAACAGAAATCACCTAGAAAGAGGAACAAAGGTTACTCCACTTTGCAGATGCCATTGCAGTTTCTAGAAGTGTTTAACTAACTTAGTTTCCATCAGGAAATGTGTGTAGAATTAAGATTTTAATCTTTTATCTTGATATTTTATCTGGTGCTATACGTGTTTATCATGCACAGTAGATAACCTGTCAAAGTGCTATTTGTAGATAGTCTGGGATTTTTTCAGCATCAATGTAAAAGGGTTTTTAAAAAATTCTCTTGAAGATTGCATCAGAGAATCTAGTACTCTGTCAGAAAATAAATTTTAAAAAAATCTGGCTCATAATTGTGCAAGAAAACTAAGCTGCCTGACAAATTAGGTAAGAAGAAAATAATTATACTCTAAATTTTGTAGAACTTGCAGAGCATATGTTTTCCTGTCCATTTCTATAGCTATTGTACTAAACAGATGTTAGTGTTGATTTGTTTCTTCTGAAATTGTGGAGAAAATAATAATAAAATACCTTTCTTTTTGTAGTGGATCAAAATTTTGAAGCATGCTGTTGTGGGGTGTATCATTTCACTCTTATGGTTTTTTGGCCTAACTCTTTGCGGACCACTGAGGTAAATATCCATTTACTGTAAATTATGTTTTATCTTTTTGAACTCGTTTCTGTGATCTTTGTGTTTGTTTTTCACTTATATCTGTCAGACCATGGCTTATTTTTTGAAATCCTAAATGAACCTTCATACTTTTTTCTCTGCGTCTGTGTTACTTGGGAAAAGCCATTGGCAATTTTCCGTACATCTTTTAATTTCCTTTCTTCACTGTTGGACAAGGTGCCATTGAAATTCTTGATAGTGCTGAAACTGCTGGTGAGAGTGATACAGGTTGGAATGCTGACCGTGATTTTCATTTTTATCCTCATCTCACTCGTAAACTCATTAGTGTATATAACTGTTTGAAATCCACAGCTTGACAGCTAGTGACAGTAATTTGCACTGCTCTGCTGGGTGACTAGAATTCCTTTACCCATTTGTTTCTGGACAGTGTTTTAGTCTCATTCTGTGCCTCTGCTGTATTGGAATTGGGTAGCATTAGTATATGTCTTCCAAGTGAAATCACTTATGCTGTTTGTTAGCATGTAGGAATAAGTAGCAATAAAAAAACTGACAAAAACAATGATTAAGAACTTAGAAAAACACCTTCACTTAGAGGGAATGTAAAGCCTGAAGTTTTAAAATTTATGAATTTGAAGCTTTATTATATAAACATCAGAAAGGGTACCTAAGAAAAATAGGGTTTCTTTAAGAGATACTGTGATGGTTTTCTGAATGCTCTGTCTTCCCAAGAAGAATCAGTAACATGGTCTCTAGTGGGTTGTATTGTTGAGCAAAGAACAGCAGAGAAGTTTGGTAGATTTCACCCTGATGGCTTTCTTGTGTTCTGCCCTGGAAAGCTGTCGCAGCTTGTTAGTCAGCCTTTGCTACCTGAAGGAGGTAGCGTGCAAGTCAGAAGTAAAGAGGTTCTGATTTGCATTAGCTATTGAATGATCATCACTTCAGTAAATAGGATGTCACACAACAGAGCAGGACCTCTTTCTGGAAGCCAGAAACCAGAAACTTAGTTTTGGAGGAGATATTGTACTGGGAGTAATATTTCCATCCTGAGCAAGTGAATATCTTCTTGTACTAGAAGGAAATGACAGTTTAATCAGTAAATGACAAATTTTGATCTGTCACTTGACTCTGGAAGTTGTTTTGTGATATGTTTAGCTGTCAGATGTTAGATACTTCGCTGGTAAAGGCAAATAGATATGCAGCTTTTGAGTTGTTTAAGCTTGCTGTTAAGGTAGCAGGATGAGTCTTTCACCTTTGCTGCTGAAATTTAGGTGAAATATATCATGCTCATGAAGCAAACTCCTCCTAAATGGACTAAAGTGTTTATTTAACTTTCTTTTTAATAGAACACTGTTGCTGTTTGAACACAGTGATGTGGTTGTGCTGTCTCTCCTTAGCGTCTTGTTCACAAGCTCAGGTGGAGGACCAGCAAAGGTATTTCAACATGGTGACTTTTTTGCCAGATATAAAAAATACTTACATGCTATAAATTATCACTTTACTCAGAACATACAGAGTTCTAGACCTGTTTTCATCATAACAGCGTGGGTTTTTTTCAGTTTTGTTAGTGGTAAAATTTGAAGTATACAGCCTGAAGTAAGAAATACGACTCTCGGGGGGAAGCAGTGGGTGAGGCTGCTTGAGATCCGTGACAGCAATCTGAGAACTTTTTTTGGGTGTGAAAGAGAACGTTGAAAATGATTTTTGCGTTGCAGCATTCTTTGTAAAGGGATCAAGGACATTTATGTATATAGTAGTCCTGGCCTTTGGGCACTGAAGTCAGCATCACAGCTTTTAGATGCCTGCCTGACCTATTCAACATCTGTAGCTTTTCATATGGTTTATTTTTCTGACAAAAAGTTTTGAGTGCTTTTGTTTCTGTATGAGCCCCTATGTACTGAGTTTTTGGTCATTAATCGGAGATCTACATTTAAGACATCTTTTGTCTGAGTTCCATTGCTTGCAGTTTCACAGTGTATTCTCTAATTGTGCCCAGCCCTAAATGAAGTGACCTGATCTCAATGCCTAGCAGCCTTGGCCACCTGAATTCAAAAACAGTGATGAGTGGAAGAATATTATTTATGATGCTGTATACCTGAGGATGGAGTTTTTGCTGTGTAAGAGAATGGCTGGTTTCAGTGCTGCCTCAGACTGAGAATTTCACAATTTGTCTTGTAACTTCTGTTGGAACCCCTTAATCATTTCTACTTAGAGCAGTATAAACAGCCCAAGTAACTACTTCAATGCCTCACTCCCCATCCCCTTCAAATGACATTGTTTAGGGCATTCAGCATGAAACTGTTCATCTAGGAGAAAAAATCTTTTTCTAACCACTGACTCTAGCAGTAGATGTAGAGCTTCAGAAAAGTTCTTAGATCACACCTGGTTAAGGTGCACATCTAAGAAGGTAGAAAAAAAGGATTGTTAACCTCATCCTCTGAATGTTTCAGCTTTATGGAGTGAACTGTGGTAAAAGGAAGTCACTTGGTTTGCCAAAACAGCAATGTGATATAGCTGTGTTTGACTTCAGAGGATGAATTGTAATAACTGTTTTTAGTTGTAGATCTCAGGGTTTTGTCAAGATGATGGATATTAAAACTGCAGTTTTAAAAGTCAGGGTAGTGAAAGCTCAGACAACTGGGATTTTTTTTTTTTAATCACAGAACTGTAGGGATTGGAATGGACCTCTAGTGAATAATCAAGTCCAACCCTTCGCTAGAGCAAGTTCCCTACAGTAGGTTGCACATGTAATCATTCAGATGTGTCTTGAGTATCTCCAGAGAAGGAGACCCACAACCCCCCTGGGCAGCCTGTTCCAATGCACCATCACTCTTGCAGTAAAGAAGTTCATGATTACTTTTGTCCCTACCTCATATAAGCACTTGCAGAGCTCTACTTTCTTAGGGCCTTTGCACAGGGCTGTAGCTTTTGCTTCTCGTAAGACAAAATTCTACAGTCTATCCAGTAGATCTTGTTTATGACTTCTTGATACTACAAAGTATTAAGTCATCAGACTTAAGTAGGTGTACATTCTGTCTGGGCGAGCTGGACTGTTAAGAAAGTTTGAAGTTTTCAAGATTCAGTCTTCTTGCTTGTAACAGTCATGATTTATCCTGAGTTATACAGCAAATCTGAAAACTAGAATAAATAAAAAATTATATTGCCAATGTCAGCTTTCTCCAAAAGTGTTTTTTTCTCATACTTTTATAATTGAACTAAAGTATACTTGCATGAGGGTGGAAGGAGGAATCTCCTCAAATTTTTGAAGTCAGATTGTTGCAGGATGTTGTAATACATTTATTATTCTTTTTTCTCCAGACAAGAGGTGCTGCGTTTTTCATCATCGCTGTCATCTGCTTACTGCTTTTTGATAATGATGACCTCATGGCTAAAATAGCAGAACATCGTATCCTTCTGGCTTAGCACAAGTGTTCATTACTAATGGAATAGGGAGAGTAGATTAAGTTGAATGAACTATATTGCAAGTATTTATGTTTTTATTGATAGAAGTCTTAGTTTATGAGAATATTGTAGCATAAAATTTTACATTCCGTATAGATGCTGGTATCTGTCATCAAACTAATCCCATTGCTTGCTTTGTTGTTAACATCTGTAGCTGTGCTCTAAATTCAGTGGTAACTAATGGCCACCTTCCTATTTGCACATACCAGACTACTGTGGATTGTTACACATCTTTTAGATTAGCTTTCATTTTTTGGGAATTGTGTGCATAATGGCTGTAGCCCAACTGTGTGCAGTGTATGGTTGGCAGCCCAGCTGGCAGCCTTTCTTGTATAACCAGAAAAGCTGTTTTTATGTTTTGTAAATACAGTAGAAGTGTCAGTCCATTTCTATGCTTAAAAATGATGTGAAGTAGCTTGCAGTCCTTTGGTGAAGTTTAAACTGCATGTGGAAGCTTACTAACATGTTTCCAAAGCCGCTGAGTAGATCAGATATGATTTTAATGTAAGTTTCCAGCAGGTCTTCTCATCACTGTAAAGTGTGCTGGAAAAAGGTGTCTAAGGATGGAAAGTAGCAACACAGTCATATAGATGATAACAAGGTGAAAGTAAACTTTTTTGAGGAAAGGTGAAAACATGGAATTGAGAATGCCAGTGATGTATTCAGAAATAGTACTGATCAGTCAATCAAATTTTAAGTAAATTCATTGTTCAGGTGCTCTTTAGAAGTAGTTAAAGGCGACTAGTGGAATATTTGCTGGATTTGCTTGTCAGTTGCTCTTAGTTTTCTAAAGTTTAAATGTTTATAAACTGAAAAAAAAAGTACAAATCATATTCTAGACACACCACTGTTTTAGTGCTTTTACTAAATTTCTTTACTAGTGAATATTTTTCTAAGTCTAGTTGCTAAGATTGATGTAAGCTCTATTTTATGACTGCTATGCAGTATTTAACAGTGTCTGTGTTCTTGTGTTTTAAAACATTTATAACTACTTTCTGTGGAAAACGTTTTCATTTTTCCTGAATTTTGAGGATCTTTGGAATTTGTAATGTTCAGTTTGATTACTTTTGGTTTCAGTGATCTTTTACTACCTCCATATGTCTTTCGCATTAAAAAAAAAAAAAGAAACACTTCCTTAATTTTATTTAGCTGAGGGACATCACGACAGTGCTCTTACACATGTTCTGTATACAGTCATTGCTTTCCTGGGTGTTGCTGATCACAAGGTAAATAACTTAACATGTTTTAGTATGTTAATAACTATTTGAGTTTGTAGGTAAAAATTTCTGCTGCTCAGAATTCAAATTAAAAAAAGAGAGATCAACACTGCAGTCGTAAACCAGAACTAAATCAGCTCTATAGATTTTGCATCTTCACTAAGGTAAGATTGATTTCATCTGAGCCCACCCAGGGAGTGAACAAGAATGTAGAGCAAGCCAGTCTCTGCAGTGTACTTGTATAGCTGATAAGGACTTTCCTTAACACATATGTTGAAAAGTCCCATTAAAATCATCGCAAGGCACTCCATTTAATCAGCGTTTTGGATTTTGTAATGCATTGCATACAAGATACTTTTTACTCACTCTTCCAGTCTGTTTTGTTTCTGATTTATCTTTTCCGAGTGTTCTTCTTTAGACACTTGAATTTGAAGACACTAGTTCTGATACTTCTTATTATGTTTATTATCATTTACTGCTTATTTACTGTTTTTACTATTTATTTTTAAGTATTATTTACTTATTATTTATTGTTACAGGTTTGACTAGGCTGAGCGAGTTGTACTATTAGCTTGGTCTTGTTGCTAAATTTGGCACACTGATAAATAAAATAGATGAAAAAAATCTAAAACAGTTGAGAAAGTTTAATGTCAGAATAACTTTGATGTTTGGGAGGCTGGTTAACTGCAAAACTGAACTATGTTCTAAGATGTTGTGTGTGGAGTATCTTACGATTTGTTAATAGAAGAGTCTTGAAATATTGTGAAATATTTCACAAGAAATATGTTACAATGCAATTAAGAGAATGAAAAGGTTGTGGAAGTATTAGAACAAAGCCGAAGTGACATGACTCCTTTGAGACCATCTGCTTTCAATGCTTTTCTTTTCTTTTCTTTTTATAATGGAAGATGTTATGAATACATAGTACATAATCATATATGTTGCATTATTGCTTTAACTAGAACAACAATTAGAGCAAGCTTGTCCAACCTACATCCCACAAGTAACATGCAGCTCAGCCCAGCATGCATTGTGGTGCACTGACTAAACACAGTCCTGTGAACAGCAAAAAATAGTTGTCCTTGCTCTCCATTTTGATTAAAAATAAAAATAAAAATTGAGAATAGATCTCAGGATTGTGGAAAAAATATCAATTTTTGGTATATTTGCAACGCCCATTTTCAGTTGGCATAAATACATTACCTGTGAATTTTCATATGGAATGTAAGAGTTGCAGTCAGATATTCGACTCAAAAATTTAGTCTTGTCTCTTTACTAGACTCTTATAAGCGTTCTCTTAACAGAGAGAAATATCCTTCCCCAGCCAGTCATGTGTCATTCATTGCTTTTTGGCAGTATGCACATTTGTGAACTGCTCTTACCAAAGATGAAGAGTAAAATTTCATCAGAAATCTGTGATGCAAACCTGGAGTCCTCACTAAGAATTGCGGCCGCTGCCATTGAACCAGGGTGATGCATTATTTGCACAAAAACAACTCAGATACTCCACTACTTCTATGATTTTGTTGCTCTCTCTTTAACAAAAAAGATTAAAGACTAAAGTAAGTTTTGTTACTTACTAGATGATACATTTTATAAGGGCTGCTCTGAAAGTAATGCCTCCTATTTTATTTTTTTGGCCCACAACACCAGTGGTAGGTACTGTTGATATGGCAGTGGAAGTTGAACTTTCCCACCAGTATTCTGTTGCATTTTGTTGCCGTGTGACAAATGGCAGCAGAGGAGCAGTTTGGCAAAATGACATCAGACATGTACATGCGGAACAAAGCTGTGTCATTGAATTCCTTCACATGGAATTAAATGACACCCATTGACATTCACTGATGCTTGCTAAACCAAATAGTGGATATAAGTACAGTGATGCAGAGTGTGGTGCATTTCAGCAGTGGCAGCAGTGAGTCGGTCACCTCCACTGGTACAAATTTTCAGTGCAGGCTGTATTGATGAAAGCCTTTTCATCACTGGTGAAAATGCATAGCTAATAATGGTGACTGTGTTGAAAAATAATGTACTGTAGGTGAAAATTTGCTCTATCAAACAGCGTCATTGTTCTCTCTGGGTCTGTTGCAGTTTCCACAGAAATAAATGGGAGGCATTAATTTTGTAGCAACCTACATATTTTACATGCAGCCTAAGACAATTCCTCTTCACTTAATGTGACAAAGGCTAGCCAAAAGGTTGGAAATCCATGAATTAGATGAAATATGCTGTCTTTGCTCTTTGTTGATAAGGAAAGCAAATGACTTTGTGTGTTGTAATGTATTAGGCTCATGAGAAGTATTGACAGAATCTCTCCTTGTTTCCAGGGAGGAGTACTGCTTCTGGTACTGGCATTGTGTTGTAAGGTTGGTTTTCACATGGCTTCTCGAAAGCTTTCTGTCGATGTAGGTGGAGCCAAACGTCTTCAAGCTTTATCTCACCTTGTGTCTGTACTTCTGTTGTGCCCATGGGTCATTGTCCTCTCTCTGACAACAGAGGTAAGATAGGAAGCACAAGTTAGAAAAAAATAGATCATTTTTTGTAATTCTTTTTCTTATGAAATGCAACTTAAGAATGTTTTAAATGAAAGATATACAACCATCAAAGTCGTCCTCTTTTTTTTTTTTTTTTTTTTTTTTTTTTTATGAGAGAGAGCTCTGTATGAATTGGCTCCTCTGCATCTTAACGTAAATATTCGTGTGCTAACTTCATAGAATCATAGAATGGCCTGGGTTGAAAAGGACCACAATGATCATCTAGTTTCAACCTCCTGCTATGTGCAGGGTCACCAACCACCAGACCAGGCTGCCCAGAGCCACATCCAGCCTGGCCTTGAATGCCTCCAGGGATGGGGCATCCACAGCCTCCTTGGGCAACCTGTTCCAGTGTGTCACCACCCTCTTGAGTGAAAAACTTCTTCCTAATATCTAACCTAAACCTCCCCTGTCTCACTTTAAAACTATTTCCCCTTGTCCTATCACTGTCAACCCACATTGATAGTGGGAAACAGCTATTCCCTCTCCTGTTCATATGCTCCCTTGAAATACTGGAAGGCCACAGTGAGGTCTCCCCAGAACCTTCTCTTCCCCATGCTGAACAAGCCCAAGTCCCTCAGACTGCTCTCAAGGAGATCTTCCCCCAGTTTGTGCAAATACCTGGCATTGCCCCGGCCCAAGTGCAGCATTCTACATTTGTCCTTGTTGAACCTCATCATGTTTTCATGGGCCCACTTCCCCACCCTGTCCAGGTCCCTCTGAATGGCTTCCCTTCCCTCCAGTGTATCGACTGCACTGCCCAGCTTGGTGTTGTCTGCAGACTTGCTGAGGGTGCACTCAATGCCATCATCTATGTCACTGATAAAGATGTTGAACAGTGATAAAATGTTGAACTTTATTTCTTTTTATATGTGATAACATTATTTTATATTTTTAGCTTCAGATATAGCCTGGGTTCTTTTACTAACACTGTGCAAGGAATAACTAATATAAATTTTCCCCCCTCTTCCCTTCCCCCCACCAAGTAGTATATATTGTAATTTGAAAGATACATTCATTGTGCCCTCCTGATTAGGAATAATAGAATGATGCAAACACAGTATTTCACACAGCATTGTTTTTAAGCATAGGAATGCTTTAAATAAGATACAGGAATGCTAATTACCTACATTTGTCTTTCTATAGCTTGAATGTTTTGTATGATTTTTGGTTTTACGGTTTTATATGATCAATTTGAAATACAAAAGTACTGATGGATTGCTAAAAGGATTTTTAATGAAAATGGACTGGATGAAAGTGGTATAATGGTGAATAATCTTGTTTGAAATGTGGGTTTTTTTCTGTTGTTGCAGAGCAAAGTCGAGTCTTGGTCTTCTCTCATCATGCCTTTCATAACAGTCATCTTTTTTGTTGTGATTTTGGATTTCTATGTGGAGTCCATATGCTCTGTCAAGATGGAATCTTCCAAATGTGCTCGATATGGATCCTTTCTTATATTTGTTAGTGCACTGCTTTTTGGCAATTTCTGGACACATCCAATAACAGACCAGCTTCGAGCTATGAACAAACCAGCACACCATGAGAGCACAGAACACGTTCTTTCTGGAGGAGTGGTAGTGAGTGCTGTTTTCTTCATTTTATGTACGTATTCATGTTTCTCTTTGAAAAAATTTGTTATCCATGTTACTTGGAAGCCAGTGAGAAAATAGCAGTACACAAAATGCTTTTGAATGAGTTTGCGTGGATTCTTTTGGATAAAATGAGCATGCAAATTTGCACCCTCTTACTGTACAAAACAAAACAAAAAAACAGTGGAGTGTAACTGTCAAAGAAGTAATTAATCTAATCTTACTTAGTAATGAAATGTAGTGGATGAAGCTGACAATCAGTTTACTGCCTTGTAATTTCATGTTATCTATGTCTATGATGTAACAAATGGTTTATAAGCTTCACAGCTATTTTATAAAAATAAAAACTTTAAATTTTCCTTGCAGCGGCCAATATCTTGTCCTCCCCCTCCAGGAAGGGGCAGAAAGGCACCCTTATTGGCTATTCTCCTGAAGGCACTCCTCTGTATAACTTCATGGGTGATGCAATACAGCAGAGTTCTCAGTCATTGCCACGTTTTATTAAAGAGTCATTGAAACAGATCCTTGAGGAGTATGATTCTAGGCAGATCTTCTATTTCTTGTGCCTAAATCTGGTAAGTCTGCTTGTGTTTTTTTCAACTCAGTTATACGATATGAAGGGTTATTCTTTAAATGATTCCTGTGATTGATTGATTGGTTGTTTTGTTTTTAAGGGGTTTTAGAATCTTCAAAGAGAAGATTCTAATGGCAAGTTACAATGATTTGTTATCACAGTGGAGCACTGATTTTGTGTGTGACTAGTTCACCAGCAAGTAAATGTGTGTAAGAATAGTAGGGTCCTCTTCAAAACTGAGATATGTCAATATTACCAGCAGATAAGATGAAATTAATGAGGCCTTCATACCCAGGGATGGCAAAATAATAAGAGTCAGATTGAGTAATGTAATTTTGGAGTAGACAGTTTTTAATATTTTTTATTTCTAGCTCCCCTATCTTGAAGAGGGAAGGGTTGGGCAGTAAGCAAGACTGATAATATTTGCAAAGATCTCTGCCAGTTTTGTGAGAAAATAAGGGGTAAAAAAATGGAGCATCCATTAAAACCTTTAAGGAATTGCATTATGAAATTTGAAAGGTGAGAGAAGTATACAGGCAGACCAGTTAATAAAGAATAATAAATGATAAGTATGTCCTTCTGAACACTAACTTCTGATATTGAAACAGTCAGCTAATCAGAGAAGGCTTTTTGTTGATTTTTTAAATTCTTCTGTTTTGGAATCTGTAGGAGAACTGGTAGCAGTTGATTTGGTTGATTACTGGAATATGTAAATGGTTACTTATTTCAGCCACTCAGATGCTCCTACTATATTCTTTACATAAGGAGCTTTGGCTAGTGTGACATGAAGAGCAACTACTTCTTTAGCTGTTTATAACTTGTGAAGCAGGTGTTTGTAGATGTATGGGCCAGGATCACAGAATCCCAGAATGGCTGAGGTAGACAAGGACTGCTGGGTCCATCCAGTCCAAATGCTTCTCAAGGAGGGACATCCAGAGCAGCGTGCCCAGGTCTGTGTCTGAGCAGATTTTGAAGATCTCCAAGAAGGAGACTGTACAGCCTCTGGGTATCTTGTGCCAGTGCTTAGCCACCAATACAGTTAAAAAGTGCTCCCTTGAATTTAGACAGAGTTAGGAAAACTATTTTTTTTTCTAGTTCAATTGAATCTTTTTAATTTTCTTTTTTTATTGTTTACATTGGCTCTTGGAAATAATTCTGTAAGTGACTGCCATGAGTTGTCCATTTAACTGCAATTGTTAGACCTGTTTTGTTCATTTGATGTTTTTTTGAGATAGTCTATGCAAAACAGGGATAAACAGAGTTGATTTTGATGTTCATGATAGGCAAGATTAAAGTAGTTACAGTGTTTAATGGCAGTGCATACATTTTTGTTTTCATAATGGTAATTTAAAATTCTAAGTAAGAACTTGGATTTATTTATTTATTCATTCATCTGTGGCTTTTGGAAGGGTTGGTTCCCTTGGAGAAAGAAAATGTCCTGCTAACTGCCAAGACATTAAATTACAATTTTATCTTCCAGGAAAAACTTAAACTCCTTTTCATTTCAGGCTTTCACTTTTGTGGAGCTTTTTTATGGAGTATGGACCAATAGCCTTGGTCTTATATCTGATGGATTTCACATGCTTTTTGATTGTTCTGCATTAGTGATGGGGCTTTTTGCAGCTCTGATGACAAGATGGAAAGCAACTCGCATATTTTCCTATGGGTATGTATATTAACTCCATTAAAGACTATCTGAAAATTATTCTACTTGCTTATTTTCAAACTGTCGCACTGTAAAGATATCTTCAGGATGCTTTTAGTTGTGCGTGCTTCTCTGGTTCTTT
Organism: Lagopus leucura; assembly: GCF_019238085.1. NCBI lineage: Eukaryota > Metazoa > Chordata > Aves > Galliformes > Phasianidae > Lagopus > Lagopus leucura. Next base: position 5,154,478 of record NW_024962268.1, on the reverse strand, counting down.
TGCTGTGTCTTGTCTCTATCCATGTGTCTGTGTCTTGTCTCCATTCCGTTTGTGTTCATGCCTGTTACCATATTCCATTCGTGTTCATTCACTGTTACCCAGCTAAAAAGTGTTTGAGACCTGATTAGCATTAATCTCTGCAAATAAAACTTTCACTGTAAATATTACACAGAAACATTCTAACCATATGTACAGCATGTATGTATATCATCTAACAGTATATTGAAAGTCACTGTTCATGTGGGGATTTCATATGCACTAATGTAATTAAAAGTTGTTGAGTCTGAAGCCCTACATGTATAGTCTATATTAAAAAATACTTGTGTTATTAAAATTTTGTGCTATTGATCTATGAACAGTTGCAAGCTAGGCCACCTAATGGGAAAAAATAAGTAGCCCAGACATTAAGGTATGATTTCACGGGACCAAGGAAGAAAAAAATGAATCTAAGTTGTATTAAATATGTTACAATTTAATATATTATAACTTTGAAATTTGTGCAGGATACTCATTCATTGCTTTCAAAAGTTCCGATATTGTCTTTCAGATACGGACGTGTAGAAATTCTCTCTGGCTTTATTAATGGCCTCTTTCTGATGGTAATTGCTTTCTTTGTTTTCATGGAATCGGTGGCCAGACTGGTAGACCCTCCAGACATAGATACTAATATGCTAACTGTAAGTTTGTTACATATGAAAGCTGTTTTGCAGTTAATTGTTTTTTTATTCTGATCTTTAAAAAAAGAAGAGAGACTGAAGTTGCATGCTCAAGAGATCCGAACTGTGTCTTGTCTTTTCAATAGATAATTACAATTTTAAAATCCAAACCACATGTAATTCTAAATATGGATATATATAGTTGTCACGGAGTTGACCAGATCAATCTACGTCCGTGATGCGGGCAACAGGCCTCTGCCCTTCTCCCCCCACCCCAGCCCCACAAAAAATGGGAAGGAAGGAAGGGAGGAAAGGAACAGCGGCAACAATCTATGGAGGAAAACTTATTTTACTATAATACCAGAATACAAGATAACAAAATATAGTACAATTTAATGGAAATTGAGATGAATAAATCAGACAAGATGAGAGAGGGAGTTCCCGTGGCCGAGTCAAACCTGAAAAGCTTGGAACGACTAGGAAAGCACCTCCAGCACCCACTGCAGGGCAGTAAGAAACCGCCCCCCACCCGGAAGGGCCAGATCCCATGACTGCTGTAACGTACAGGGATAGGTACCTGGGATTGGGTATTAACACTTCAGTGCCCCGTACACTACATAATGTTTTGATGTGCAATACTGAAACCTCAAAAAACATAAAATCATGACATTCCACCCCTTATTCTACATCGTTACATCATGCTTAGAATATATGTATGCATATATACAAACAAACAAAAAATGATTAAAATGCATTACACACACATGCCTATATACGTATACATAGAATTACTAACTGCACTCCCTGGTATCATGTTTCCTTGTGGTACATATTGAACATCCCCATTTTTCTGCATTACCCACCAAGTGGATCCTGGTCCCTGGGCAAAAACTGTACCACGGAGAGATTTGCCCTTTCCAGAAGCTGGAAGAACCCAAACTGCCTTTCCTAACATGTTCTTTACATGTACAACAGGGACTTTATCTCCCTCTACGGTATGTAGGGAACTGGATTGGTTAGGACCATCACGATTGATAGATCCTCTGGTATTGACTAACCAGGTGGCTTCTGCCAAATGCTTCTCCCAGTGCTTAAATGTTCTGCCACCCAGTGCTTTTAGCATCGTTTTTAACAACCCATTGTATCGTTCAATTTTACCAGAGGCTGGTGCATGGTAGGGAATAGGTAAATCCACTCAATGCCATGATCTTTGGCCCAAGTATTTACAAGAGAATTTTTGAAATGAGTCCCATTATCTGACTCAGTCCTTTCTGGGGTGCCATGTTGCCACAGGACTTGTTTCTCGAGACCTAATATGGTGTTTTGGGCAGTAGCCTAGTCTTTCATTGTCAGGTTTTCCAGCACAGAAACCTGAACTACTGATAATGCTCCTTAACAAAGCTCTCTAAGAGCAGAGAGAAAAAGAGATTCGTTCTAAAAGCTAAAAAGCAGCTATGCCCACATTCTCCACCAATATAATTAAATACAGTTTAATTATTAGAGTTGTTCTCAGTTTCTTTCAAAGATCTTAAAACTCTGATCTTTTTAAATGGTTGTCTTTCAACAAAAAAAAAAAAAAAAAAAAAAAGATACTAAGACAATAATCTGTACAGGACAAAACTTGGCTCTGCTATTGCATATACCAATGTCAATTACTACAAAAAAACTTTCGTGTTTTTTTCTGAGAAATGTCGAAAGTTAGTCAGGATTTGTAACGTGATAATGATTGTACTGCTATGGCATAGGTAATATGAAGCTGTTGAGTAGTTAAGATAACAGTGTCTGTGTCTCACTACTTTCCATGCCCTCTCCAGGGGCTCCCTCATTAAGTTTTCAGGGTTTCGTTGCTTTCTCCCAAACTCTTATCACTTATTTTATTCAAACCAAATTTTTAAATTATAGAATTCTGAGAGTCTAAGCCTCCATTTATCATTCTTACACTTTCATTTGTGTTATTCTCCCTGATACACTTGAATTTGTGCTCTCTTCTAGCCATTTTGTTAACAAAGATTTTTGTGTAGGTAAAATTAGATGTGTGCATTGCTGGATTTAAGGCCTGACTTAACTTAAGGCCTGATGGCCCCTGAGCAGTATTTGCTTAACTTGTATATTATGTGAAATTACTCTATTGCAGATCACAAGTTTTTCAAGAGAGGAGTAGAAGAGTAGGTAAAGATAGAAAAATCACAACCAAAAAAACAGTAGTTGTTGTCCTTGGTTAACTACAATTTTAGATGTGTACACGTCTTAAATTGATTTATGCACTTTTTTTCCTGCCAATGAATGAGAACAACACAAAGCCTGTAGTCAAAGCACTTTCTCTTTCTGGAAGTAAATAAGAACAATAATCTCTTTGAAACTTAAGGTGCCACCCACCTTCTCATGGTATGTGCGTATTGGGTGTTGCATTTTGGTGTCAGTTGTTGAGTGGGATTTGGAGTTGGGATATGTAGTGACATCAAACACTTCTCTCCCTCTTACAGCCAGTCTCTGTCGGAGGGTTGATCGTAAACCTGGTTGGTATCTGTGCCTTTAGCCATGCACACTCCCATGGGGCTTCTCGTGGAGGCTGTCATTCACATGAGCACAGCCATTCTTACCATGGACACGGCCACAGCCATGGGCATGGCCATTCCCACAATGACCATGGGCACAGCCATGGACATTCCCATGTGTCTTCAGGAGGAGGCATGAATACCAACATGAGAGGCAAGTATGGATTGTTGAATCATAAATGACATATCTGATCTACAGCAGAGTGATGTTTTTCAGATTAAACCCCAGTGCTATGTACCTTTCTTGAAATCTCTCTCCAGAAATAATCTGGCAACCAAGTAACGCTGTATACATTTATTTCTCAAAGTGTTTATTCATAACTAAGTTTAACTTAAAGAACATAACTTGAATTATTTTTTCACGTGGCTTTCTGAGATGTGGGTGATACCAATACAAAGAATTAAGCGGTCTTCGTTAACATTAATAACCTTAGTCATCATAAACTTTACTGAAAAAAATGCAGTTATCATTTCTAAGTTCCATCTCAAAATGCAAGTAGAATGTCTCGGTCTGTAAAGCTATTGCCATACTTCTAGGTATCGTGTTACAGCTGGATGTAAAAGCCCTAGGGGAAGGGATAAAGAAGCAGAAGAGCAAATGTAGACTAGCAATCTGGGATATGAAGCAATATGCTTCTATTTGGGATTCAGAAGATAAGGTGGTAAAGAGGAAATTTTCCAAATCTAAAATTGGAAGCTGAGGAGGGCAATATATATAAAATTTTAGAACAGCTACTTCTTAGACTTTTCTTCCGTACCAGTTAGAAAGCAGTTCTTTACCAACTGCATCACTTACACAAAAGTCTATAAAAGAATGACCTTTGTGTGTAAGCTTGTTAGAGCATAAACATTTTAGCTAAATTCTTCTGTTTCATAGATTAGTTGACATCCATCATTAGTTAAGTTGACTCTTCTGTTTTCAGGCATTATATTATAACGACTCTGCATCTCTAGAACTGTTCAGCATTCTTTTAAATCCTGGCAGTTAGTAAGTACTAGTCTTACAAATCATTAGAAATTAATTTTTCTATACTCTGAGTTTACACTGGGAATGATGCCAGTCATTAAAGCAATAGGAAGAGTTATTCATAGAGTATGTAGACAGTTGTCTCAAAACTTTGAGCAGAGTTAGCCTACAGAAAAACAAATGATAGGTTAGTACCTGTCAGTATGAGCAGGCCAGTGCATTCACAGTGATCTCTTCCTGTTCCCTTGAAGATCAGTAAGCACTGATCCCTTTCAAGGGAATGTGTATTATGCAAGTCCCACTAACAAAATAAGACTTTGTATTTGTATGTGGCTTAATCTGTAGATGCCTGCCTAGATTGTTGTAATGTACAGTGAAAATGCTTTTCCTTCCCTACGTTGATTTCTAATTAAATACTAGGTAAATGAAATGCTCTGTTTAATTTTGCAGCAGATTAGGCAGGTGGCCTGAGGAAGGCTAATGTCATAGAAGTGAATGTGTTGCTGATGAACATCTATGTACATCTTAAGCATAAGTGTTACTCTTAATCACTCAGTGTGTTTTGTTTTCAGGTGTGTTTCTGCACGTGTTAGCAGACACTCTTGGCAGCGTGGGTGTTATAGTGTCTACCACATTTATTCAGCAATTCGGATGGCTGATAGCTGATCCCCTCTGCTCTCTTTTTATTGCTACATTGATTTTTCTCAGTGTTATCCCACTACTGAAAGATGCCTGTCAAGTGCTTTTGTTGAGGATACCTCCAGAACAGGAGAAAGATCTGCATGCTGCTTTAGAAAAGGTCAGAATTCCCTTCTATCCCAGTTTTTTTATGCCGTTGTACTGTAAGCAGCATCTCTCTGGGCCACTTGGGTCAGCTGTCCCTGCTGACCCAGTTTCTTTTCCCGGTTTCTGGTCCACGCATAGCAGACTTGCTGGATTGAATCAAAGTTGGAAAAAGAGGAACTCTTGACAACCATAGAATCAGAGAATGGCTTGAGTTGGAAGGAAGCTCAGAGATCACCTGCTTGCAAGAACCCTGCCTCAGGCAGGATTGCCAGCTGTTAGATCAAAAGCTAGAGCAGGTTGCCCAGAATCTGCAACCTGTGTTCAACAGCCAAAACACCAGCGTGTTACCAACAGTTTTAGCTACAAATCCAAAACAGAATATCATACCAGCTGCCACGTCCCTGGCAGGCCCAGTGCAAAGATCAATTTCTAAAAATGATGAATTATGGAAGTATGTTTCTGAAGAATGTACAGCTGTGGTAACTATATAGCTCCCTATCCTGGGTAACAACATAACAGATACCCTATAAGTGACTTAAAGCCCAGAACAAAGTTGGTCTGTCCATAGATGTCACTGAGACTCCAACAGTTGTGTTTTTTAACTCGTCCCTTTTCACACTGCCCTGTGCTCAGTTTTCTTTTGGCTTGTAACAGCTAGTATTTGACAGTAGAATGGTAGCCTGTAGGTGTTGCACTATTTCTCTGTGACTTAGCTGGAAGTGCAGCTTTGTTTCTCTGTGGAATAATTGTTGTCAGTGTGCATACACACGTGCAATTTTAAGATGTGTTTTTGAAAATAATTACCGCTAATGTAAATTCTTTACAGATTCAGAAAATAGATGGAGTCATATCCTACAGAGATCCTCATTTTTGGTGTCATTCTGCAAGTGTTGTGGCAGGTACAATACATGTGCAAGTGGTATCAGATGTGATGGAGCAGAGAATTGTGCAGCAGGTAAGGTGCAAAGTTTTTAAGTTTTTTTTTTTCACATTATTTCTTACTGTGTTGCACTGTTTTTGTAAGCTGTTGCCTCTAATGCTGTAAGTGCCCTGGTCTGCTGTTGCAGAAGTGTTGTTTGCCAAAACTTATCCCAAAACAAACAAACAAACAAAAAAAGAGTTTAGGGAAACATGGATAGTGGAATTATATCTGCTGTGAGAAAGAGGGAGGAGGTTGGTTCCATGTTTCGAAACAGGCAAATCTAGATGCTAACATGGGTTTGCTACTGACTTCATAGCATCTGTCAACCTCAGGTGCTTTTTTCTAAAACACCTTCAAAGGTTGCTTATTTCTTCATATGATGTGCTGAGAATTTGCAGAAATTGCAGAGCCATACTGTATGAAGCTATCTTCACTCTGCCAGAAAATTGAAATTCTTTCTGATAGTATTTCTTTAATCCGCGATATTTCAGAGTGAGAATTGAGCAAGTTATTGTGATATGCTTATGAAGTGTAATATTAATGTTATATTCAGGTTACAGCAATTCTGAAAGATGCTGGAGTAAACAACCTAACTGTTCAAGTGGAGAAGGAAGCTTATTTTCAACACATGTCCGGCCTCAGTACAGGATTTCAGGATGTACTTGCAATGACTCAACATCTAGAATCCATGAAATATTACAAAGATGGGACTTACATAATGTGACAAAAATTATGTTAGCCAAAGGGAAGATGGTAGATCTGTAGGATTCCACGTCTGTATTATTTTTGTCTGGGGATATTGCACATACATGTACAGAAAAAAATGTACTATAGTCTTGATTTTTTTTAAGCATTGTATCTGTAATAAGATTGAATCAAGATGCTTTTGTAAAGGAAATAAGGACTATAATATTTGCTGTATATGTGAAAATAATGGAAATCCTAAGTACTGTACATTGTGTGGTGTTCATTAAACAGAAATCTTACCACTGGTGGATGAACATTTATATGTATTCCATGTGTTCTCTTAAGTATGGGACATCATGTTTATGAATTTATTTTAGCAGTAAGAAATTGAAGTAGTTTATATTGAGCTACAAACAAAATCAACTGTACAGTATTTTTCTTTCTTCCAGAAGTAGTTTGAAAACTGAATAAAAAATATTCACACATTTATTATGGGGAGTAAAAATTAAGCTGAATTCAAAAATGAGTTTTTTGCAAAGTTTGTTAGATAATAAATACACAGTTTTTGTATTATGTCTCTGCATCTAGTACTGGTATATAACCTTTATAAGCTGCATCAGAGCAAATAGACGTTACCATTTTAAATTTACATCAAAGTGTTTCTTAAGGGGATAAATCCACATCAACAGTAAAAAACTGGAAAAAAAATGCAGACGCTTTCTTTTGTTTGCTGGAAGGACTAAGAATCATAAAGCCTCTAAAAATGATGTACTTTTTTGTGTATACCTGCGAAGACAGTAGTTAGTAGCTTAAAGTAATGAATTGGGCAGTATGCTAACAATCAGCAAATCTTTACTTCTACAAGACAGATTATTTTGTCATCTACTTAATTTTTATCATACAGAAGAAACAAGCTGGATGGACTTCATATTCTCATATTCTTTGTGATAATTAACAATTCCAGGGCTTTCAGCTCTGTCAAAATCAGTTTTACAGTGGCAGTTAATAAATCAGAGAAAGCAGCTGTGTGAGCTGGCAGGTGAAATCTTCTTTGCTTGTGACTCAGTTGTTGCTAAAGTGCTATTCAATTGCTTTATCTTCTTTGAATTTTGTTCAAGATAAGCTGGGGTGATTGAATATCTAGTTAGTAAAAAGGGAAAGCCTTCCATTCTGGATAGGTAATAAAGGCATAATTGAGCTATTGGGTTTTGATATATATATATATCAATATATTGAAGATTTAACTGTAATACAATACAGCTGCAGGTGCACATTAGCAAATTGCACTGATTATGTTACCCAAGGAAATAGTCCAGGTTTAGAATGCCACACTGTAGTAGTCTGGGACTTGACAAGCTATTGAAACAAAGTGTAAATTAAGAGTCAATGATAGGAAAGAAGGATGTACTTAAGAAAGAATAAATGCATTTTGGGGTCTTGGAGAAGACAAATCTCTCTTTAGGGAAAACCTATTTGCAGCATTCATAATATACGTCTTCAGAGGCAGTTACCTTTCCATTTTCCTTTACCTCTTTCTCTTGCCTGAAAACCCTTAAGTATTTTCCCTGAAATTCAGGAGCCAATTCAGTTGTTAGCAAGAGTGAGTACATATTTCATAATTCTGTGTATCACAGCAGTCCCACATTGTGATGCAGCTTTCTTGTTCTAGGTACTTATGTGTCGTAACAGAGATTTAATTCTTGATGTTATTGAAATCAGGTGAAGTGTTTTAAACTTACTGTATCAGATCAGCTTTAGCAGAAGTGCAGTCTGAAATACCCCTGAACAGTTCTGCTTGTGATCAGACTGTATATACAAACTGAGATGTTTCTCTTCTAACAGGTAAAGTTGGCCTTCCGTTCTGTCCTGCTGGTGCTGTATTTGTCTCATACTGCATTACTGTATTGGCATTACTGCAGAACCAGCAGAATTCTCAAATTTTGATCTCGGCTTCTTCAATTTCATGCCTTTTGTAGTGGTTTTCTCACCTTCCCTCCTCTGCAAGGCTCATGGCAGTTCAGTAACTGTGCTGTACTTACAGTTGTTTCAAAAGCATAGCAAATGGTTTCTGGTTTTGAAAACCATTTTCAAGCAAGAAGCTTCAGTTGACTGTACCACTCACATTGAAGTGATTGCAGTGGCACTGACGGCATTTTACCAAACTGAGCACTACTCCAGAAGTTTGTTGTTTTTATTTTTGGTTGGTTTTATGCTGTTGTTGGGTTTTACACGCAAGCTAGCTTAGCCTAATTGAAAAAGCCTTATTGGTTGTCATGGCTCTCACTAAGAAATGCTGATTTCCTGCTTCAGCTGCTCATGCTGGGACACAAACCACACTAAGGTGGCTGAGAACATCTTAGATGACCGTGCTATGGCAGTGAAGTTCATCCATTTAATGAATATTTAACAGGCGAGTGCAAGCCTGCATCTTCACAGACAAACAGCATGCAAAGATGCATGTCACGTTTTCCCAAACACACACAGAGGCTTTTTCCTGGATGCCCTGACAGGAATACAATTATCCATCTTACGTTAGTTTCACAAGAGTCCTTACCTACCAGTAAGCCTCCAAAGAAGGGGCTTAGGCTTTTCACAAGGCCTGAGAGAAGTGTAATGCAAGAGCAGTTTCTCAATTCACAAGCATAGGCCAATTGATTTTGTATTTTGAACAGCGGTACAGCAGGGAAGCTCATATCCTACTTACTCAGTTTGAGTGCAGACAGGTTTAGTGAGACATGTTCAAAGATGAAGTTAATTTAAAGCAAACTGCAGCGACATATTGCACATTTGGCAGATGGAAACAGATAAGTATATTTCTTAAAAGTCTGTGTAAGTGTGTAGTTCCAGCTCCTGTCATAGGAAGGGTTAGGGGACAGAGCATGGAGCTTGAGAGCGTGCTTCAACAAGAAATGCCAGGGAGGGCCTGAGTTCCCTCTGTAGTTGTCTTGGCTGGGGGCACTTGATCTAGGCTTCACCTGTTCACCGCAGGCTTATATTATGCACTTGATCAATTAGCTAATTATAAAATGAGGCTTCTCCATGAAATACACTATTTGCTCTGTTTTTCTCTGCTGCCCGACAGTAGAACCTGAGGGAATTGCATGGAACTGCATCAGAGGTTAGGCAGGGTGTTAGACACAAGCTCTGCGCCAGAGGGCGGTGGGCATTGGGACAGGCTACCCAGGGCAGCGCTTACGGCCCCCAGCTGCAGGGTTTAAGGAGCGCTCAGACACAGTTATCACAGCGCCCCCTGCCGATCGCGCCGCTGCACTGCAACGCGCCGGCCGCTCCTCAGAAGAGGGCAGGCGCTGCCAGGAGCCAATGTCGCGGCGGCAAGGCCAGCTCACGCTAAGCGTCGAGCCACAGTACTTTAAGCTTCCACAACTGCCATTCCAAGACCACAGAACTCCGACAGGGTGAGTACGGGCCGGCGGCCCCAGACAGCTTCGCAGCCCGCCGAGGAGGTGCTGCGGTCCCACGCTCGTCCGCTCCTCTCGCGCGGACCGCGGCAGAGAGCGGCGCAGCGGAGCGGCTCCCGAACTCCCGCGGCCGCCCCAAGTATCGTGCGGGCGAAGCCGACTCCTACTCTGCCGCGTCGTCCTCGTGTTGGGCGGGGAGCGCGGCTCCGCCGGTCAGGGGAGGCCACCCCACCTGCTTCCCCCGGCCCTCCGCTCCCGGAGCGGCCGCAGCCTCGCATCCCCATTCCACCGGCCCCGCTGAGTTGTCTTCTGTTCTACAGTCTGCCGAGTTGGAGCCCGAGGGCACCGACGGGTGCGCCGTGCAGTGTTATTACTCTGTACGTGCTAATATGAACTTCCTGCCATTGAACAAAGCTGAAGCTACGTGTGTTCTGAGCCAAGCCATTCTGACGGAGAAAGCTCTACTGTTTCTTAACATGGCACAATGCTCAGCCAGAAAAGAATGGTCAGTGTCACTGCGTTGTTCCTTGCTAGTAAGTACAAAGAGATAAACGTTCCACCAGTTGATTTTTTTCCACTGTAACTCCTAATGCTTTAATGTCAGCCCAAATTTGCCAGATGGAAACAAAGAATCTGCAGGCCCTGGACTTTAGTTGTCCTCTCCCTCTACAGTTTCTAAGAACAGCTTCAAAATTCACAGAGGTAAAGTTAAAAAGAGGTATTTGGTAAGAGTCCTGCAAGATGTAATACTTGATTGTGATAGCTTGTAAAAATGGTTCAAAACTCCCATTTGAGCACTGTGACATTTTATCAACTATTTGCTTTCAGTCACTGAGCCTAGCCCAGACCAAAGCAGAACTGATACTGCAGGTGATCGCTAGACACCTGTTAAAAAGGTAGCAGCAACCTAACCCAGCTGATCACCGCTCAGTGTCTGAGCCACTGGCATGTCAAGCCTAGAGCTTGAGTGTGCTTGTTAAGGAAGTATTTCTTCCTCCTTGAGTAAACAAAGGCAACACTATTAGTTGACACGATGCTTTTGCCTAGGTGAAGGCCAGTACTCAACACTGACTTACTGCAGGTAGATGAGCAACAGCAGTTTCTAGCAAAGTACCCGCTGGATTTATCCCCCTGGACTACGATATGGTTCACTTCCTCCACCCATGGCTGCTGCTGCTTTCTGCTTGGCAGGAGCTGCAGAGACTTCATCTTGCTTATTTGTTTGCAGGCAGTAAAGAACATGCCAGGAGCAAAAACTTCAGGACAGGCGTTATGACGCAGCTGCACTCTTTGCTCATCTGCGACCTCGCCCTGCCTCTCGTCAATTCCAGTAGTGTCAGCAACGAGTTTATATTTATTCTGTCTTACGTATTTCACTTCTAATAATAAAGATTGTTGTTTCCCGCTGCAACCTCGTCCCGTCTGTTCTGAGCTGCGGGTCCGCGGGCGGGAGCTGTGGCTGACGGGCGGGCGGCGACGCTAAGCGAGCACCCGTGCGTCACGTATCGCTGGTTTTCCCCTGGCGGCAGTGGCAGCGCCCTGCCTACAGACACCGACGCTCCGCCCCGAGGAGAAGCGGGGCGCTGCCGCCATTGGCTGCGGTGCGCGGGCGGAAGTGCGCGCGGCCGGGCGGCTCGCGCTGGTTGACGGGAGCGCGGCTGTTTGAAGGAGAGGCAATGGCGGGGCGGCTGTCGGAGTCCGTCGGGCCCGGGCCGGGCGCCGAGGCCGAGGATGCGGCCGATTCGAACGCGAAGCGGGATGTCCTGGAGCATCTCTGGTTCGTGCCGCGGGGCGGGGCGGGAGCGCCGCGCGGACGGTGGCCTTGAGAGCGGCGCGCGGGAGGGCTAGTGGGCCTGACGGTATCCTTCGCTCCATTGCAGCGTGAGGACGCATCTGAAGCAGCTGGCGATGGAGTTCAGCACCGCCTGCCCCCACAGTAAGCCGCCGCCGGGGTTCGCTCCCCCGCCCTATGGGGGCGTGAGCCGTTCTTGTCGCTTTTCATTCCCCCGCGTCCCTTTTCGCCGTCGGCACGTCCCTCGAGCTACAAATGGAAGCACTCGAAAGCCGAATCGTTCCTCTGGCGCAGCGGGCGGGCGGGCGGCGCGATGCGACGGGCGGGGAAGGGGGGCTCCGGCACGCCTGCGGCGCTGAACTGATAGTCTTGCTTTGCAGGTGAAGAGTGCAACAATGGTATGGAGTTAAGCTTCGTCGAAAGGTATGCGATTCCTTACGGTCAAACTTCTCGGTTCGGTTCCCAATCGTTCTGTAGTTAAAACACGCCAGAAATGCTCTTCTGGCTATCACTGCTTGGTAAGAACTCCTCGTGACGATCCTTACTTTGTAAGGGTTCAGTTAAAGTGAGTGAAGGAACTATGGCAAAGAGATATTTCTCTCCATCTTCTAGTATAGTTCTGTATCTGCCTTGATTCCTGCCATGTGCATTTGCAGTCCTTCTGGTGATGGCTGGAATTCAGTAGCATATTTCACCATGTTAAAATATGAAACTTGAATAATTTTTAGCTTAGAGGAAAAACTCATTGCAGAGAGCAAGTAAAGAATTTGAGATTGCTCTTTAACTTCTTTGTTCTTTTCATGTTTGTTTGTTTTTCTTTTCAGTGGCAAAGAAAGTTTGGAAGAATTGGGGAAAGTAAAAACTGCCTTTGAAAGCAAAGCATTAGCCTTACGAAGGTAGACGGCTTTTCTTCCCATTTAGCTGGAGGCTTTCTGCTGCTTTATCTGTGTGCACATGCATGCACAATTGCATAATTCTAATTAAAATAGGATTTCAAAGTGATGTAGTGTGTGTTGCCAACATGAGAGATTTAACACCATTGAAACCCCAGGAACAGAAAGGCAGGTACCATAGGAAATAGCAATAAATGAATAGAAACACATGCAAGCCTCTGAGATCCTGCAGAATTACAAAAAGGCAGTTTGTATGTATATCTAGAAACAAAGCTGTTTGTAGTATTTAACAAATTCCTATGAAAGGGTGGGGGGTGATAGTTTTGGGTCTCCTATGTTGCATGACTGTTCATTTGAATTCCTACCTTTGCCCAGCATCCCTCCTGCAGACTGGGACTAATGGTGTCTGAAGCATATTTGTCAAGAGAGAAATGCATTGTTACTCCTACAGATGGTTGATTGATACACTTTTCTTGTCCTGAGAATGAAGCTTCAGTATTTAACAAGTTTGGCATTTGAAAGTTACTGTTGTGGTTGTTTTGTTGCTTTTTTTTTTTAATATGCATTTCCAATGCCAAAGTAGGTATAAATAGAACTTGGAAATCTCTTTTCTGCTATTTACCTAAATAATCTCTCAGTTGAAATCTCTGTTTCTGTCAGTGTTCATCAGAGATATGTTTCTTCTTTATACCACCCAGGATTCAGCTTACGGATGCTCTGAGAAAGAAAGTTAAACAAAATGATGGTTGCACACGGTAAGGTTTTTTGAGTTCAAGCTTAGCTTTCGCCTTTCTGATTTTCTCCCTACATATCCTAACAACTTCTTTATACTCTCCACAAGTTGCCTGTCCCTTTTTCCACAGGAGGTAGACACTCTTTTTCTCCTGGAGCCTCAGAAAAAGTTCCCTGTTCAACCATGCCAGTTTTCTTCCCTGCCAGTTACAGGAACAGCACAGGAAGACAGCCTGTTCCTGCACCTCTAAGACTTCTTTCTCAAGGAGCTCTGGCTTTCCTGGACCCCTTACCCGTCAGGACTGAATCCCAAGGATTCAGGGTCTTGAATAGTTCAAAGTCTGCCCTCTGGAAGTCCAAAGTAGCAGTTTTGCTGGCCCCTTCCTGACTTCATGAGAATGGAGAACTCTACTGTTTCATGATCACTCTCCAAGACAGCTCTCAACCTCCACACCTCCCACTAGTCCTTCCCTGTTCGTGAATAGCAGGTCTAGCAGGGTGCTTCCATAGTAGGTTCTCTTACCAGCTGTATCAGGAAGTTAACTTCCACACGCTAGAAACTCAGACTGCTGTTTCTGCACTGTGTTATATTTCCACCATATATCAGGGAACCTGAAGTCCCCCATGAGAACAAGAGCTGGTGATCACACAGCTTCTGTCAGCTGCTCACAGAAAGCCTTATCTGTCTCTTCATCCTAGTTAAGCAGTCTATAACAGATCCCCCACCAGGATGTCAACCTTGTTGGCCCTTCCCCAATCCTTGCCAATAGAGACTGAAGCTTATCATTCCCAGCTCTGAGCTCAGCAACTTAAAAACACTCTCTAAGGCAGAGAGCCAGGCTGCTGCCCCTCTCCTTCCATACCTATCTCTTCTGAAAAGCTTATAGCCATCTACTGCAATACTCCAGTCATGGGAGCAATCCCACCATGTTTCCATAATGGAAACTAAGTCATAGTTTGCCTGCTGCCATTTGCCTCAGCCCCAGTCCCTGACCTTGGCCTCAGGGAGGCAGCACACTTTCCTACAGATAGAGTCTGGCCAATATATTGGGCCTTCCTTTTCCCTCAGATGGGAGTTGCCCATGACTACCCTTTTTTCCTTCTTGGCACAGGCAGTCTTGAGGCATGGAGTCAATTGCCTCACACTAGACAACCGCTGGGTGGACTTTCCACGTGTCCTCACTCACCTCTCGAGATCCAGAGCCTCAAACTTTTTATGTAGGAGTATCTGGGGAATTGAGGTAGGTAGGGACAGGGTTTGCCTGTAACACTGAGCTGGGATCTGATTCCATTCCTCCCTTGTCTCCTAGGTCCCCTCCCTCTGCCTAACACTGACAGGGAGGGGATCCACCACTGTTTGGGGTGTATCACCACAGTGCCTTTCTCACAGTTATGGCAGGAAGTTACTCCACCTCTCTATCTCCTGCTCACAGTCCCTGATGCTCCTCAACCTCTCCACCTGCTCCTTGAGTTCTGCCACCAGGCTGAGCAGATCTTATACGTGTTCACAGCTCATGCAGGTAGTATCCCTGCCACTCTAGCAGCAGCAGCAGGCTCTGACATTCCTTGCATCCACAGATCTGAACAGCCACATTCTTAGGCAGGCACTCCATCTGGTCTCCATTACATCCCTGTCACAGGCCTGAACTGGAACTCCATCAGGAACTCCATCGCTTGTCATTCTCGAGTGCTTTGGCTTCCTTGTTTCACAGGCTTTATGACTCAAAGTATCAGACAAATTTAACTGAAACATTAGCAAAACTGGGTGGAAATAAGGAGGCTATATAGTGCTTATAACTATATTTGGTATAGTACCCTTTATTTTGGTGTTAAGATAAATGGCTATTTTTTGATTAAATAACTTTGGTTAAAGCATTTATGTTGTTGACACATCATAATGGTCATAAATAATGTAACTTTATTTCCTTCATTAGACTAATTATGGAAAGAATGAAAGACGTAATCAAGCTCAACTGCGAAATATTTCAAGCTCATCAGGTAAGTCGGTTGTACCTTCTGTTGCAGTTACACAGGCCTGCCAACTTCAGCACGGACAAAGGAACAGTTTCAAGTGACAGGAATGCACAAGTCATTTGAAGTAGATATGTGGCCCAAATGTGGTTCCTAGGGTCATTAAAATTAGCAAAATGGTTACTTAATATCAATATGTGAAAATGTCTGCTTCTAAAGCTGCACTTAACTGTTTCTGCAGACTGAATTAGCATCATCAATATTTATAGGAGATAACAGTCCAGGATCTTTTTTTCTTTCAGCAAGCACGTGTGATTAGAGAGAATTTGAATGACATTAGAAGGAGAAGATACCGTAAGTGTTTTATATATATTGGTTTTGTTTTATAATTAAAAATATGGTTCACATCTTAAACTGCTTCTTCAGAAATATTAAGCAACTATGAAATTCCCGATACAGTTATAAAAATTCTAAAGAGGGGTGTGTGGAGTATATAAAAATAAGCTTGTATGAGGTCTACATGAAAGTAAGACTGATACAATTATATCAGTCAGATAGTAGGCCAGAGATACAAGAGTGTGCTAAAAAAATGGTGATGATGTTTCAATATTCAGTTCAAGCTCCCCAGCAGGTTACACTTTACTTACGAACTCACATCAGTTCTTAGAGGCCTAAAGGATATTTTTTTTTGTCAAATTGTACTTTTGTTAAATGTTTGTGAATTAGGAGTGAGTGGATTTACGTACAAAGAACTTGTGTAGTAGTATAGGTCTTGTTATTCAATATGCTTATTACAGTGGATCAAACTTAGATTTGAAATAACTTTTCAATAATATCTTGAGAAATAAGGGAAGGAATACTGGGTCAGGGCTTCCTGTTCATGCTTTCTATTTAAGAACTCTCCCTTATTCATCCTAACTTTTAGCCTAGTTTTCTAGGGGTAATATTACTGGTATTGTCCATGTGTCCCTTGTGTGACTTTTGAATTTGCTTTCCATCACATTTGAAAAAGGGAAAAAGATCTGAAATGCCTCTGTCTGTAAAATTGTGCCAAATGAAGACAGGGTGTGGGACAGGTGTTCAAATCAGTGTCCATGTCTGATGGAAATGCAGACAGTTTTGTTAGCTGCCAGGGAACCAGTCAGTGTATGTTGGTACCAGATACCCACAGCATTTGTTTCTTGTGGAAGGTGCGTTGGAGGAAAGGGATGGAATGAGTTTGATCTATTACAGTGGAATGTCTACAAGCAAGAAGCAGCTCTTTAGGTCTTCTGCCTACTAATCAATTTTTGAATGCTTTGTTTTCCTAATAATGGAACAGTTCTGAAACAGGCCGAAGGAGAGAAGGCGCTGCAAATTTCTACCACAATGAGGAAAAAAAAGGAAGTAGCAAGAATGAAAATCAATGAAAAGTTGAAGTTACTCCATAGGAATGTACAGTATGAAAGGAAGGTGATTGTGTTAATTCAGAATATACTCCAGGTAATATTATAGCTTTCAGAAGCAGTTTGTAGTTTGCACTACAAAAAGGTAACTACTGAATGTAACTTCAAACAAAATTGTGTTTTCTAAAATCTTTTTATAACAGCATCAAATTAAAAAAACTGCAGTAAGGCATATCTTATTGTTTTAAAAACCAAAAGTGTTAAATTATTAGGAGCTGGTATGGAATAATTACTTACAGAGTTTAGAAACAGTCTATCAATGTCCATCTCTCTGATCCCTTAAAACTACATAAATAATGCATTTTCCAGAAGTGTGTCTATCATGGCAGAGGCCATATTTCCTTACACCGTGAGTCACCCCTACACCCATCAAACCAGAATAAATAAGTAGGTCTTAAACCTGTGATACCAGTGAGCCAGACTGCTTCTAATTACGTGTTGCCCTTCACAGTGTTGTGAAAGTGTTTTTAAATGTTTTCATCAGTGTTGCCTTCATGCTCTTGGTTACTCATCTGTCAGCTACTGCTAAATAGTCTGTATTAGTAAATCTGGCTGGCAGATTTCCTGGAGTTTGGCATCATGCAAAGTAAGGTAGAAAACTGATACGAGATTTGAGTAGGAGGAGAGCTTCCTGCAACATCCTGTGCTTAGAGGGGCTCTACTAAAGCTCTGCTGCTGGCTGGTACTTGTCTTTTCACAGCATCACTTGCAACACCTTACTTTGCAGATCAGTGACCTAATTAATGCAGAGATGAGAGGCACAGTGAATTGCAGGAGCTATGAGTTTGTCTAATTAGTTATGGAAATGCAGTGAAGAATGCAGTTTCTTTAAATACACATGCGTGTTGAGGTGTTTAGATGGAAGACAGGATATAACCATTCTGTGAATTCATATGCTCAGAAGAATATCAAGAACAGAAAAAAAGCCACGTGTTTTTGTGTTGCATGCTTTGTCTACCAGTGGTTTGAAATGTGTTTCTTCTCACTAAGAATGGGAAATTGAATGTTTTAGTGGGTTCTGTGTTACATTTAACTAGTTCTATTTATGTTCTAAATGACAGAAATGGACAAGTCTTTTTGGTTAAATTTAAAAATTCCCATGTTCAATCCAGAATGGCAAAGTGAGAATGTTAGAAACTGTATCATTGTGTGTTAGGACAAACTTTCTTTCATGTGGTTAAAAAGAAAAGTAAACAAACCTCTTAAATTGCCATCTTTAAAATAGGAATAATGTGTCAGCACCAGCAGAAAATCTAAAGGGCTGTTTAGTTTGCTTGTTTTTTGCCCTTGTGTTGACAATAAGATCTCCTCCCTCCCCTAGTCCTGCCAGGCACTGAAAAAAATGCTTTCAGTGTCAAGGACTTCCAAATTTGGAAAGAAAAAAGCAGATAAAAAAGCCAACACTCCACCTTTTGATCCTTTTTTGAAGACATTTGTGGTTTTTAAACTATGGTTTCTCTGTCTTGCAGAATATCATAGTTGGATGCCAAGTCAACTGGACGAAAGATCCATCTTTAAAAGCAGTTATTCTACAGCTCGAGAAAGATATCTCCATTCAGAATCTCTTGTAGTTGGCAAGATGGTGTTTAACTGTAGACTGTACTTACTTAACATATTGTATCTTATTTAGTGAAATCAGCCTTTCAATTTGAGATTTCAACCTTTCTGAAATTTCTCTTATCTACAGACCCAGGATGTAGCCGTGCCACTCACTTTTCCAAAATGATATTCTACTTGGTAGATAACAGATGTGACAATACCTATTGCATAGCTGACAAAAGGAGCTGAAGAGCGAGCTTGAGCTGTGCTATGCCAAGAACTCATTTCCCCATGAAATGCAGCAACAGTACAACAACTAACCTGTGTGTTACGATCACTTAGGCAGAGGGGCTAACGGTGCAGCCCTTCCACCAACCTGCACAGAGAGGTGCCCGCGTGGCCCTGTGCCACCAGGCTGTGGGCACCACGGCCCATGCAGAGCTCAGGCTGCAAAACTTGGTCCTAACCTCATTTTAAGCTCTGGACGTTTTATGTGTGCTCTGAAGTGTGTTTCTGCACTGCAAGGTGATTAGCTAGGTGGAGCACCCAGGAATTACATATAGTGCTGCTGCGGCGGTCCCACCTGGAAAACAGGACTGAGGTGAGAGGAGCGGCTTCGCGCGTGCGAGCAGCGCCCCACCTTCAACGCTGCCGTGCCTGACCTGTACTCGATCGGCTAAACCTGTCTGCGTCTAACGGCCTAAATAAAGCGATGACTTTCTGCTATGGCGAGGCGCCTGCTTTTCAAAAGGGCGGAGTCACCTCCCGCGGTCGCCCCGCCCGGCGCCCTGCTGCCCCGCCCGTTCTGCTCGCTCTGCCCGCTCTGCCCGCGGGGCGGGGCGCGGCGCTGCCCCTCGTGCGGGCGGCGGTGCGGGCGGCGGGGGGCACCATGGGCAGCAAGATGGCGGCGGCCGCTCGGGTCGTGCAGGTACTGGCGCACTCCGCGAGGGCACGGCGGAAACAGTGCGGTGGCGGGGCCGGCA
Organism: Lagopus leucura; assembly: GCF_019238085.1. Taxonomy (NCBI): domain Eukaryota; kingdom Metazoa; phylum Chordata; class Aves; order Galliformes; family Phasianidae; genus Lagopus; species Lagopus leucura. Next base: position 5,135,131 of record NW_024962268.1, on the reverse strand, counting down.
GCTTGGCGCGGCCGAGGGGCCACGCTCGCGGCCGGCGGGGCCCGGAGAGGCCTGAGCCCGGGTTGCGGCGGGGAGGCCGGCGGTGTCCTTGGACTGGCGAGGGGGCGGGCGGCGGGGCCGGCCCGGAGCGGGTCCCGCGGTGCGCGGCGCGCTGTGAGCTGCTCGGGGCTCCCTAAGCCGCGCGGCGGTGGCCGAAGGAGGCGAAGGGAACGCGCCGCCCCTGTTGGGCCGCGAGGGCGGAGGAAGACCTTCAGAGGTGAAGTTCCTCCATGGCTGGAAGCGAAAAGGCAGCCGCTGAGGTGGTCAAGCTGGCAGTGCGCAGAGCAGCGGTATGGAGGGGCTGTATAACGGTGCGTGTCCCTTTGTATTACTGCGATGTTGGTGTTTGTCGGAAGTACACGTTATTCACCTTATTTTCTCTTCTGCCTTGTTACGTTGCAGGTAGTGAAGCCACATACTCCGCTGATTAAGTTCCCGGATAGAAAAAGCGGTCCCAGGCCTAAAAGTAAGTGTTTTGCCTGGGGATGCAGCAGGCCCCAGATCTCGTTGCCTTACCGGTTATATACCAGAATGCACTTTCTGCTTCAGCCAAATGACTCCACCGATTCAGAGTAAATTTTCTGAAAAAGGATTGTTTTACAGAATCATAGGGGTTGGAAGAGACCTCATGAGAAATCATGAGTCCAAAACCCTGCTAGAGCAGATGCCTTGCAGCAGGTCAGACAAGTAAGTGTCCAGGTGGGTCTTGAATATCTCCATAGAAGAAGACTTCACAACCTCCCTGGGCAGCCTGTTGTAGTTGCTCTGTCATCCTTACTGTAAAGAAGTTCTTTTGAATGTTCGTACAGAACTTTCTGTGTTCAACTTTTAGGCCATTTCTCTTTGTCCTCTTGCCACGCCACAACGCCACCAAAAGAGCTTGGCCTCATCCATTTGCTTCCTACCTCCAATTAGATATTCATAAACATTTACTGAGTTCCCCTGCAGTTTTCTTTTCACTAGACGGAACAAACCCAGGTTACTCAGCCTTTCCTCGCACAGGCTTTTAATCATCTTTGTGGCCCTCCACTGGACTCCTTTTTTGAACTAGGGAGCCCAGAACTGGACACAGTAGTCTAAATGTGGCCTCACCAGGGCAGAGAAGAGGGAGAGAATTCTGTTCCTTAACCTGCTGGCCACATTCTTTCTAATGCACCCCAGGATATAATTGGCCTTCTTAGCAACTAGGGCTCAACTGCTGGTTCATGGCCAACCTGTTGTCTGCGACCCCCAGGTCCTTCTCTGCAGAGCTCCTTTCCAGTAGGTCACTCCTAACCTGTAATATGCATGAGATTATTCCTCACTGGGTGCAAGACTCTACACTTGCTTTGCTCTTGTTAAACCTTATCACGTTGCTCCCAACTCTCCAGTCTGTCCAGGTCTTGCTGAATGGCAGCACAGCCTTCAGCCATTCCTCCCAGTTTTGTATCATCAGCAAATTCCTCGAAGGTGGACTTTATCCCTTTATCCAGGTCACTGATGAAGATGTTGAACAAGACTGGATCCAGCACTGGCCCCAGGAGAACACCGCTCTGTTACTGGCCTCCAAACACTCTGCACTACTGATACAGCCCTCAGAGCTCGGCTAGTCAACCAGTTCTCAATCCACCTCACTGTCCACTGATGTATTCCACATTTTTTAATTTTCATAACAAGGATGTTGTGGGAGACAGTGTCAAATGCCTTGCTGAAATCAAGCTACACAACATCCATTGCTCACTCCCCATCTATCCAGCCACTGATGACATCATAGAACATTATCACTTGGTCAAGCATGATTTCTCTTTGGTGAATCTATGTTGACTCTTCCTGATAACCTTCTGCTCTTCCAATTGCTTGGATATGGCATCCAGAAGAAGTTGTTCCGTCACCTTTCTAGGGCAGAGGTGAGGCTGACTGGCCTGTAGTTTCTGCGATCCTCCTCCTCTCCCTTTCTGAAGACTGACATTGGCTATCCTCCAGTCTTCAGACACCTCTCCCATTTGCCAAGACCTTTCAAAAACAATAGAGAACAGTTCAACAATCACCTCTGTCAGTTCTCAGCACGTGAGTGCAAACTGTTGTGGGCCATAGGTGTGTGTTTTGTTGGATTTTGGCTAGGTGCTTTCTGACCAGATCCACCTTAACCTACAAAAACTCTTCCTTTCCCAGACTGTCTCTCTTACCTCCAGGGTCTGGGATTCCTGAGGGCTAGTTTTAGCATTAGAGACTGAAGCAAAGAGGGCATTCAGAACCTCTGCCTTCTCACTATCCCCTTTTACCAGGGCACCGATCTCATTTATTAGGGGACCTACATTTTCCCTCATCTTCCTTCTACTGTTGACATACTTTAAAGAATTTTTTTTTGTTATCCTTTTCCTTGTTGGCAAGGTTTAATTTCAAGAGGGCCTTAGCCTTCTTCGTTGTATCCCTATGGGCCCTGGCAACATTCCTGTATTTATCCCAGGTGGACAGGCCCCTTTTCCACATTTAATTTCTTATTTTCTTTCAGTTTATCCGTGAGTTCCCCGCTTTTAGGTTGAAATGACTCTTTCATGTCTTCTCTACAACTAGAGGAATACAAATAATAATGCATGTCTATTTCTTCCATCTGTTCCTCGGTCAGACCAGATTCTTGAAGATTTCCTACTCACACAAAGTCCCTTTTTTGCACGTACTCATATTCACCTGAGCTGGTTGTGCCAAGGTCAGCTTTAAGGATTCGGTGATGTTTGCAGAAATGTTGCATTTTCCTCATCTCTTCTTTTCTTGATTTTTGTGGTATTTAATGTTTGTTTTATTTTAAAACCTTGGTTGCAGGTGGCAGAGCTATCCCACTGTAAGTTTTAAGAAGTGTTTCCTGGTCTTATTAATCAGTGCTGAGAAAAAAAAAATATTTCATGGCCATCTTTGAGACATCAATCTATACCTATAGCTGCGTTGATGTTTATAACAGTACTGAAGATGCTATATTTAGACATCAAAGCTATGTAAGCTGAATGTTGTTGTTTCTCTTTGGAGTCAACAAAGCATTTGAAACTAAAATAGCAAATGTCTTACTTAAATAGCAAATATCTTAGAAAGCTGTCTTACATTGCTCTTTCTTTTCTTTTCTTTTCTTTTCTTTTCTTTTCTTTTCTTTTCTTTTCTTTTCTTTTCTTTTCTTTTCTTTTCTTTTTCTTTTTCTTTTTCTTTTTCTTTTTCTTTTTCTTTTTCTTTTTTTTTTTTTTTTCCCAATACTCAGGTCAAAAATTTTCAGCACCAGAATTATCTCCTGGAAGACTTGCTTAGACATCTAAAGATTCTTCTTTTTCTTTTTTTTTCCTAATATTCAAATGTTGATGGCTAAAAACATGAATTTTAAATTTGAGAAACTA
>NW_024962268.1:5074793-5131636 GCF_019238085.1 Lagopus leucura | reverse complement strand
TGTTCAGTAAAAAGAACATTTGGAAGCAACTTAGTACATGAGTAACTGTTCTATATATTTGTCGTAGCATTATTACATCTGTAATGGAGCTGTAAGGCTAGTTTAGCCATTTACACAAAGTATCTACAGTGCACATCAGTGCCACTTCTGTCATGCCTATGAACTAGTCAGGAACTATGTTTTGGGATAACTTTGTCATTCATACCGCCTCTCATGCTAGTGATCTGCTTTCTTAGAGGCATAAAAAGCGTGTTACTTACGTCTTGTATATCTCTGCATCGGAAGAATTTTGCCACCATACACTTTTGTTCTATGATAGACCATTCAAAAATTGCAATCTGTCTATTTGCTCAAAGGCTGCAGCAGTAACTGTGTCTCACTATGCCAAACAGCCAAACAGAACGTTGCAGATCAAGGCTATGCTGTTAGAAACTCTGTGCTTGAAAGGCCAGTGAAATTCTTTTATGGTATTACTATTGCGGTATGCTATCAAACAGGGAAGGAAAAAAAGTGGTAGACAGTGATGAGCTAAAGCAACTGCAGCTTAGGTCTGATATTTTTCAATCCAGAGTTCTCATGTTTCTACTTGACTAATGCTTTTGTTCCAACTTATATCAGACTTGAAACTATATGATAGAGGAGAATCTCAGGCAAATCTCTAAATGTTTTCATGGCGTATAAAACAAGCTTGGAAAAAGTTTCTCATTTTTCATTTATTTTATCTTTTGAAACAAAAACAGATTCTAGGCCCTACTAACCAAAACTGCATGAAATCTGGCAAACAGCTCTTCTTTCTGTTTTCCTTTTCTGTTCCCTTTGCCTCCACTCTGAAATTTTAGAATTTCATCATAATGGCATACCCTCTGTTCAGCTGGTGTGCCTGCTGATGGGCTCTCTTCCTCCTCACTCTATTTGAGACCTCCTTTACTGAACCAGCTGATCGATTTGTAGCTTTCAGGTACAGTTTTTTGACTGAGAACTTCTTGGTACACCTCTCAGTGATGTTTTTCTGTTTTCTGTTATATTTTTTGTTGCTTTTGTGGTTTTTTTTGGGGGGTGGGAATTTGTTTTTACCAACAGTGGCTGGATGACTTTGCTGCAGCTGGTTTTCATTCCTGTCCCAAATGACTCAGACATCCTATAGCTCTTCCTTTCTCTTTACCAATCTTGCTGGAGGCAGCAGGGAGAGGTGCAGACAGTATTGAGGCATCTTAACATCTTTGCTCAGTCTTGATGATGCTGGTTGTTGTATAATTTTGAGTCCTTCTGTACCAGCCACTTAGATGTTGTGTTCTTCTTGATAATTTTTCAGAGGCACTGAGAAAAGCTTCCTGTGGAAGCATTCTGCTTCCTCAGGTCTTTTAACTTTATATACAGAGGTCTTCAATACTTCTGATGTAAACATATAGCTATGGGACTCAGTCCTGCCTGGTATGGTAATTGTATTTGTGCTGTAAGACCTGACATGGAGGGACAGACCTGAGATCCAAAATGCTGATTTTTTGGTAACAGTGCCTGCTTGTTACCAGTTTTCTGTTCTCAAACTGGAGGCGGCTTCCCTCTTGCAAATTCCTTAAGACTTGCTCCTTGACCTCACCTGTAAAGCATTTAATATATGCTGCTTGGTCACTACATCTCATTAACAGTTTGATCACTGATACTCAATATGTGATCCTCATTCTGCACATTACTGACATAATTTGATACACTTCACTGTCTGTTGTATAATATTAAAAACAAGTGCAGAGTTGCATGTGTTGTGGTATGTCACTGTAGTGACATTCACCTTTCTGTAAGCCTCTAGCTCTTTTTCACCTGTCTTTCTTCACAGTTGCAGTAAACAAAAGCATCATCTCAGTGGACCTTAGTTTTTCATCTTAATTGTCATTCTGCATTACCCTCTCCACAACACAATTATGATACTGTATACTTTTTCTGCAAGAAAAACTTCCCACTTAAAAAAAAAAAAGCCTTTGTTAGGATATTTACTGATTTCATTTTTCTTTCCATATTAACACTTCTTCCACTTGAATATACTATCTTTTAATTTCAGAATATTTTCATTGTGCTTTTGATGTTTTTAGTAGGAGTAAAAACAGGTTATGATCAGTTGAGTATATTAATATCTGTTAGGACAAAAGTAATTGTCAATGACATATTTGCCACTCGTCTAATTGTACAATATCATTACATTTCTTTACACTGCTTTTCAACCTGGGTTTCAGTACAGGAATCTCTACAAGCAAGTGTTCCATCACCTCATGCTTCAAATGCACAGGAGTCCATAGGAGGGAGACCACTGGCCTTTCAAAATATTTCACCTGTTAGTAGGGCACAAGGTGCACCAGACACTTCTGAATTAGCAAGAATCTTACCTCAAAAGTACAGAAGGAAACTTATGTCAGTTGAAGAGATTGAATATATTCAAGTAAGTCTCAGTAACTGTTGTGTGTTCTCCTATTTACCCAACATTCTTCTTACTTCTGCAGGTTCTTAAGGTTTCACGTAAGATAATACATTATAATTTTTTGTTAAGAAAAGCTTTTGCAGCTTTGATACACAGTACCAAAACTACAAATCCTTGAACCTTGAGGTTCAGAGCTCTTACTAATCAGTAGCTTGTGGTGTCGCCATGAGATCCAGATTTAAAGCAGAGGTAGACAGGTAGTGATAAGTAGAGCCTACATCAAGCATAGTCACTTCTTGTTTTATAATAGATGTTTAATGTATAATGTGAATATGTTGGATGGCAGCACAGAATTCTGCTCGTGGACCAGCCCTTGCCAGGTGGCTGAAGCACAAAATTCATAAAAACTAGTTTGGAAAGTATTATGTAATGGGAAGTTAATTGTTGCACTTACAATTATTGGGAATATTTTAGCTAAGTTTGATGGAAATATTTCCTGAAATATTTGCAGTGGCAGCATTACATGGGAAAGTCAAGGAAAAACTGCTTTTCTTCTGTAACAGTTTTCAAATGTAAACATTTTTACTTAAAAAGGGAAAATGCACAGAATTTGAAGAGCTAGACAGTAGCTTTGTTAAATGATAAGGACACTTAAAGGATAACAGTGTTAGTACAGGAAACCTATTTTTCAGCATGAAGTGGGTTGAGTATTTAAATGTGAAATAAAACGATCTCTTTCCTGTAGTTACATACATCTTCTTTACTTCCCTATTTTTTTTTAAACCATGAGGCAAGTTGTAAAATAATTTCTGATTTCACATAAAGATTATAGCGGCTTACCTGGGCTTTGCTTTTAGTTTGCCCTTTGGAATTTGGGCAGTAAAACAAATTCTGAAACTACTACTACCGCTGTTTGTCTGACCTTTCTAAAGTGAGTGAAGTCGTATTTCTTCCAACTGAGAGAATAGGGAACATTTGCAAATATAGGTTGTAGAGGTTTTTATACTGTTTATATTGTTCCATATGGAAAATGAGCTGTTAATGATAATTTTTCTGATGTGTAGCGTGTCCAATATAGATTAAAAATCAAAGTGTAAATAAGTTAAATCTAGGACTTGTTTGTTAATCTGTAACTGCAAAGGAAGATTGGATCTCAATTTCCCTTTCTTTTAGTGAAAAATAGTTAACTGTCTATTTTTTGCTTTGCAGCGTGGAGGTCCAGAATAAGTACAGAAGATAATTTGCTCACCACTGTTGAAGAAAGAAGTATGGTGTTCATCATATAAGCTTTTCCTTAACATTATAAATAATAGTATACTGATAGTTTTAATAAAAACCCTACACAAAGGTGTAAAGGTTGACACAATGCTATTAATTGGTGATGAGAGATTTTCTGTTGATAACTAACAGCAATTGATGGCTACATCATTAGAATATTTTTCTAATTAGCCATTCTATGAATCTGGCAATAGAACAAACTGAGTTGCTTTATTTTCCTTGTTAACAGGTCTCCTCAGGGCTGGCTTCACAGCCACACTCAGAGACTCATAGAATCGCTTTATTTGGCTGGAACCTTAAAGACCATCTATTTCCAACCCCATGCTGAGGGCAGGGTTGTCACCCTTTAGATTAGGCTGCCCAGGGCCCCATCTAGTCTGGCCTTGAATACGTCCAAAAATTGGGGTGTTACACCTTCTCTGGAGGAACTCTTCCAGTGCTTTGCCTCCCCCCCTCCCAGGGAAAGAATTTACCCCTACTATCTAATCTGAATATCCCCTCTTTTAGTTTAGAACCATTTCCTGTCATCATCAGACTGTGTAAAAAGTCCCACTCTATTCTGTTTATAATAAGCTCCCTTTAAATATTGGACAGCCACAATGGAGTCTCCCTGGAGCCATTTCCCGGCTGAACAAGCCCAACTGTCTCAGCCTTTCCTCATAGGATAGGTCCTCTGATCCTCCTCATAATGCACTACAGCTGTGCTGCATCTTTTTGTGCTGGGGTCACCAGGCATGAATACAGTACTCCAGATGGGGCCTCAGAAGGGCAGAGCAGAGGGAAACAATCAGTCACCTCCCACATCCTGCTGGCTGCCCCGCTTTTGATCCAGACCAGGATACATTTGGCCTTCCAAGCAGCAAGAACACGTTGCTGGTTTGTGTCCAGCTTTTCATCTACCAGAACCCTGAAGTCCTTCTCTGCAGGGCTGCTCTCTGAACTCTCAGCAAATTTTTCTCCTTATCTGTGCACATATCAGTGCAATGCTTTGTTGAATCTCATTAGGTTCACATGAGCCTACTTCTTAAGCCTGTCCAGGTCCTGTTGGATGACATCTGTTCTGTCGTATGAACAGCACCACTCAGCATGGTGTTGTCTGCAAATTTGCAGAGGATGTAATCAATCTGTCAATTAATTATGTCATTAATAAATCTGTTAAAGAGCACCAGTTTCAAGATGGAGTCGAAGGGAACACCACTCATCACTGGCCTCTTCTTGGACGTAGATCCATTGACAGTAACTCCCTGGCTGCAATTATCCAACCAACCAATTATCCACTGAATAGTTCACTCATCAAAACCACCTCAATTTAGAGATAAGGATGTGGTGTAGGACCCTGTCAAAGGCCTTGCACAAGCTCAGGCAGATGACATCAGTTGCTCTGTTGTCCACTGATGCCATCACTTCATTGTAGAAGGCCACTAGAAGGATAAGGCACATTCTACCCTTAATGGGGCTGAACTGGCTTTCCTAGATAATCTCATCTCACGTGTGTTGAAAGACCTGTTCCATGATCTTCCCAGGCACAGAGGTGAGGCTTAATAGCCTAATGGCCTGTAGTTCCTTGGGTCTTCATTCCCTCTCTCACTTTCTTAAAAATGGGAGTCATTTCTCCAGTCACCAGGGACTTTGCCTACCAGTCATAACTTTTCCAGTATGCTGGTGAGTAGCTTAGAAACTATATCAGCCTGTTCCTTTAGGACTCCGACATGTGTGTTCCATAGACTTGTACACATTCAGTCCCATGAGGTGGTCTTGGACCTGCTTTTCTCTTACAGTGGAAGGTATTTTGCTCCCCCAGTCTCTACCAAGAGGTTCAGAGATGCTAGAGACAAGGGGAAACCTGACTGCCAGTGAAGACTGAGGAAAATACCTCATTAAGTACCTTGGCCTTCTCCATGTCTATTGTAGCCAGTTCTCCCTTTTCATTTATCAGAGGGGGAACAACTCTCCTTGGCCTGTCTTTTCTGACCAATGGACCTGCAGAACCCCTTCTTGTTATTCTTCAAATGCCTCATCAATTTTACTTTCATCTATCTTAATCCCACCTCTGTACATCTGCACAACATCCCTGTACTCTTCCCAGACGACCCATTTCTGCTTCTGCTTCCTGTACATGTCCTTCTTATCCCTCAGTTTGAACACCAGGTCCTTGCTCAGCCACGTCCATTTCCTACCTCCTCTGCCTGACTTCTTATGCTGGGGGATGGAGAGCTGTTATGCTCTCAGAAAGGTGTCTTTAAAGAGCTGCCAGCTCTGTTCCCTTTCTATGCACCTAACAGCAGTTTCACAGAAGATCTCATCCAACAGCTTCTTGAGCAGAAGTTCACCCTCCTGAAGTTCAGGATCCTGACTCTGCTGTTTGTCAGGCCCCTGTTCCTCCTGATCACAGACTCAGGCAGGCCATGTTCACTACAGCCCAAGTGCCTGCTGCCCTAACCTCTTTAATGAGCTCATCTGCATTGATGAGCACCTGGTCCATTCACTGCTGGTTGGTCTGTCCAACACGTGGGTCAGGAAGTTTCCTTCACGCACTTCAGGAGTCTCCTGGAATGCCTGCAGTCCATCGTCCTGTTTCCCCAGCAGACACCTGGGTGGTTGAAATCCCCCATCAGGATGAGAGCCTTCTGTAGCAAGAAGGCCTCACGCACAGGCTCCCTTTGATTAGGCAGCCTGGAGTAGACCCTACGCAGCAGATGTCCTTCAATGGACCAGTTCCTGCTGCTGCCCACGAGCTCTCTGCCTGACCCTGGCTGTTCCTCGCAGGCAGCTCTCCATAATCCATGTTCACAATCCACGTCCGGTTTTTAACGCAGAGCGCAATTCCCCGCCCCTCCTTCCTTGTCTATCTCTTCTACAAACCACGCAGCCCTCGACTGCACTATTGCAGTCGTGCCATTTGCGCAACCGCGAAGCGTTCTCTGCGGCTAACCGAGGTCTGATTCGCCGCAGCTCTACTGCGCCTGCGCGGCAGCAGGCCATCAGAGCCCGCCGCCCCCAAGCAGCGCGGTCAGGGCGGTGCACGGCCCGCCCCCGAGCTGACGCGGCTGCGACGCGCGGCGCGGGGGGCTGGGGCGGCCGCGCGGTGGCGTCGGGGCAGCCAGCGGCAGGGCGGGGCGGCGGGCCTGAAGCGACGCCGGGCGCGGGGGCTGATAAAGCCCCGTCGTTGCTCTTCCGCTTCGTGTCTCGTCTCTCCGGCCTCGGGTTCTTTTCGTCTTTTCCGCTCGGAGGCCATGGATGCGCGGGCTCGTGCGAAGCGCTACGAGAAACTGGACTTCTTGGGGGAAGGGCAGGTGAGCGGCTGCCGGGGCCCTCTGGGGGGTGGCCGGGGTGCGCGAGGCGGGCCGTCCGCCGCAGTGTCCGGGCCTGCCGGCTCGGCGCTGCGGGCCGCCCTGCCGATGCGCTCACGCGCGTCTCTCTCTCCCCGTAGTTTGCTACTGTGTATAAGGCAAAGGACAAGGTCACGGGGCAGATCGTTGCTATCAAAAAGGTGAGTGCTGGAACGTCCCTCTGTTGTGTCGCTGAGCGCCTTGCCCTGCAGCGCTGCTTGTGTGGACGGCTGCCGTGGGTAGTGCGTGAGGGTTGCTAGAGCCGTTGGCAAAGAAAACGAAGGTAGCACAATCTATGGCTGCCTGGCCTTCTTGCTTGTCTGTGCCACGTGTAGTGAGGTCGGATTGTTCTGGGCCATGTATACATGGGCCGGACTGAAAGCAAAACCTCCATTTTACTTCTATGGAAACTACAGCAGATGTGAAAAGCACAGTGACACTATGTGGTAGAGCGTGTTCTGAGATACCAAAAACTATTTTTCAGCAGAGACACCACCATTAGTTAGGCATTGTCACTAGCAGTGAGCAAAAGCCTGCGTGCTGCAATTGCATAAATCTGTACCAGTGAAGCTGACCTGCTGTTGTCGTCACCTGTGCTGAAATGCATCACCTGCTGCCTCACTGTGCTCACACTTGCTGTTTGGTCTCCATAAATGTTTAGCAAGTGTCGATGAATCTCGGTAGGTGCCATTTTTCTGCATGGAGTAGTTCAGCAACACACCTTTGCTTCATTCACACTTCTATGTCAGATGTCATTTTGTTAGAGTACCCTTCTGCTGCCATCTGTCGTATGGCAGCAACACAGAATGGGAAGGTTCAGCCTCTACTGCCACGCTAGCATCCACCTCTGACATCATAGGCCAGTGTAATAACATAGGAGGCATTATTGCAGAGCAGTCCTTGTAAAATATTCGGTATTGTTAACATATAGAAGTAACAGCACTTTTTTTAATTAAAGCACTAAAAGAGCAACAGCAAAATAAAACTAAAGAGATATTTCACCTTGTTTTTGTACAACTAATGCATGAGTCTGATTGGATGGCAGTGGCTGCAGCTCTTAATGAGGGTTCAAGGTGTTCATCAGAGACATTTTATTAAATTTTACTCTTCCTGGACTTGAAAATGTGGTATTAAAACTCAACCTGCATTGGAAAAATAACACCAAAGGATGTAACTGTACTGTTGCGGCCTGTGGCTTGACCTTGTATAATATGAGACATTTATTTTCAGATTAAATTGGGACACCGATCAGAAGCTAAAGATGGTAAGTATTAAAATAAGTTCATGTTATATAAGCTGCTTTTATTGGTTTTGTTTCTGCAGACTGGGTGATTGATTCCTTCCAAACTTAGGGGGACAGAAAAAAATAACCTCAAAAATACAGTACTCTCGTACTGTATGTCTAACTGCGCATAGATGGCTGTCAACTTTCTCAGTTTAGGTGCAACCCAAACATGAGTATAGCATAGAATAATAGTTCTGATGCTTACATGTGCCTCTGTGTCTTAATTGTGCAAAGGAGGTGCGAGTGCTTATCTTTTTTGTCTCAGAAAACATCACATGAAAACAATGAGTAAAAACAAGATTCTAAAAATCTTTTCTTTGCGTAAATTTGCTTGTTTTGTTTTGAGAAATTATATTTGTGCAGTAGTTTCTTTTGATAAATTGCTCTGACCAGCCACATGCATTCAGGCATTGATGTTGCAATTAAAACCCAATAATCCTGGTCTTTGCTTTTTGCTTATCTGGTGCAATAGTGTGCAGTCATATGGGCGTAGCTGCCATCCTTCAGGGATCCTGCACCGGTTACCAAATTCTTGTGAAAATTCTTCAGTTCCATTCTAAGGAAGAACTAGACATCCCAGAGTCTTCCAGTTGTGTCAACTGCCACAGAGCTGTGATTCACCTGGTCTTCACTAGACTAATGTCCTTTAAGGACAGTCATCTTTTAGGGCCTGCAGCCATAATTCAAGAAAAAGAAGAGTGATCATGTCTGGTTTTCCTTGTGCTTAACTGGTTGCATACTTCGAATTTTTTTTTTTTTTAGTATAAAAAATATGCCCACATGAGAGCAGACACTGTCTGTTTGTTTCTAAAGAAGGAATTAAAGTAGGTGAAATGAGAGTGTAAATTAATCCATCACTGCACCCAAATCTTTGCTAGAATCTTATATGTTGAATAAAAGTGGGGATAGCGCTTTTTCTGAGCACCCATAGTTGAAACTTGCTGCACAATGAAGTGCAGTAGTGTTTGTCTGCCAGTAAGTTGTCTTAGCCATTCATACCAGCATGTTTTTGAGAGAGGAGTTGTTACTAGTGTGCATGGTTTGATGGGATGCAGTATGGATGGCCATCAAAGTTCCCGCCCCAGGTTTTTCTTTATGAAATCTGTCTGTTACAGGATTTGTGTTAGGGTGAGCAGGTTTTGGCCAGTACTTTTTGTGTTGTAGTACAACTGCAGAAGAGAAATTTTCTTACCTCTTCCATCTGAAATAGCCTTTTTTTTTTTTTTTTTTTTTTTTTTTTTTTTTTCCCAAAAATCATGTTCATTCTACCTCCCTCTGGAAATGATGCAGTGTAGAACTGAAATTTCCAGGACGTAACTTTACTTTAAAACAAAATCAAATCTTGCTATAACTTGGAAACTGTTTTTCTAGGCTTGTTGTAGAACAGACCTTTTTAGCCAAAGGAATGTATACATTGCTTTATAATCTATATCTTCTAATTATTACCTATATTTTGTCTGCAGCAATCTACGTATCTGTGGCAGTCTGCTTGGCTTTAACAAATAGATGAGCGGTGAGGAAAAGGATTGTAATGTTAAATAATCAATGAACAACAGAGTAAGAGGTTTCTTTGCTGGAGTTTAATTTGAAATTTTTAATTTTATTCTATTTCATTACTTTTTTCGATATAGGAATCAACAGAACAGCTCTCAGAGAGATAAAGTTGTTGCAGGAACTAAGCCATCTGAATGTTATTGGTGTAAGTAAAATGAATGCTACTTCTAAAATCAGTTCCCAAATACTGTTGATACAGTTTCAAACTGAAATTTAAAACTAGTTATCAGAAAGCTACTTTATTGTAGATTCTTTGCCCAAGGTGAACAGTGAAACAGTTGTTGCAGAAAAACATCTGTTTTCTTAATAAATGTTATTTTTATTATTTTTATTATGTTAGTCTTTTTACTTTTAAATCCTTTACTATTTAGCTCATGGTTATGGAAATCAAAGGTAGGAAGGCTTCTAGAAATTTAGATCGTCTGATTTTTATTTATCTATTTATTTTTATATTTCAATTATACAAATGCAAACGAGTGCAGTGTTAAATTTACCTGAACTGGCTAGCGGCAGAGGAAATTGTGACAGCCAAAAGCAGGCTTTGTAAGTAACAGTGAAGTGGGATTCACATAGTTTTTATTAGGTTTTATTGCTGCCACTTAAACCCATTGTTAGGTAGTGTGATTCCTGTCTTGTTTCAGTCTTACTTAAATTGACTTCTGTCTACAGATACTTAGCGGGAGCTGAAGGTACTTTAAAATTAGCAAATGTAGGTCATTCAAAACTTTGCCATAACCACTAGACCAGATAGGAATTCTCTGGAGTTTTTATTTAGCATTTTGGACTGGAGGTACAGTACTCTTCTGGACTGTGAATTTAACTTTCAAAGTGGTTACAGTACACAGAGAAGTCTACTGAACTTGGTTGGTAAGTAAAGTGGAACTGATAGTGGGGGGGGGGGGGGGAAGCAATCACAAAACAATAGTATGTATAAATTATGCAGTAGAAGGCAATCCATGTATTTCACACAGAACATAGTGAATCTCTCAAGTTTATTTCCACAGGCATTACAGAAGCAGATGATATCAACAGTGTGAGAAGGAATTTGGCAAATTTGCAATCATTCATGAATCCAAGAGGGCAGAAGTTCTATATAACAGTTGAGCTTGGGTAGAGGGTAAGGATGCAAGGTGTGCTTTGGAATATCCATCAAAGTTAGCAGAAACTTGGGGGTATTGGATGGTAAGCTGGATATGAACCAGCAATGTGCACTTGCAGCCCAGATAGCCAACTGTATCCTGGGCTGCATCAGAAGAAGTGTGGCCAGCAGGGTGAGGGAGCTGATCCTGCCGTTCTGCTCTGTGCTCTGCTTGCCTTGAGTATTGCATCCAGATGTGGCGTCCTCAATACAGGAGAGATGTGGACCTGTTGGAGTTTGTCCAGAGGAGGGCCAAAAAAATATCCAAGAGATTGAACATTTCTGCTATGAGGGCAGGCTGAGAGTGCTGGGCCTGTTCATCCTGGAGAAGAGAAGGTTCTGGGAACACCTGATAGTGGCTTTTCACTATCTAAAGGGGGGCTGTAGGAAGGAAGGAGGCAGACTCTTCAGCAGGGTCTGTTGTGGTAGGACTACAGGAAGTGGTTTCAAAATAAAAAGGAAGATTTAGATTGCACAAAAGGAAAATAATTTGTGCAGTGAGGGTGGTAAGGCACTGACTGGCAGAGGTTGCCTGGAGATGTGATGGATGCTCCATCCCTGGAGACATTCAAGGTCAGGCTGAATAGGGCTCTTAGAAACCCGATCTGGCTGTGTGTGTCCCTTTTCCTTGTAGGTGAGAGGGACTAGGTGATCATTAAGGATCCTTAGCACCTCAAACAATTCTGTGATTCTATGAATTCAAGATTTTTAATTCTAGGATGGAGAGGTAGTTGTATAAAATGTTACCAGATAATGTGGACTTCTTGGCTATTGAGTTAAGAACTAAACTGAGTAATAAATTTTGTGTTGCAGGTAGGCGAACTGCAACAGTGCTACTTCATATTACGGGGTTACATTAAAGAAAACAAGATTCAAGACAGAACTGTGAGATCAGTTCCATGCTTTCCCAGGTCTAGGCCGTAGGTAGTCCTGTGCCTGTCTGTCTCTGCCAGTAAACTGAAAGTGCCTGTGCAAACTAGAGTAGAGTGGAATTTTAGAAAACTGGAGTTGAGGGAGTATAGTTCATCATAACATATTTTGTTTTACAGCTTTTAGATGCATTTGGACACAAATCCAATATTAGCTTGGTGTTTGACTTCATGGAAACAGACCTTGAGGTAAGACGGATTAAGATATCTCTTATTTCAGCGTCTTCAAATGCATTTTGAAAATGCGTTCTGAAAAACATATTTTTATAGCCTTACTTTTACTGTATTTTTTTTTAATTTTCTTTTTATAATGGTGTCTTTCATTATGTAACTTGATTAATATTATACCTTTAAAAGAGTTGGAATAGTGTGACAGTTTTTGTGTAATTTCAACTGAAAATGCCTTTACTTTTAAGTAATTTCTGTCAGCGCTGTTACCAGGAAACAGAATGTTTACTATATTAGTTTTCTAGGACTTCAGTCAGAGCATAGAACCACTTGATCATAAGCCAGGATCTCAGAATGCAATTGCTAAGCACAGTAATGTAAAACATGCACAAGTAAGTGTGATGTTATTAAAGTATGCCATGTAATGATCTGACTAGAAGTCACATACTCCTGGACCCTTCTTTTAAATTTGACAGTGGTGCTTGCTTGCAAGCCTGACTCTTATAGATGTT
This sequence comes from Lagopus leucura, assembly GCF_019238085.1. Classification (NCBI taxonomy): domain Eukaryota; kingdom Metazoa; phylum Chordata; class Aves; order Galliformes; family Phasianidae; genus Lagopus; species Lagopus leucura. The sequence continues at coordinate 5,119,036 of NW_024962268.1, read as the reverse complement.
TCGTTAGTTTGTCTTTTGCCAAAATATTTTTATCAAATACTTCAGTGCAGATGCTTCATTGTGGAGCACTGCTGAGAAGACATTTTGGATGATTCTCATGTCAGATCTGTATATGCATATCCATACTCTGGAAGAAATTAACCCATTGTACATATGGCGTGAGACCCTGGAGCTCACACTTAAAATATTAAAGTAAAGCATTGACAAGTTTCTTGAATCTCAGAGGAATATAAGACTGAAGTTTTACTTTTCTTCTTTTTGCTCGTAGAAGTAATGCCTGTACTTTCTAGAGGATTCATTTCTACTTAGTAACTATGCAGTGTTTAGGAATCAAGAAGGTGCACTGTACAAGGAGGAATTAAATACTTAGTAACACAATGCAGAGCAGTTATTCATGTTGCGGTATCATTCAGACACCTTTGTTAGGGACTGAGGCGTGTTGTGATTAGGCACGTGCTGCATGTTGGAAATTCTTTGGTTTTAGGCTGTTGCTTTGTAAATCTCAAACAATTTAAATCTTGAGAAATGGTACTAATGAACTGAAAAGCAATATTAAACGATTTTGAGGGAGTGACTTAGAAAGTATTTTTAAGGAGGATGTTCACTAGAATTTTGATGTTAAAAATTAAACTATGTTGAACACTTAAGTTTGTTAAAATATAGTGTCGTGGCTATACTTCCCTGTCTTTGTGGGGGGAGAAAAAGGAAACCAATGTGTTAACAAGGATTAGATGCTTAAATTGCACGGAGGACAAATGAACATGTAGGAATATAATTTCTTGTAGATTATTAACACATCTGTTATTTTTGTGTACAACTTTTGACTTGTAAGATTGGATATGTTTGGTATGAAGATAAAATAAAATCATGCTTCCTGCCAATTTTCTAAATGAGCTGCTTATGCCAAGTTCACAATAGACCATCTGGAGTCCCTACTCCGGTTCTGATATCTAGATCAGTATAGACCTGTGGGTTTTTTGTTTTGTTTTGTTTTTTTGTTTATGGGTTGTTTTGGGGGGAGGGGAGTCTGGTTTTTGTTTTTGGGGTTTTTTTTTTTGTTTTGTTTTGTTTTGTTTTGTTTTTGGACAAAGGATGTGAACAGTAGAGTATGTATAGCTACTAATTGCAACTTTATCCTAAAGCATAAGCTAACTTTTGAGCTGAAAAAACTGCGGAATAATTTTGCATTATAAGCTTTTGTGCTTATCAATCTACCATTGTCAATGTAACATTTGCAGGTTATTATAAAGGATACTAGTATTGTGTTAACACAAGCTCACATCAAAGCCTACATGCTGATGACACTGCAAGGATTAGAGTATTTACATCAACAATGGATTCTGCACAGGGTAAGCATGCTCTAAATGCCTTTGTTTCCATAACAAATGTCACTTTTGATTGAATTTTAGTCTGAATAATGAAACCTTCATTGGTTTGCAGTGCATAGGGTTGCACTAGCTGTTGAGCAGTGGCAGTTGCAATGCTGGAAATGTTAAGAATTACTGACATCTATAGTGTAGATGCTTATATGTGTAAGCCATTCCAAAAGTAATGCTTTCTATTAATTCCCATGGAAACTACGATGCAAAAAGCACAGTAGCTCTATACAGCAGAGCAAATTCTGTTTTTCAACGTAGTCACCACTCTTAGCTATGCATTTTAATCAGCGATGAACAAGAGCCTGCTTGCCACGCTCTTAAAAACCAGCATCAGCAGATGTCACTCACTGTCTCTACTGCAGTAACGCACCACCCCTTCTTCTCTATGTTCACATCCACTGTTTGGTCTCCATAAACATTCAGCAAGTGTCAGTGAAAATGTCAGCAAGTACCTTTTTTTTTTTTTACACATAGAAGAACTCAGTTCTGCAGCTTTGCTTCATCTGCACTTCCATGTCAGATGCTGTTTTGTTAGACTGCCTCTCTGCTGCCATCTGTCACGTGGCAAAAGAATGTAATGGGATATTGGTGAGTAGGTTCAACCTCTACTGCCATACCACCATCTGCCTCTGACGCTGTGGGTCAACATACAAAACAGGAGGTGCTACTTTTTGAGCAGCCTTTGTCAAGCTGTCTCAAGTGATTCATGACTTTGGTTAGAACTGTGATCTAGTCTGGCTTAGATGAAGTTAACTTTCTTAATAGGAGTTTGCATCATGCTGTATTTTGAATCTGTAGTTAAAACAGTGGGCTTCTTTCCACCTGTTGAGCACTGCTTGCGCATCCTCAAGCCTTTTTCTGCTCTGCCTCTAACCCAGCAGATCTGCTTGGAGGGGCTCAAGATTGGGACAGGATGAAGCACTTGGGGCAGCTGACCCAAGTGGCCCAGAGAAATGCTGTCTGTGGTACAACAGTGTAAAAATAAATAAATAAAAATTAAAAAATGGGATATAGGAAAATATTTTGTCTTCCAAGTTGGCTGTTGCTCAGAGGCTATTTGGGCAGTCTCTGCTTGTGGGAGGTGATAAGTGAATTCCTTTGAGTCCCTTGTTTTTTGGATTTTGTTTAGTTTTTTTCTTGTTGTTTTTGGGCTTTTTTCCTCCTTTCACCTGTTAAATGCCCTTTGTTTTATATCAGTCTATGAATTTTCTTGCTCTTCCTGTCTCACTTGGTTATGAGGAGATGCAAGTAAATGGCTTTGTGCCTCCTGGCTGCATCCAGGACACAACACTGTTACTGTATTAAACTATATCAGTCCCGTAACCTCTCCAGCTGTCAGACAAATTAGCGATCATCTTATTCTTTTTTTTCAACAGTGCAGTAAGACAGAAGTAACGTTCTTGCAGCAAAGCAAAAACCTACCACAAATCTGTGTTTTTGAGCTCTGGAAATTAAATATCATAATATTCAAACTGTGATGTTTGATGATTTTTTTATTTTCATTTATGTGGAAATGATGTCATTTGTTTTCTTCATCACAGTGTAAAAACTCAAAATATATTTAGACTGAGTTTTAGAATACTGTTACTATACTCTTGCTGGGATGTTCTCTGTATGTCTGTTTTTATTAACGACAGGATTCCTTCTTTGCTTTCTGTGCTGACAGGATCTTAAACCAAATAATTTGCTGTTAGATGAAAACGGTGTTTTGAAATTGGCTGACTTTGGCTTGGCAAAATCTTTTGGAAGCCCAAACAGAGTTTACACACACCAAGTAGTAACAAGGTAAGACATTTCTTAGATTGATGGTAAATGTTATGTATTACCCTGTGGAATACACCAAGTTAAAGCAACACATTTCAAGTTTGATTTCTAGCTCAAGTAGTATGACTATAGTGGCAAAAGGTCTCATAACTTTGCGTAAAGAAAGCATAATAAAATGCTTTTTAGCAGTGTTTTAAAGAATGATTAGAATTTGTGTCCCTGGAGGTTGTTCTATGGTATGATATGGTTTTGAAGCACGTGAAAATAACATTTATTTACCTATAAATCAAGCTTTCAGAGAGACAGTTGTTACTTGCTGCTAATCATGAACCCACCAGTCTTTTGTAGTGAGGCATATTAACTATTGTGATGTAAAAGCTCAACCCAGTTAAGTTAATGTCATTTTTGATGTGCTTACTTAAGACATGTACTCTTTTTTTTTTAAAAAAAAAAAAAAAACCAACAACAACAAATTACTGCAAAATAAGTTTCCTTTGGTCCACTGTAATGCTAAAACTATACAGCAAAACTGTTTAATACCTTCATTCAATCAAAAGGCATCAGTGATACAGTTGTTTGAAATGCAGTGTATATCAAATCTTGCCCAGCTTCAAATAATTGCTGCCAAGATGTATTTTACACAAAATTAATTTCTAAGTCTGTTGCTAGTTGTATTTTTGAAAGCTGAAAGGAACTCTGTCTTAAAGTACCATTTATTGAAAATAAATTTAAAGAAAACAACAGTCTGTAACATGTAAGCCTCCCTATATACTTTTATACTTTTTCCTTTGCATATCTGCAATTCTGTTGTTTGCCCGTTAGCTCAGCTGTAGTAAAACTGTGGTTACACATAGCCCCATGATGTACAATGCAATGCTTTTCAAACTTAAAAAACAAAAACAAACAAAAAACAAAACAACAACAACGCTTTGTGGTTCTTTAATGTTTAGAAAATACATGGGCAAGAGCAGAATTCTTGTAGTCTTGCACTGCTGCAGCATACATCAAGTAAAACCAGGTTCTCCTGAAACATTTTTTTCTGTTCAGATGGTACCGATCCCCAGAACTACTGTTTGGTGCTAGAATGTATGGTGTCGGTGTTGACATGTGGGCTGTTGGTTGTATTCTAGCCGAGCTGCTTCTCAGGGTAAGTCTTCAAATGTAAGCATTTGTATTTGTTCTTCAGTGCATTTTAGATGTGGGTTTCTTCTTCCCTGCAGTAGTATAATCAATAGAAACTTAGGCTACTTCCTAGGAGCAATGAAAGGGGGCAGGAAGGAAATAACTTCCATAAGTTTGGTACCTATAAGGAAGGGGAAATTTTCTAATAAGCTGAGGTTCCAAAACCATTGCAAAGATTGGAAACCTTAAAAAACAGCTAGGCAAAAAAGTACAACAGAGTATCACAGTTCTGCCTTTGGGAAGGTGAGTGAAGTAGGTTACTCTTCCAGTCCTCTCCGTGTTTTCTTTTCACACAGCCATTCCTCAGTTTTCATCTATGATATTCTCAGAACATTTGGCATCATATGTACATGTACACTCTATAAATTGTTTACCAATAATTGGGAATAATGACCACAGTACCACTGTAGATTTATTTGTAATGAGCTGAAAATGTACTGTTGTTGTTGTAAACTGTGGCTAGTTAATAGACTGGAGTGAGGCTGGAGATAGTCAAGATTACATTATGTCACTCCTCAGCAAGATGTTATGTACGGGTGTAATCATCCATAAATATGCGTTATGGAAATAAGCAATTATGTAGGTCTTCTGAAAACACTGAAGTAGGAGGTAGGAAGTGGAGGGCAGGGGGTACAAGCATAGCTGAAAGCATGAAGTAGCCTGCAGTATAACTTCCCAAAATAAGCAGGTTCTGCTTGATTTATGCACTTTAAGTGTATGTTGTATTGTGAGCCTGATTAGGTAACTAGTCTGTTTGAAAACACTTGGGAATATGTCATTTGCCTTGTCTGATTTGTCATATGTATAGGTGTGCCAGTACAAGTTCAGAATGGAAATATAGAGTGGTTGCTTAAGAAGCATCAGTAGTGCATGCATAAACATAGATGAGGCCACAGGTGTCCAACCTTCTGGCTTGCCTGGGCCATGTTGAGTGAAAAGGGATAATCTTGCACTGTGTATATGTGGAATGCTACAGAAGAGATGACTGCTAGTTATTTCCATGGAGACAACAACAAATACAAATAGCACAGTAGTTATTTGATAGAGCAAATTCTCAGCTACAAAACAGTGTTTTTCAATGTAGTCACCACTATTAGCTGTGTTTTTTTTCCCAACGTTGAACAAGAGCCTGCATGCCATGCTTATAAAAATCTCTACCTGTGAAGGTGATACCTGTTCACAGTTGCTGTGATGGCATCAGTGCTGATACGCACCGTCCACCTCCTCCCATCTGCTCTGTGGTCCCCATAAATGTTCAGCAAGTATGGATGGATATCAGTGCATGCCATTTTTTTTCCATGTGGAATAATTCAATAACACACCTCTTGCTTCATCTGCACTTCCATGTCAGATGCCATTCTGTCAGAGTGCCCCACTGCTGCCATCTGTCACACAGCAACAACATGGGATGGGGTATATCCTACCAATGTAGGAAGGGTCCACCTCTACTATCATACCACCAACATCCACCTCTGGCAGTGTAGGCCAATGTAGTAAAATAGGAGGCATTACTTTTGGAGCAGCCCTCGTAAAATATATAGTTAATGCACATAAGTAAACAAAACTTATTTTATTCTGTAGTATTTCTTATTAAAACCTAAAAAGCAGCAACAGCACAGACCTAGTGAAACATTTGACTTTGCTTTTGTACATTAGCCTGGTTTGATAGCAATGGTCGCAATAAGTGCGTTGCCAAAGTGTTCATCAGAAATTTTTATGAAATTTTACTGTTTGATCCTTGAAAACAGTTGTTCACAAATATGCGTACGGCCAAAGAGCAATGGCATATTAATGAGGTGTGATTGTGAAGTGAAGATCTGTGAAGATAATTCTCTTTGGTAAAATAGGGCTTATAGGGGTCCAACAGAGAGACATGATCACGCTTTAATTCAAATATACCGAAGAATTGGTGATTTTTCCTGCAGCCTTGAAACCCATTCTCAAATTACTTAATCAAAATGGAAAGCACAGCTGCATATTTTTCGCTGTTCACAGGACTGTGTTTAAGCAATATGCCTCAATACATGCAATTATTTGCCTTAACTTGAGCCTTAAGTGCACTGCATCCACGCCATGCCCTGATTTCATTCCAGGCAGTGCCAGTTGCACACTGCTGTTTGGTTGTTGCCGGCAGTGGTTGCATGCTGGAGGCGGGGCTGGGCTACTTGGCAGGGCAGAGTCACTGCTGTGATGGTACAGGGCAGGGAACAGCTGCAGGGCAGGCTGGGCCAGGCTGTGTGTGGGCTGCAGGTTGGACAGGTGTGGATTAGACCTCTGAAGTTGTGTACATTGTGGAAAGTTAGAAAGCAAAGACATGATCTAATTCTATTAAATTATTTATTTTTCTTATGAAGCAGATGATGTTTATGGCAAGGTTTTATCACTATGATAGTTTTAAATATATCTGTCTCTTCTTCTTCCTGGTGTACTGGATTGAAGGATAGTGAAATTTCCGGGAGCTTTACAAAAGCTCTTAAAGATCTTCAATGGGCTTTCAAGGCACCAAAATGGAGTGCTCTGCCTTACAAGGGTGTTCATTATGCTCTTTCTGTCCTTATGATTAAAATACTGTCTCTAACTTCACTTTTGTTCACAAAGTCCCTTTTTTTTCTTTCACTGTGTGCCTGTTGCATGAATGACAGCTCAAACTGGACAGACATGCCGTTTTTTTCTGTCTTCTGCCCAGCTTAGTTGACATCTTGTCTTTGTTAGGCAGTTTAATCCTTTATGGATATGAGTCAGTATAATTTCTCTTGATGCTCTTTCGTTCTACTGTTATTAATTCTCACTTTTGTAATGTGATTGCAATCCACGTTAATGTTTATATATATAATGTCATGTAATGTCACCTATCTTGAGGTTGTAGGTGCTGGAAAGATTATTGTGATCAACAGACTGTAAATTTACAGCCCAGGGTAAAACAACTTAGCTTGATAAAAGCATGATTCTACATTGATGCTGTAGTGGTTTTAATGTTATGTTTTGTTCTATTCTGTCAAGTCACTGATAGTAAGCCTGGGTTACAAGAAATGTTCAAAATCTATATGGATGTCACTAGATAGCTTTAAGTGTTCAGTGTCCCTTGTTACAGGCACATGGTATACAAAGATGTTTCAGTTTGAATGTGTAATGCAATTATGAGGAGCCACTCTAAGATAATTTCTGTAATTAAGTCTAGAATTTAGTTTAAATGAGCTGTTGCCTTCCTCCAGGTTCCTTTCTTGCCAGGAGACTCTGATCTTGACCAGTTAACAAGGATTTTTGAAACACTGGGCACTCCAACAGAAGAACAGTGGCCTGTGAGTCCTTTTGTTTAACACTCTGACTTTAATTTTACTTGACTCTACTTTTGCTTTTGAAATTAACTTTAAAAATGTATCAGAATATTTCATTAAGTTCTCAGAATGCAGCTGCCCCTCACAAAGAAAGAAGATAAGGAGCTGAGACTTCTATCTCTAATCTCTAATCATTACAACAGTGTTTTTAGCATCATGCAGCAGTTGAGAGACATCTTAATTTCCTTTCTTGGTCCACAGTTTCCCATGCTATTGATATAAAATTAGTATTGATTGCTTAATGTTCTTGAGATTCTTGATATATTGATGTTTTAACTTGAAAGGCTCTAATTGCTTTCAATGTTAGGAACAATTTATAGGACCTTAAGTTGGGCTGTCCAGGTTTTTTATTCGGGATCCATTAAAAGAAAGAAAGACAGTTCTGAGGCAAAAAGATTTCTCAGAATAACTCTCTGGTAATATACAGAATTCAGTGTCTGTCACTGCAGTGGACCCTTTTTTTTTTTTTTTTTTTTTTTTTTTCTTGTGATTGGCACCACTGGCTTTCAGTGGCATTGTATCCTTAAGCCTTCATCTGCCACACAAGCTGCATCTAAAACATGAATGGTAACCTGTCTAGCTGTGCTCAGTCAGAATAGCTAGGTGTTGTCAGTCATCTTAGGGCACTTCTTTTTTCCATATAAGCTCCAGCCCTCTGACCATCTTAGTGGCCCTCCTCCGGACCCACTCCAAGAGCTCCACGTCCTTCCTCTACTGGGGCCCCAGGCCTGGATGCAGTACTGCAGATGGGGCCTCACAAGAGCCGAGTAGAGGGGGACAATCACCTCCCTCTGTCTGCTGGCCACCCCTTTTTAATGCAGCCCAGAACACAGTTGGCCTTCCGGGCTGCAAACACACACTGCTGGGTCGTGTCCAGCTTCTCGTCCACCAGGACCCCCAAGTCCTTCTGTGCAGGGCTGCTCTCAAGGAGATCTTCCCTGTTTGTATTTATACAGATACATATATATTTGTATAATATTGTATGTATAAATACCTGGCATTGCCCTGGCTCATGTGCAGCATTCTACATTTGGCCTCATTGAACCTCCTTATGTTTTCATGGGCCCACTTCTCCAGGCTGTCCAGGTCCCTCTGGATGGCTTCCCTTCCCTCCAGTGCATCGACTGCACTGCTCAGCTTGGTGTTGTCTGCAAACTTGCTGAGGGTGCACTCGATGCCATTGTCTGTGTCAGTGATGAAGACGTTGAAGAGCACCGGTCCCAGGACCGACCCCTGAGGGATCAAGGGTCATTGTATCCTGCAACTGTTCCTCCTGTATGCCGGTTTTCCTTTGTATGAATGGTGCTTAGGTGCTACCTGAGGTGGTCACTAAATGGATCTATAGCTATGTGAAAAAATTTTGTGTAAGGCAATACTAGCCCCACACAGTTCTGTTATTCTAGGATTCTAAAGGGAGGCACAAAGATTTTTGCAGTGATATTTTCTCTTTCTTGGAGGTGAGAAAAGGAGAGGACAGGAAATTCATTAGCACAACAGAGATAATGCATTCTCAAATTTATTTCCAAACCTATGATTTTCAAATATTGAAACCTTTGCAGTCAAAGTTGTAACTGATTGCACACATTTTTTACTACAGCATTAGTGTTTTATTTAGCTTGAATAAACTTGATGAGCAAACTTACTGAAATATGTTGATTTAAAGGTTTAAAATGCTTACTGACATCTAGATAATTGTCTGTAACTGGTTTAGTTTTATGGTGAAATTTGAATAGAAGGGTTGGTTGGTTGGTTGGGGTTTTTTTGTACCTAAAGGGGGCAAAAATGCCATTCATCTTTTGTTTAACTGGTTTTTCCTTTCCTTCCCTTTAGCCCATAAATAAAACGTGCATTTGAAAAAGTAGCTCAAAATGCTAATGATGGATGACAAACTTTGAAGTGGACAGTATATTACCAGGAGGAAGTGCACATTGGCTCCTCTGTGTATCTTGTCTCTTCTACTGTCTGCTAGTTTTACTTTGCACTCACTGTGAAAGTTCCTCCATGCTTCCTTTGTTAATTTTGTTTCCTATTGTACTACTCACTACTGAAGCAAGAGGGTGAAAGATTACTTGGTAATGGATACTGCGTCAATTCTTTTTTTTAGAGTAATTTTTATGACCTATTATTCCCACACTCGGTGATCAGGTATTAACAGGGTGTCTGAAGAACAGTTAGCTTCTGCTGTGGATACAGCTATATGAAGTTTCATTTCTGTGAAAAGCTAAACGCCTTCAATCTTGAAAAACAGACATTCCATTTTTGTGTCTTTGTAGGGAATGACAAGTCTTCCGGATTACGTCACATTTAAGTCTTTCCCTGGAATGCCTCTTCAACATATCTTCAGTGCAGCTGGAGATGATTTACTTAGTCTTCTACAAGGATTATTTACATTTAATCCTTGTTCTAGAGTTACAGCCACTCAGGTATAGTACACCTGTATGTGTTCTAATCTTCATTAACATACTCAAAATATCAGATAAATGTGTTCTGAAGCTAAGAAGCCAGGTCTGAAATGGAATATCTGTCTGTGAAATACTGTAAGCATATTTCCCACATTTTATACAGAAAAATTTGAAACAACACTCTCTGATAATCACCATTCCCAATTATGTAGCCAAGGTAGACAACTAAAAAGTGTATGAGCCAGACAATCATAGTGAACGTTCAAAATTCAGTTTCATAAGCTAGCGAGTAAATCTTAACATAGTATGTTTTATTCCCTGCTTTTAAAATGTTTTCATCTTTAATTCGTCCAGTCTCCAATTTCATTTAAAATTTCTTGGTTCTTTTTTAAAATGGGCATCTGGTGATTTAAGCCATTGTCTTGATCTGAATTTCAGTTTCCATCTTGCTTGAGTAAAATTGATCTCAGTTTCACTACTGTTTATTGGGTAGAAATAAATGACTTTGAATTAAAATCTTGCAGAATGTTCTGTTCTAGTTGAAAATAGGATTACTGTCGTGGGCTAGGCACAGCAACTAATTCAAATATTTATTGCCTCACAGTCACGGGGTGGCATGCGCACCCCCACTGCAAGGCTGGGACTCCCTCATGGCTTGCTGGACAAGGCAAATCTCAGTGCATGTTAGATACCCTTGAACGAATTGACTTTTTGAGAGCATATTGAAGGATTTTGTTTTGTTTTAGTCACCATCTCTAAAAATGTACCTTCCCAAGTAACTAGTTGCAGCATGCTTGAGACAATTCCTATATTAACTCATATATATGAAGACATTTTCCAGGCCATATTGTAAGATGGTGACTTGAATTTGTGTGATTTTTCTAGTCTTGACATCTCCACAGTGTAAGGCAGGAAAGCAATTTTTGCATACCATATTGGCTTGATTTATACATGGCATTGAATACTTTGTAATTGGCATAAGCAAAAGTAATGTAGAGCTAACAGACTACATAAGTAAAGCCATAAAGCATAGTAAATGGAAGCTGTGGAACTGCTAGAATTTAAAATAGGGTATGTAATTTTTCTACATCAAGTTAATCTTGCTTACATGCTCATTCAAACTATGTCTTCTTGCATTTTACACTGTAGAAGCAGCACAGTTAATTAATAGGAAGACCGGTTTTGAAAGCTAGCAAAACAATAGTGTTCAAAACTTTGGTTACACTATTTTAGTCTCTTTTTCTCACTTCCATCTTTACTCATGTATCTCTTTATTCAGAAAGTGAGTTCTTCAGAGCTAGAAACTCACTGATCTCCTGCAGTGTCATCTAGAGTTTTGTTAGAATGTTTGAGTGCTAGCTAGAAGTGAGCTTGCGGTTATCTCTTAGCTAACAAAGTACCATGGTAGTCACTGAGAATATTAAATCTTGCTATCTTTCAGTACAAAGATGCTTAAGGAGTTTCTGAAGTCTCGATTAAAAGCTATTTATTTAATTACAGTCTCTTTGTATGTGAAGTTCTGATGCTTACTTTTTTTTTTCTGGCTGTTAATATCAAGGCATTGAAACAGAAGTATTTCAGTAATCGACCAGGACCCACTCCAGGATATCTGCTACCCAGACCCAACTGTGCTGCAGAAGCTGTAAAGGAGCAACAACACACACTTTTGAATTTAAAAAGGAAACGAGGAGAGGGAGTAGATCAAGGTAAATTCTTAATGTTTCACCTGTTTTAAAATGGGAACACGAGAGAAAACTGTACTTCCAGTATTTCAAAACATAAAAACTCTCTGAATGGATAATAACCCTGGATACCAGTACCATCTGGAGCCCTTTAGGATTTGTGTTTTCATATAAGCACTTGAAGGTAAGAATGGCTTAATTCTATAATCTAACAGAATTGGTACCAAAAGACTCTTTTGCTATGCTTTACAGATCTGCTAACTAGAAGAAATCTCTAATACCATTAATCTTTTAATGGAGTGTGGTATTATCTACTAAATGAGAGGCTATCAGACTTTCTTCTTGTTTTCTCAAGCAAACAAGAAAATTCTCTGTGAGTTAATAAACTTCATATCACTTAGAAAAAAGAAGGGAGAAATAAGAAATAAATATGGTATTTCTTTTATGTGATAGATTAAAGAATGTAAGTCAAATTTAGAGGGATTTCTGCTATCTCCTTTGGACTAAGCAAATGAACTGTTAAGACCATGCAGGGTAAGGAAGATCTCAGTACATTACAGTGATCCTTTTAAGAAGCAAGCCTATCCCCTAACATTTACTTCCATACGGAACCTCCAGTTTTCCTCAAACAGTAATACATACTTCATACCCTCATAGCAAGAAAAGGTTTGTGGACTCAACAGCTGTATGTGACACTAAACTAGTCAGCCCTTGTAGCAGAGAGGCAAACATTAATTCTTGAGCTTGGAGTCTGTCATCTTGGCAGCAGGAATTTGCTAGATAGTAGCAATTAATAGCTATATAGTAGGTTAATACCAGTTTTGTTTTTACCAGGATGAGGCTGTTTCAATACAAGAGTGTGATATCTTGCTGGAACAGAAATGCTTCCATGAAACTGCATTTCCTCATGAGCTCAGATGGACAACTAAATAATTTAAGTTCATCTTACTGTTCAAGCACTTTGACCCACTGTGTTAGATTATGTCGAATTACAAGTAAAACGCATTAGCTCTGATGCTAACCTCCACGCAATCCCAGCCCAGATAATGACACTTATCAGCACCCCTCCTTCTGCACCCCTACCCGTCACAGGGGCACGAGAGACGCACGCCATAGGGTGTAGCTCAAGTGCCCGTTTATTGCTGCACAGCAGCCGCCTATATCCCATGACACATGACCGCCCCGTGGCCTGTTAAGCACCACCCAGAACCACCCTGTAGCTACCACCCACCAAAGCCCAAGTGCCAACCACACCAGGCACTGCCCACAAGCTCGTTGGCTTAATTTTTCTTTGAATTAGAATCTTTAATCTGTTCACTATTTGCTGACCTCAGTACCACTGGTCAGCTGACATGTGGGAATTTGTCAAGTACCATAGGTAATTCATTAAAGTCATTAGTTGAAGCTTTTTATCTCTTGCACCTAACACCATGTGTCTGCAATTAACATTTTGAGGTCCATGTCCCTAGAATATACGGTCAGCTAAATAACAGGAAAGAGAAAGAAATGCTTCTGAGTTTTGCAGTCTTGCAAAAAAAAATCTTGAAATCTTGCATTTGTCAGTGAACAGAGTTCCCAGAGCTGTATCAGAACATGCTTTAACATCTTTACAAAAGTCTGATCTTCAGTAAGGGGAAATCAGATTTCTGCCTCAGACCTTGGACAAGGCTAGGACTTCAGAGTTTAGATATAAATAAGGCTTTTAGGAATTCAGCGTTACTTTTTGAGATATTTTATTGTCAGCATGAAAAGTAGCATCACTTGCTTCAAGTGCTTGTTGAAACATGTCTGAAAATTATGTTGTGTTGCTGGCGGAACCCAAATGTATCAAAAGTGTAGATCTTAATAGCCCCAACCAGCTTAGAAAGAGAGAACCAGTGTTACAGCCAACAAATCTGCTCTCCTGGATTTCCTCTGATACCCTTATATGGCACAGTCTTCTGAAGTTAAAATGAAGTTGAAGCGAATATTGGAAGAACCAGTCTTTTTTAAGAGTGCAGCATCTTTTTACTGCTGTTGAAAGTAGAAATGTGCAAAAGTCATTTTGAAGTGAGTAATCCCTTGAAATTCTCAGGCTTGTATGTGCTTGTTCTTGCACAGCATCTTCCCCAGCCCTGTTGAGGTAGCACTGCAGAAACTGAGTAGCTTAAACTGGGAAGCAGTCAGTGTCCTCTTGTAAAATCTTGTCATCAGAAACTGGCTGCTAAGAGTGTACTTATGCCATCCCCATGAAGTGCTGCTTTTTCACAAGAAGATTGCCTTGGGGAGTGCTCACTAAATTTAAATGTGCAGCAGCTGTACTTTTCAAAAAAAAAATCTATTGCCAAGGGAAAACTAGCAGTACATGAATGAGAGCCTGTAAAAAAGTATTATACGTAATTGCTGGCTACTGCTGCCACTTATTTCTAATCAGTAAGGTAGGTGGAGGCACTGATGTCCACTGATTGTTCACCTTTTCCACTCTGGAAAACAATCAAATGGAGCACTTCTTCTTCAGGATGCAAACTTCCAGTCCTGTTAATTTGCATTTCTACAGAGCTGTAAGCTCATAAAATTGAGAATACAGAATACAGCAGTGATCTCTTTCCTAAGATAGTACAGATCTGAGATTAGGCAGGTTTCCTGTGCTATTCTACACTGGCTTGGAAAAAAAAACAACAGCCTATTAATGTTTAAAGGCGCTTCTGTAATTTGGGTGTTTGCTTAAGGTTTGTGGGAATGATTCATTGTTAATTTATATTAGAGGACACTTGCTTATAGGACATGTAAAAATTGTTGGATCCTTCTATAGAAAACTTTGTATCCATTCCAGAAGGCAGCTGTGGTTTATTCTATCAAGATTATAAATAAGCAGTACATGAATAAATTAGAGGACAAGAGGTGCATTATGCTAATGCAGAAGTGCTGCTGCCCTCATTTCTGCAGTTGATACTAACAGAAATGTGGTTGAAGGTAAGTCACAGACTTAAAGAGCTGTTACCTCCTAAAGACAGTTCTGCTGGGTACTGACTGTGTGTGAAAAAGATCGCTCATCATTACCCCTTTACTGTGCTAACAATGTGATTTACACTTTTCAGGACTACCAAAAAAATTGATTTTTTGATTGCTGTGGATGGCAGATGAAAATGAGAGCTCAAGTGACCTGAGTCCCAACCATGAAAAACTCTGTAATAGTCACTGGATGGTTATTTTTAGAATATATTAATATGTAAGACGTGAACGTAATATTTTATTAATACAACTGAAGTTTTTAATTTTTTTTAAATAAAATGCTGCTTAAAAAGCAAGATGGTCCCTCTCTCTGATTTGCTGTCTCACTGCTTTGACTCGTGTTTTGAGGTACAAGTCTGAACCACCTGCATGCTGCTGATTTACATAGACCAATTTTGTAGACCCTTTCTGTTGAATCACATGCATTCCTTTACAGAGGCCCATCCTTCAGAGGAAGATGGCAAATGTGGCACCTGGAGCTTAAATGTACGTGGCTGTCTGCCAACACTCACAATGTGTGTTGGAAAAACTATATCACTATAAGAGAAAGACGGGAGGCTTTTTGTTTCAGTTCATATGCCAGTGTAACAACGAAGTTTGCATGTACTCACTCAGACAGCTTGCCTTATGAATTTCAAAGGATATGTTCACTGTACTGAAAACAATATGGTGCTCACAATGACTGTGAAGTGGTTGGGTTGTTTTTCTTACCACACATTCTTGTCTTCTGGGAGAGATTGCCTGGGAACATATAAATACTGTTTTCTTCACAGCCAGGATTGCAATAGGGGTAGAGGGAGACCCAGTTTGGGAAACTACACCAGACCTGTGAATGTGTGTTTGTTGAACATTTTTCACAGTGCATAGACTGAGTTTAGCTCTGTTGCAAAGTGTTTGTTTGGCAACAGGACTTCTCCAGTGGAACAAAACAAGCCAGTAGGTGCTGCTGCTGCAGCTTAATTGCATGCCCACCATAGTGCAGTGGATCTCTGGGATACCTGTTGAGGCACTGTCGTTTTCCCACCTATGAACTGCTTTTAGCATTCCATCTTCTAATGAATGTAGGTTGCCCTGAAAGTGACGTCTCCTGTGGAAGACTGCACACTGCACTATGCTGCTGCAGTTTCTGTGGAAACTACAATGGATGTAAAGAGGACGATAACACCACTTGAAAGGTCAAATTTACAGATATGGGACACTGTTTTTCATCATAGTCACCACTAATATGCATTTTCACCAGCAATGAACAAAAGTCTGCATTGCAATGTTGCCACCACTGGTTCCAACACACTGAAGCCAATTTTCAGATTTGTATACAGTTCCCTGGTCATAATCCACCAATTTGAGCGGATGAGCTGATTGAGACACTTGTTATTTTGTGGCGTGGCAGCTGTGCAAGGCTGTCTGGAATGTGGCTTGTCTTTCACATCACTGTCACCACTGCTGAAAGTCACCATCCACCACTTCACTGTGCAAACATCCACTGTTCAATCATAGAATCATAGAATCATAACATGGTTTGATTTAGAATGGACTGTTAAGATCACCTAGTTCCAACCCCCTGCTGTAGGCAGGGACACCTCCCTCTAGACCAGGTTGCTCAAAGCCCCATCCAGCCTGGCCTTGAGGACCTCCAGGGTGGAGGCATCCACAACCTCACTGGGTAACCTGTTCCAGTGTCTCAGCACTGTCACAGTGAAGAATTTCTTCCTGTTATCAAGTCTAAATCTACCCTCTTCCAACTTAAACCAGCGGTGTAACTAGCGGTGTTCCTCAGGGGTCTGTGCTGGGCCCAGTCTTGTTCAACATCTTCATCAATGACCTTGATGAGGGGATAATGGCCACCCTCAGCAAGTTTGCTGATGATACGAAGTTGGGAGGATTGGCTGACACGCCTGAAGGCTGTGTTGCCATTCAGCAAGACCTGGACAGGCTGGAGAGCTGGGCAGAAAAAAAACAGATGAGGTTTAACAAAAGCAAGTGTAGAGTCTTGCATCTGGGGAGGAATAATTGCATGCACCAGTACAGGTTGGGGGATGACCTGCTGGAGGGGAGCTCTGCGGAAAGGGACCTGGGTGTCCTGGTGGACGACAGGTTGGCCATGAGCCAGCAGTGTGCCCTTGTGGCCAAAAAGGCCAATGGCATCCTGGGGTGCATTAAAAAGAGCGTGGCCAGCAGGTCAAAGGAGGTGATCCTCCCCCTCTACTCTGCCCTGGTAAGGCCTCATCTGGAGCACTGCGTCCAGTTCTGGGCTCCCCAGTACAAAAAAGACAGGGATCTCTTGGAAAGAGTCCAGCGGAGGGCCACAAAGATGGTGAAGGGCCTGGAGCATCTCTCCTATGAAGAAAGGCTGAGTGAACTGGGTCTGTTCAGCCTTAAGAAAAGAAGACTGAGAGGGAACCTGATCCAGGTCTATAAATATCTGAGGTGTGGGGGGCAGAATGGCGAGGCCGGACTCTTTTCAGTGGTGAGTGGAGACAGGACAAGGGGAAACGGCTGGAACTGCAGCATAGGAAGTTCCGCACAAATGTGCGCAAGAACTTCTTTACAGTGAGGTGACGGAGCACTGGAACAGGCTGCCCAGGGAGGTGGTGGAGTCTCCTTCTCTGGAGATGTTCAAGACCTGCCTGGATGCCTACCTGTGCGACCTGGTGTAGGGAACCTGCTTTGGCAGGGGGGTTGGACTCGATGATCTCTGGAGGTCCCTTCCAACCCCTACAATTCTGTGATTAAAACCGTTTCCCCTCATCCTGTTGCTACGTGCCCTTATAAAAAGTCCCTCCTTGTTGCAGGCTAGCAACACAACACAGCGTTCTCGTGCAAAAGATTCCACTTTATTTTCCCAAGCAAGCTTTTTATATTCCAAAGTGTATTCAGTACATTTCCACTAACAATCCAGTGGCTAGAAAGCAAGCAAGTTTTGTAACAAATCTTCATAACAGCATTGAGTTTATTTTATGCTTAGCTGCAAAACATCCTCTTTCTCTTTCCCAGAAAGTTGGCATTCAAAGAGGTCAAACCAACCTCTCCATCCCCCATACCTCCCTAGCTTTCCTGTAGGCTCTCTTCAGGTACTAGAAGGCAGCTATCAGGTCTCCTTGGAGCCTTCTTATCTCTAGGCTGAACCCCAGCTCTCTCAGCCTGTCTTCATAGGGGAGATGCTCCAGCCCTCTGATCATCTTTGTGGCCCTCCCCAGAATCTGTTCCAACAACTCCATGTCCTTGTGATGGGGGCCCCAGAACTGGTTGCAGTATTCCAGGTGGGGTCTCACGAGAGCAGAGGGATAAAATCACCTCCCTCAACCTGCTGGTCACACTTCTCTTGATGCAACCCAGGATGCAGTTGGCCTTCTGGGCTGCAAGTGCACACTGCCAGCTCTTGTTGAGTCTTTCATCAACCGACATTCCCAAATCCTTCTCCTCAGGGCTGCTCTCAAGCCATTCTCCACTCAACCTGTCTGTGCCTGGGATTGCCCCAGTCCAAATGCAGGACCTTGCAGTTGGCCTTGTTGAACTTCATGAGGTTGGCATGGACCCACCTCTCAAGCCTGTCCAGGTCCCTCTGGATGTCATCTGTTCCCTCTAGCATGTCAACTGCACCAGTCAGCTTGATGTTGTTTGCAAACTTTCTGACAGCGCACTTGATCCCAATGTCCATGTCGCCTACAAAGATGTTAAATAACACAGATCCCAACACCAGTCCCTGAGGAAAGCCACTCGTCACCGATCTCCATTTGGACGTTGAACTGTTGATCACAACTCCAAGAGTGACCATCCAACCAATTCCTTGCCCAGCAAGTGGTCCATCCATCAAATCCATTTTTCTCCAGTTTGGCAAGCAGGATGTCATGCAGGACAGTGTCAGTGCTTTGCAGAAGTCCAGATAGATGACATCAGTTGATCTGCCTTTACTCACTGATGCTGTAACTCTATCATAAAAGACTACCGAGTTTGTCAGCATGACTTGCCCATGGTGAAGTTGTGTTGGTTATCACCAATCACCTCACCTTTATTTTCCAAGTGCCTTAGCAGAGCCTTCAGGAGGATCTGCTCCATGGTCTTGCCAGACACAGAGGAGAGACTGACTGGGCAGTAGTTCCCTGGATCTTCTTTTTTTTTTTTTTTTTTTTTTCTTCCTTGAAAATGAGGTTATTCTTTCCCTTTTCCAATCAGTGGAATGTTTATGGGTCCCCATAAACATTCAGCAAGCATCTACAAACGTCAATTGTTGGAAGTGATCTCCTGGGAAACTGTCTTTAGGGACAAAGGAAAGGAACAAAGCTGGCAGTACGCACTGTTTCATGTTTCTGAGAGCACAAGAGCTCTCCGTCTGCCAGCATAAGAAATCAGAGGAGGCAGAAAACCAGCATGGCTGAACAAGGATCTGTTGAAGCAGTGGAAATGGGAATGGATGGCCTGGAAGGAATCCAGGGATGCTTTCAGGATGTGCAGGAATGGGATCAGGAAAGCCAAGGTGTGGATGGAGTTAAGCTTGGCAAGGGTTGTAAAAAACAGGAAGGATTTATTTATGTACATTGGTAAAAGATGCAGTCAAAGAAGAGCGTACCCCCTCTAATAAATGAAAAGGAAAATCTAGCCTCCTCAACTGTGGAGAAGGCTGAGTAATCAATGAATTCTTTGCCCCTATCTTCACTGCCAATCAGGTTTCCCAAGTCTCTTGTGTCCGTGAACTTCCAAGGAGGGCTCAGAGCATCAAAATCTTTCTAAGTGTAAGATTGGAGCACGCATTCATGAGAATGCACGTGTACAAGTCCACGGGGCTGGATGGTATGCATCCCAGTGTCCTGCAGGAGATTTCTGAGCCCCTCTCTGTCATGTTTGAAACTTACAGTTGTCAGGTGAAGTCCTCAGGGACTGGAAAAAGGGAATCAGCACTCCCATTTTTATGTAAGGGAGAAAGGAAGACCTGGGGAACTACAGTCCAGTGAGCCTCACCTCTGTGCCTGGAAAGGTCAAGGAGCAGATCCTCCTGGAAACTATGCTAAGGCACACGTGAGATGAGGAGGTGATCCAAGACAGCCAGCATGACTTCGGCAACAGTACATCATGCCTTATTATTCTGGTGGCCTTCTATCATGGAGTGATGGTACCAGTGGACCAAGCAAGGGCAACTGATATCATCTACCTGGACTTGTGCAAGGCCTTTGACCATCAAAACTTCTCCCATCAAAAGAGGAGTGGCCATCAGGGAGAGGGAGGTGATTCCCCCCTGCTCTGCCCTCATGAGGCCCCATCTGAACTACTGTGTCCAGGCCTGTAGTCTCCCGCAAAAGAAAGATGCGGAGCTAATGGAGTGGATCCAGAGGAAACCCATCTAGATGATCAAAGGCAGGAGCACCTCTCTTACGATGAAAGGTTGAGGGATTTGGAACTGTTTAGCTTGGGGAAGAGAAGACTCCAGGGAGACCTCATTGTGATCTTCCAGTACTTTAAAGAAGCTTACAAGCAGGAGGGGAAGCACGTTTTACTCACGTAGATAGTGACGGGAAAAAGGGGAATGGATTTAAACTGAAAGGAGGAAGGATTAGGTTTAATGCTAGGAATAAATTATTCACTTAGAGGGTGGTGAGGTGCAGGCAAAGGCTGTTCAGAGAAGCTGTAGATGCCCCATCCATTGAGGAGTTCAAAGCCAGGATTGATGGGTTCCTGGGCAGCCTGAGTCGCTGGCAACCCTTCCTGTGGCAGGTGAGTTGGAACTATTTGATTTTTGAAGTCCCTTCCAACCCAAGCCATTCTATGATTCTGTGATTCTAACTAGCCCAAACCCCTGCTAAAGCAGTTCCCTACAGTAGGTTGCCCAGGAAGGTGTCCAGGCGGGTCTTGAATATCTCCAGAGAAGATTTGTCAGCTGCCCTGGGCAGCCTGTTCCAGTACAAAGCCTTCTGTGTCACAGAAGGAACAAAAACTGCCTTGCTTTTGATGGCGATGTTGCCCATAGATGAAGTATATGTACACCACAATAAGATAAGATTAGAGAAAGCATCAGCACAAGGGTTTTTGTTGGTTATTCTTTTATTCCGGGCTTTGGAATAGTTTGACTTAGCTTTTGTGTCTTCAATCAGATCTCTGGAAGGAATATTTAGGACATCTGGTAGCTATAGCTTAATATGCAATTAGTTATCTGAATACTGTCTGTGACAAGCTTGCTTTGCAAGCTTTCAATTATGCAAATCATACTTCAGCTTTAACTATATTTTATCATGCCAGCTCATTGAGTATATAGCTATTGCAACCTGCTTGGCTTCTGTTCAGAATGGCAGCAATTAATAGTTATTACATAAAATAAATATTTTGAGCCTGCAGTGTGCTCGCTCTCTCGTACACTTACTCAAAATGGAATGTAATCTAAATGCCTCCTCTCTTGGATTGAGACCATTTTCCTGTCTGTTCACTTGTATGTTTTTTTGTTTGTTAGTTTGCTTTTAGCTGTGAATCACTACTGTTTCTTCCTGAATTTTAGTACTTTCCTTGGCAAACCTTACCTTGAGATCTACTGATACTGGAATTTGAGAAACTCCTATGCATTGCATTGATATTCCTTGTATAATTTAATCAAAACTGTTTCTTTCTGCCACTATATTGCCTCAATAAAAGCAACAAAACTCATTCTAAGAGCACAAAATGCAGAAGGGGAAAGAGCTCTGTTTTAAACAAAGCATTGCATTTTTTTTGCAGATACTGGGATTTCTTGTGGTGAGTTGGAGAACCAGGACTGCTGGCTATTGCGTCCTCATCTTGTCTCCTCAATTCTTCATTATTGTCAGTGCTGTCTGGCAGTCTTCATGCTGTTTTGACAAACAAGCTTAGAGCCAGTTGGAATAGTAACACCGTTGCTTTGCATTTGCCCTATGCTTTTACCTGCCCTGTGGCCTTGGTTCTGTCAGCACTCCAGGGAGCTTTGCTAGTTCTTCCTTCTACCTGTGCTTGCTCTTAGATTTTGTGACTGTTCCTGTTCTCTTGACTTGCTGCCCTCTTAACTTCTGCTTGACTGCTTCTGATGGTGCATGGTCACTTACGCTTTGTGTACCCCAATGTAAAGGCTCCTTTATAAATCTCTACAGTAGTAGCTGGCTTTACCAGCACCTTCTTAACATTCATTTGCTTCTCTGAGGAAGGGGAGGAATTCCACAAAAGAACTATAATTTGAGCAGCTTTTCTTTCAATCCCTCTGTTACCTCTTACATTTCGTACATAGTTACATGAACTCTGTCTGAGGTAAGTAAGGTGTGCTCTCCATATGGCTGTAATAAAATCACAGGATAAAAAAGGAGTAAGTCTGGATTTAGCTTTTCAGATTGAGATAGGGAAACTTCTTGGAGGGCTAAACTGGACACTGTTTGCAGGTTTAATGACGTATGCTTTGTGGTATCCGGTACTGTGAAAGGCTAGGGAAGATACATGCATGGCTGTAGTCCTATAGAGCACAAAGTACAGTAATGCACAGGAGAACCTTCTCTTGATTCTTCACAAAAGCCTGCTATGAAGTAGATCTGTTCTTCCTATAAACCACCATCAGCAGCAGAAAGGCTCCAGTAGCAGCTCTGTTATTGCTAGCTCTTGCTTCTTGAGAGATGAGGCTTGCATTTTTCTAACGAATCCAAAATGGCCAAACTTTGTTCCTCTTATAATTTCAATATCCACCTGTTTTTCAAGCTCCCCAGGTAGAACTGGAATAAAATCTCAATTCTGATGCTATTGAAGTGTCCTCCTGCTGTTTATGTTCATTCACCCCATTTTTTAATTTTTTTTTTTCGCCCCATTTGTGGGCAACTTATTCAGAAAACTACTATCTCTTTTTAGATAGCTTTGTTATTTCAAATGATTACTTGAGGAGTTCTGTCTCTTCCTTCCAATAATCAAATCTGCAGACAAAGGCAGATCCTGCAGGAGAACTTTCTGAGAATCCTGCTATGTGGCCTTCACAGAGGCTAGCAGTGTCGTAACTATTTGCTTTAGTGGCATCTGTATAAATTATGCCCAGAAACCTAAATACTAACAGCACCCATTACAATGGTAAGAAAAGAATGGCCGTAAGGGAAGAAAGAGGAGAAGGTGGTGTTTTGCTCTCAGTATGTTTAATGGAATGGGGCTTATTGCGATCTCCATGAGATTTGTGTCACGTTAGTAGAGATGCTAACGGTTACACTGACCTGTCCTTGACAATGGGACATGAACTAAGTACTTTGTTTTTGCAGAATCTCTAGTTTGGGCCAGACTGCTGGGCGGGTAATCTCAAGGAATGTGTAGGCCATCCCTGAATCAGATTTTTCTTTCTGTTTTTCTTTTCCACTCTGTCTCCTCTCTCTCTGACTTCACTGATAAAGAAAACTAAACAGAAAATTAGCAGGCAATTGTAATCTTCAATTCTGAAGTCTATTGCTGAGTTGACAAAAGTAAAAGTTTATCTTGCTACGAAATACACCTGGAAGTTACTGCCTTTTTTTTTTCTTTCTTCTTTTTTTCACATCAGCATCCTGAGGAAGACAACAGAGAAGATAGCCACAGCTGCCATCTTTTTCTTACCTTTGTATGTGATGGTAGAGACCACTTCTAATCTGTCAGGCTTTAACTGCAGGAGTCAAGCTGATGTACATTCAAATGTGTGTTATTTCTGCCACTGGAGGCAGTGTTTGTCAAAGAAATAAGGCAGATGGTCAAATGAGGTAAGAATTCTAACAGTCTGATCTTAACATAATACTTTTCTCCCTGAGTATCCTCATTGCCAGCTTGAAGTTCCAGTAAGGACAGAGAATTGGCCTGCAGCTCAGCATGTGGTTTATGCCTCCTTTAACTTCATATTCTTGTAGTGATTCTATATAATAAGACCCCTTATTCTGACCTTATTTAGTAACATGGGAACATGCAGGCTTCTTGTCTTCCACACGTCAGGGGAAATTTAGATTAGATAGGGGAGATTTAGGTTAGATACTAGCAGAAAAATTTTCACTGAGAGGGCTGTGAGGTGCTGGCACAGGCTGCCCAGAGAAGCAGTGGGTGCCCCATCCCTGGAGGTACTCAAGGCCAGGTTGAATGGGTTTCTGCATAGCCTGATCTGGTGGGTGGTACACTGCCCATGGTAGGGGCTTGGAGTTAGAAGGTCTTTAATGTCCCTTCCAACCAAAGTCATTTTTATGATTGTATGACTAATTCCAATAGAGCTTAAAAAGGTAGCACTCCAGCTGCTGGCTGGTTACCTAAGTGCCAGAAATGAGCAAATGAGAACTCTGCTGTCTCCTACAAGGATGAAGTCCTTAGTGTTACCAGTGCTAAATGTCTATGATAGTTATTTGTAAGTTACTAAGTAACTTGAGATATCATATAATAAGTGATTTAGGAGTTAAAAGCTCTACTCGATGTACTTGCTGACAGGTGAGAAAGAATAGTGTCTCTTGGTTTTACATGGTTTTGGGCTAAAAGGTCAGTAAGTAGTGTGCACATACACCAACTGTAGAGTTCAGTGCAAAGCAATGTAACCCTACAACAGGTCACACAGGTCGGCACCCAGCCAAGTCCTGAATATCTCCAAAGAAGGAGACTCCACAACCTCTCTGAGCAATCTGTTCCAGTGCGCCGTCACCCTTACCGTAAAAAATTTCTTCTGCATGTTTGTATGGAACTTTCTGTGTTCAAGTTTTGGGCCATTACTCCTTGTCCTATCACTGTGCACCACTGAGATAAGCCTGGCCTCATCCATCTGCTTCCCACCTCCCTTTAGATGTTCATAAATTAATCAGATACCCTCATAGTCTTCTTTTCCCTAGGCTGAACAGACCCAGGTTACTCAGCCTTTCCTCGCACAGGAGATGCCCCAGGCCCTTTATCATCTTTGTGGCTCTCAGCTAGACTCTTTCCAGGAAATCCCTCCCCTGCTAAATGAGAAAAAAATGGCTACAACAGATACTGAAAAGGCTGAGGTACTCATTGAGTTCTTTGCCTAAGTCTTCACTTGCAGCCAGGATTCTCATATCCCTGAACCTCACATCCTTGAACCTCAAGCTGAATCTCTAGATGGGAACTGGGGGAGCAAACTCCCCTCCAGGGCAGGGCAAGTCTGAGATTAACTCATGAGACTGAATGTGCAAGTCCATGGGGCCAGAAGACATGCATCCTAGGGTCCTAAGGGAGCTGGCTGATGTGTCTGCCAAGCCACTCTCCATCATATTTGAAAAGTCCTGGCTGTTAGGTGAAGTCCCCAGGGGCTGGAAAAAGGGAAACATCAGTCCCATGTACAAGAAGAGAAGGAGGATCCGAGGAACTACATGCCAGTGAGCCTCATGTCTATGCCTGGGAAGATCATGAAATAGATCCTCCTGGAAGATACATGTTAAGGCACATGAGGGACAAGCAGGTGATCTAAGACAGCCAATGTGACTTCACCAAAGGAAGGTCATGCTTGACCAATATGGTGGCCTTCTATGATGGAGTGATAGCATCAGTGGACTAAGGGGAGACAACTGATGACATCTACCTGGACTTGTGCAATGCCTTTGATGTGGTCCCCCACCACGTCCTTATTTCTAAATTGGAGAGATTTGGATTTGAAGGATGGACTATTTGGTGGTCAAGGAACTGGCTGGAAGGTCACAGCCAGAAGGCAAACATGTGTCCAGGTAGAGGCCTGTCATGAGCACTGTCCCCTACAGGTCCATCTTGAGTCTAGTACTCATTAACATCCTTATCAGTGACACAGATGATGGGATTGCACCCTTAACAAGTTTGCTGATGACACCAAGCTGAGCAGTGCAATTGATACAGCAGAAGGAAGGGATGTCATCCAGAAGGCCCTTGATGAACTTGGAAGGCCTTTGTGAACCTAATGAGGTCCAACACAGCAAAGTGCAGGGTACTTCAGTCAAGGTAATCCCATATGTATGTACAAGTTGAGAGAAGGACTCCTTGAGAGTACCCCTGCTGAGATGGACTTAGGAGTCCTGGTTGATGAAAAACTTAATATGATTAAGCAGTTGTGCATTTGCAGCCTGGAAGGCCAATGGTTTCTATGAGCTCATACATCAGAAAACAACAGAAAATGTAGATATTTTTCAAGTGCCAGTGGACCCTTTGGAGCAATTATTGTAATGCTCATTCTCCTCTTGCTTTTTTTTCCTTCTAGATTTTTCCCTTTTTGCAATTTCCTTTCCTTCCAAAGCTGTAAATAAGATCAGCCAAGAACTTGGTGCCCCTAGTAGACAGTGCAATAGGCCATACGTCGCTCTTGGGCTTCCTGCACTGAGTCAAGCATTAAAACATATAAGATGCTATGACTGCTTACCTTTGTGCTCAAGTGGGCTATTCCCAGTGGCTTTTTGTCAGATCTACAACTGAACTATGCTGTGGCAACTGATCCTGATATGATTCTTACATGCACTGGCTTCTAGAACATTTCCAAGTGTTCTGGAAGCTATTGGCTTCTTAGAAGGATTTGGGAAGAAGTGCTCAACAATCTCCAGGTAAAAAGAAGTGATGGTGCATACTTAGGAAAAAAATGAGAATGTATGTGTTTATTATGGCCTGCAGCAATCCAGACTGTGAGGTAGGGATGGTCTTGCAGTAGCACACAGGTTGTACATAAATTATTTTTGCTCTCTGTTGGCACCTTTGTATGGTGCTCCCTTTAACTGGAATAAGTTTTCCACAGGAAACTATTTTAGGAAACACGGCAGTGGTTATGTCATTAACTGTGTAAAAGGTCCCATTTGGATCTGAGTGGTCATTTCCAGAACATGTGCACGTGCGTTTGTGCACGCATATTTCCTCTCCTTCCCATAAACAGAGTTTTGATTGCTGTTTCATTTCTAGGCTAAAGCAAAACACACTTTTACCTAAAAAGCAATCTAAAATTGTTTGTAGGTTAATAGACAATGAGGCATAGACTTACTCTATAAAAATGAACAGATTGTATCTGTCACCACCATATGTAACAGATTTTGGTTTTGTTTTCTTTCTGATTGCATTTATATTTGGAAAATTTTTATGTATTTCATTTCACCTGAATCACAGCCAAACAGCAAATTTATTCTCATTGCATGCAGCCTTCCTCCTTCTCCTCGCTAGTTGGCACAGACCAAATTATTTTTAATTACTGAAAAGCCATGGAATTCCACAACAGAAAATGCACCATTCCTAGTTGCAGCTTCATTTGAGAAGGTGTGAACAAAATGGCACAGTTTGTAGTTTTCTTACAATAAAATAGACTGTACTGGTTCATACTGTGTGAGTCCTCAAGAAGCAGAGAGTCCTTGAGCATTCCTGCTCAGCTATGATTTCTCTGCGCTGTGCCAAAAAGCTTTTTGTTTCACCACTAAACAGATTTTGAGTTCTCTATGGAACTGGTAATATTGCATTCTTCTCACAGTGAAGGGGGATAGTGAGAATGGCAGTTTCTGATACAATAATACATGTAGAAATGAGTTGAGAATAAGTAAAGCAGAAGCACGTTAAAGTGCAATGCTGCAAGTGAAACTGCAGTTGTGATCCAAGGGTAATACCTTTCCTGGCAGCTCGAGCAAAGCTGATGTGCCACAGAAGGGCACTAGTGCATATGAAACAGGGTTAGAAATCTTGCAGACAGTTCTGTAGGCTGCCTGAAGGTGAGTGACTCAAAGGCAGATGTTTCTGAGGCTTCATGTTCTACTATGCTGTTTGTATATTTACTGAGAGTGGAAACTGGTTTGCTCCTGGAGAACAACTGGCTTCTTACTAGCATTTTTCCTGGCAACACAGTTACAACTACTAACCAAGCACTTTTCTTCTTTCCTTGCTCCTCAGCATCCAAACTGAGACCAGAGTCTAAAGTCCATTCCTTGGTATTCCCCAAGTTGACCATTTGATGCCTTCATTTGCCTCTCACCTCTCAGTCTGACAGGTTCAGGCAGTATAATCTTTGTTTACATGTATGTCTTTTCCCTGTTCTGACTCATTAAATCTCAGTAAATCTATGTTTTTTAAATCTCCTATGCAAAAGAAGACCAAAGCACTTTTCCTTTCTCTGTTGAAGCTGTGAATTTCCCACCACTTGAAAGTCATAGATCAGATTTAGCATTTCTTCAAAGACATGCTCTTTATCCTGCCAACAGGAATGGTTTGAGGTAGGAATTACTGGCTGAAGATTTCTGGCCAGTTAATCAGATTTGCAGAATACAGTAATGTTATCTGATTTCAGAATCTACATGTGATGGGTAAACCTTATTCTGAATGCATGGTTTGTTTCAGAGCAACTGTTCTTTACATAAAGTAACATCTGGTCATCCCTTAGCTATTACCATATTTAATGCTTGCCATCAACACAGCAGGAAAATCCAAGCCTTCCTTGTGACAAATGTTTCATTAAAAAAGCCACAGAGTACATCCCAAGGCTCTGACCAACTAATTGGCAAGTCCACTACAGAGCTTCACTGTTTTCTTCAGTGAAGAGGCTGGATTTATTTATGTCAGATCACTGACATAAGGATAACAGTGCTGGCATGAAGAGACATTTGTGGAGCTTGAGTTAATTGTGCTCTCCACCCAGGGAATGCTTGCTGCTATCACAGAGCATGAAGTTTTTCTGAGAACACTGAGGAGGGGCATTACAATGAGCTAACACTTTGGGTTAGACAGCAGATGTAAGCTGCTAGATTGCAGTGTGTATCCCTAGCATGCTGCAAGAAGTCTCCGATACGTAAGTTTGAAGTCTGTCATTAATATGGGCAGTTCTTTGTCTCTCTTCCCTCTTATCTGACTCTCTCTTGTCATGCTCAGAGTGGGATACAGTTGGGCCTTCATGCTAGTTGAGAAGAAAGGGTGATTCAAAACAGTAAAAGACTGCATGATGTGAGGAGAAGTTTTTCTCTCCATCACCAAACTCTTGATCCTTGTACTCTCATGTCACACTCATACATAATCCTTTCCCAGTCTCCCTTTGCAAGACAGTTTTATTATAAAACCTCTTTCATGCTTTGAGTTAATTTTACATGTGTGGAAATTAAGCCAAACCTGACCAGTCTGTTTCTTGGAATTGTACAAGAAGTCTGGAACAGAAATAGAAAATGAATATATTCTGTGATGCTTGTCTAAACCACATGACTCAAGAACCTGACTGTTTCAAAGTTAAAAGCACTGGTGGTTTACTATCGTGTGTTTGCTGGCCACACCGCTTTCCTGCATGCAGTTCAATTCTTTATTCTTTCTCTTCAGCGCTGACTTTGTAGAGAGGAGCGGTAAATTAGAGGACCTGTGTTTAGACCCTTACCACCAGCCCTGACATGAGGAGTCCTCCCTTGAGGTTGTGGTTGATGCTCTTCCTATAAAAAAGTCTCAGCTGCAATGGTGACTGAACTGTGGTGGGATCCCCCAGGATCCCTGTGAGCTGGTGTTTTTTGCAACTAAATAACCCTCTGATTGAAAAAATAATCTCTTGACAGTGATAAGTACTGCAGCTCTAACTTCAGTACGCACAGATGGCAGAGCACCACCTGTATGTCTTTAATAAACTGTACTCCTAGAGTAATTCTGGGCTCTTCAGTTCCCAGCAAAACACCAAATTTAACACTGATTCTTCTTATAACCTGTTTTTGTTTGTTTGTTTGTTTGTTTGTTTTTACCTAGAGCATCAATTTTTTGTTTGCACTCACAAAAGGAAGGGGTTTTGTGCAATACATCCTGCAATCTATACTGATTCCTTTTTTGATGTTTTCTACACATATACACAGTATAATGGCCTTAGTCACAGAGTTCCTAAGATTCTGATATTTTAACACTAGAAATAAGGTTCTAAATCATTATCTTAAATATTGCAGCACACAAATACAGATGAAGTGACGGAGTTTTTCTACAGGGAACCTTATTGCTACTTTGTTTGTACTTACTGCTGACTTTGTTTGCAGTAACAAAGATAGCCTGAAATCATACAAAAAAGCTGAGAAATTAAGAGGAGAAGCTTTACTGGACCCAGTGCTCACCAACAGAAGGAATAATTAGAGAGGTAAAGAGGTTAAAATTTGAAGTAATCTGGGCTGCAATGATCATGCCCTGGTGTGGAGTTCATGATCTTGAGAGATATGGGGCTGGCAAAGGGTAAAGTCAGGACTTTGAATTTTACAGGAGCACATTCCCAGTTCTTCAAAGAATTAATGGATGAGATCCCCTGGAAATTGTCATTAGGGATAAAGGAGCTAACTTAAAGAGCTGGCAGGTCTTTAAGAACACTTTTCACAGAGTGCGAGGGCTCTCCATCCCCGTGTGTAAGAAATCAATCAGGGGAGGAAGGAGGCCATCATGGTTGAACAAAGATCTGCTGTTCAAAGTGAGGGATGAGAAGGCAGAAGAAGCAGGGATGGGTGGTCAAAGATGGGATCAGGAAAGATAAGGCACAGATACAACTGAACTTGGCAAGGGATGCAAAGAATAATAAGAAGGGATTTTACAGACACATTGGTCAGAAAAGAAGGAGCCAGAGGAGCAAACTGGTGACAACAGACACACTGAAGGCTGAGATATTCAAAAACCTTTTTTATTCTGTCTTTGCTGGCAGTATCCCTACAACTCTCAAGACCCTGAATCTCAGAGGAGGAGCTGAGGGACCAAAGCACTTTCCTCTGTAAATGAAGACTGGGTCTGAGAACAGCAGATGAACCTAAACATAAGAATTCTACTGGGCCTGATGACATGCATCCCAGGGTACTGAAGGCGCTGTCTCATTGCCAAGCCATTCTTCATCATATTTGAAAAGTCATGGCTGTCAGTTGAAGTCTCCAGTGACTGGAAAGAAGGAAAACATCACTCCCATTTTTAAAAGGGTATGAAGGAGTACACTGGGAGTTACCAATTGCTCAGCCTCACCCCTGTGCCTCAGAAGATCATGCAATCGTAGAATCGCTTGAGTCATCTAGTTCAATTCCCCTGCTACGAACAGGGACACCTACAGCTAGATTAGGTTGCTCAGAATTTGCCCAGCCTGGTCTTGAATGTCTCCCCTTGTCCTGTCACAACAGACTCAGATAAATTCTGTTCCCTTCTTTCTCATAGTCCCCCTTTAGATTCTGAAAGGCCTGAGGTACTAAAATCTGAACAACAGACTCTGAACCAAAGCTGACCTTCAGATGAACCTCACAACCAAAGACTATACCACACATACAACTCAATATCTATCTTGCTGTTTTAACCTGAATGTATGTATTTGATGGCAATTCATAAAAATCTGTTGTAATGGTTTTTTTTAACAGTAACAGTTAGTGGATCTTTCTATATTTAGGGGCATGTTGCAAGACCCTCAAACCAGACATCTGACCTTGTTGAGAAACATGTGGTTAAAGCCTAAATAGATAGGGAAGCTCCCCCAGTCCCTCCTTGCGACCTGCTCAGGCTTTGGGTAGAATCCAAAAGGATGAAACAAGATGTTTCTGTATTTGAAGTTCCATAAACTTGTTTATTCATCTGTATAAAGGTTGGACCCCTTGGCAGAGACGTTGGAGACCTCATCTATGAGTGGACAATCTGCTTAGGATATCACAATTGCCAGGGAAGGTTCTCTAAATCCTTGCTGTAACCAGGGCTCCCCAGCGATTATAGGTCTGGACGATGGTAAAGTATAAGGGCAATCAGTGATGTATCTTTCTTAATCACTGCAGTTAGTCTTATGTACTAACAATTATGTGCATTATCTTGTTTTGTTTTATTCTTGCTGTATCATTTCACTAAGAATTTTATTGCTTTAAACATAAGTAAAGATAAACTCACTTCTTTAACTTGATGTTTTTGTCCTTTATGCTGACTCTGTCCATTGGCAAAACCTAAATTCACATCACAGGCAGGATCGGAAACAAACACTGCAAAATTTCCGTTCCATC
The DNA here is from genome assembly GCF_019238085.1 of Lagopus leucura. Taxonomy (NCBI): domain Eukaryota; kingdom Metazoa; phylum Chordata; class Aves; order Galliformes; family Phasianidae; genus Lagopus; species Lagopus leucura. Next base: position 5,087,454 of record NW_024962268.1, on the reverse strand, counting down.
TGAAATTCCTAGGTGGAAAGACTTTCCCTATAGTTCTCTGGCTCTCAACTAGGGCCTAGGGCTGGAGGTGTGAACAGTGGGAAAGTCAGTTGAAAGAAGCTGAATTGTTGGATACATTGAAATGTACCCAAAAACTGCTTGTTGTAAAAAGAAATAGTGTGTTTGGGAAGATGGAGGTGGATTCTGTTAATAGCACACATCACACAGGAAATAGCATCAACAGATAGAGCAGTTATCAGAATGCTCTCCCATGGAGCAACAGCTGTGTGATCTGTGGAATCAAATTGTAATGTTACAGTGTCAAAATACATTTGCTTGTCAGTAAGTTGGATGCTTATCAGACTGTAGCCGAAAAAAAATGCAGTTTGTGTTGTGCAGTACAGATATAAGAAAAAGAGGATGAGTGAATCATAGGAATGTGCATTTAGTGATAGCAGAAGCAGGCGTACAGTGGGATCCCAACAGATGGAATAGAGCTATTTGGGATTCTATGGATTCCGATGAGGCTGGGCTCCTAGATGAATTTGTAGGTGTGAAACCTGCATGAGGATGAAAAGTGGAATTAGATGCTAACAAGTGAGGTAAGATTATATTCAGTGTAAAGAAAATGTAACTGGGGAGTTTAAAAAAAGATCAAGGGATCCTCTGCTTTCCTGGATGATGTGTTTGTATGATAAGGTTTTTAAAAGTCTTTAACTGTGAGTTCAGATTACTTTGTGCAAGATGCATTTTGAAATAATGCTTACAATACTAACTTGTTAGTCTCAGCAGCTCAAGGATGTAATACTAAATAGCCTACAGAATATGTTTAGCCAGGATCTGAATATCAGTGGTAAACTCTGCAAAACTGTGTACAACAAATCAAGGAAGAAGGGATGAAAATGACCATTTTTACTGAAGATGCTAATGCTGTGATGTGGAATGCTCTGTTTGTATGAGAAATAGACTGCTTAAAACTGCTGCACCAGCATATAAAAATGTGATTATGACACACCTAATTAGCGAGACAGGAAATCTCCTTGACAAGATAACTGAAAAAATACAGTGTCTAGATGACCTTGGAGAATGGGATTCCTGGGGAAGTATGGGGAACCAACACACTCAAGACAATCCTCAAAGCAGAGAAAACAGGATTTCTGGAAAAAATATACATATATATTTGCAGCTTTATTAACAGATGGTATGTATGTCTCATGATAAGATTGGTGGTTTTCCAACACATGACTTATGGAAGATATGTAAACAGAGAGGGATCAATAAATCTACCAAGAAAACACAGAACTGTAAAGCGAAAGATCCAGGAACAACTTCACCCATAGCATCTCCTCTGGAGCCTCAACAGGACTTCACATCTGGAGTGTAGGAATGGAATGGAGTTTCTGCATTAGAACTAACAAGGTAAATACTTTACAAATAGTTCTTTACTGGGGTGTGGTGTTGGCGGGGGGGAGAGAAGGGGTTCTTTTTACTTTATCAGGGGTCTCTGATAATGTTTGCATGCTCAGCAGATATGTGAAATAATTTATAGTCACAGAGATTAGGTAGATGGAGTAATTTATAGGTGCAAAGGCTGCAGCTCTTGTCTGCCCAGCCATCAGGATTACCTCTGAGCCTTGAGTTAAAGACAAGTTGTTGGAAATATCCAAATAATGCAAGCAGGAGAGCACCCAGAAAACAGTGTTACATCTTTTTATGCCCTGTTGCCTGACGCTTATCTCTTTCTCCCCTAGTTCCTCATTGGCTGAGTACTTTAGGTTCACAATCTTCTCAACGCTTCACTAAACATACAAACACTGGACAAACAAATCTTGCTGGCTAAGCGTAAACTTTTAATTAATTAATTTAACTTCTGACCCTCACTCCACACTTGGTCATTGTTCCTCGATATCTGCTTGTCCTCCCTTGCATAGAGATAAGTTCAGAAGGAGGACAGAGGGGAATATCTTGATGCCTGCCTGTCACATTCCAATGTTCTCATGGAGTGAGACAGTCTGGCCTTGTGTAGAGGCCCTAGCTTCTTTGATGTTTGTTAAATCTGCTTTTCTTTTGCTGGGAGCTTCTTATCCTAACAGAACAACTCTACAATATGTTTTCTAATCCCGAACACTATAACCACATTATTTGGAACAAAACTACTGCAGTTTTGCAAGAAAGAATTAATCACACAATTCAGTAATAATGTTTCTAAAGCACACTGCTAACATATACTGTATTTCTATTTTTTAGATCAATTATTTCTAAGGATAAGTTCGCATTATGTTCTACTTCTTCAAACCAATTGCCCTTTTTAATATATAATGTAGAAACAACATTCCATTCCTACCAAGTTAGACATTTCACTCCTAAATAGTGTGATAATGCCTTTACTAATCAAAAACCCTTGATTAGGAGGCTCTTTATGTTGGAAGACTCCTAATTTTTGGTACTGGACAGATGAGACCTGAGTGATAGAGAATTCAAAAAGGAGAAGTTAAATAGTTAGCAACACACATGTACAGCTAGCAACAATTTATGTTTAGCCAGTACAAATATACATAAGTAATATTTTGTCACATGCTCATACACATTGCAAGAATATCTTGCAGAGAGCAATCAAACAAGAAAACAAGTCATGACATGCCCAAGGAAGTAAGGCAAGTGGCACACGCCTGCCTGAAGAAGCATCCTTCCCCGGTGCTCTTTGCTTAACAAAGGAAGCATCCTTTGGGCAGAATGGAAGAGGCCTTGGAAAAATCACCGTGTCAATGCGATAAGAGCGCTGAGACATCTTGGGAATGGCAGGACGTCCACCAGCAGGCGAAAAGATAGAACATGAACTAAGAAATGTCAGAATGTAATTAACAAATGTAAGCCTTCGGTGAGATTGTGAATCTGCAGTACCCAGACGCCGGAGAAAAGAGGGAGGGGGTAAATCTGGGAGGAGACAAGGTACAAAAGCTGCAATGTTGTTTCCGTAGGTGCTCTCCTGTCGGCAGGATGGCCGGCATTGCAATCGCGAATTAGTGTTTCTTCACCAGAGATCCCGTCTCCTAAAAATTATCTATCTCACACGTTTGTGACACACGCACTGGAACGCTCCGGCGGAGCGTGGTTTTGTCATCCATTTCACGTGGGCTGAACGCGCACTGTCAGCGTGCCGGCCCCGCACCTGCCGCAGGGGCTGCCCGTGCCCTCACACCGCCTCGGCCCGTCGGGGTGAGCGGGGCGCGTGGCCGCACTGCCGCCGGGCCTCGGGGCGAGCAGCGCCGAAGGAGCTGCCCGCGGGGAGCCGCGGCACACCCGTGCGGGCGCGGAACGCGTAGCGCCGCGAGCAGGCCTCGCTCCCGCCGAGGAACGACGCGACGCGGCGCGACGCGCCCCGCACAGCCCTCGCCCCAGCGCCGTCCGCGGGGGCCGCGCTCCCTGACGACAGCGGAAGCCGCGCGGCGGGGCCGGGCCGAGGGCTGCGGGCAGAGGCGGTGCGGCTCCGCCTGTCCGCGGCGGTACCCTGCGCGGCCCGGCCCAGCCCGCATGGGGCGGCCGCCTCGCACCGCGCCGTTGTGAGAGAGCGAGCGAGCGAGGCGGTCAGACGCGCCGCCGGCATGTCCGCGCCCTGCTGCGCCGGCCAGGTAGGGCTCGGGGCGCCGGGAAGGCGTCCTGCGCGGGCCTGCCGCGACGGCGCAGCGGAGGGCAGGAGCGCGCCGTGTGTCCCTGCCCGCGGCCGGAGGAGCCCGGCCCGGCTCGCTGAGTACACCTGACTCCCTGCGCTGCCTCTTTATAACAGCTCTGCGCTTTCGTAGCTGGGAAAGCCGCGTATTGCAGCGTCCTGTACGTTCCGGGAGGACGGGGCAGCTCCGTCGCGGCTGTCGGAACGGGTCGCCGCTGCAGCAGCTGTGCCGCGGGCGGCCCGGAGCGGAGCGGGGAGCCGGGGAAGCGCTCCGCGGACGCTGCCCGAGTGCGCACGGAGGGAGTCTGGGTGCTGTCCCGTCCCGCGGCACCGCTCGGAAAGGGCTCGGCAGGTGCCGGCGCAGTGGGAGCTACCGGGCTGCTGCCTTCGGCATCGGAGGGGTCCTGAAGCCGGGTGCCCCGGTTTGCCCGCCTGCGGCGTTCTGATGGGCGAAGAATGGCGGAATGGGACGGGAAGGGGTGTGCGAGGCCGCGTCCAGATCTGCTGCAGGGCAGGGAAGGACGGCAGTTGTGCCCCTTGTCTTTAGGCTGCTGTTCGACGAATCACCCCGCCGCCGCGTTATTCTTCGCTTAATTTTCCCAGACCTTCACTTCTGCCGCAGTAACCCGTTACTACTCGTCCTGACAGCAGCAGGCTAATTCTGTTGGTTTACAACAGCCTTTTACATATTCAAGCACCGTAAGGCCCGAATTCTGTTGTTATTGCCCCACTGGCGACTGCCCACCCTCAGCTTCTGATTATTTTCCTGCTTTTGTGTCAGCCCTCTGGCTGTGATTCTGTGGTTCTGCTCTGTGAGAACTGACTAAAGAGGTTTGGTGTTCTTAGGAGCTGAACTCCAGCTGGTGGCAGCAGCTTGAGAGCCCAGTCTAGATCTGGACCTGTGGCTGTTCCAGTGTTCAGCAGGCTGCAGGACTGTTCAGTTTGCCTCCGCACATCTGCTGTTCTCCAAACGGAATGCTGCCCTGTGCCACACCAAGATTCCTGCGTGTTTGCAGGAGCTGTGTTTGGTAATGTTCCCCTTGAAGAATGGGCTCCTGGGCTGCTGCCTCACCTGCATTTTTACAGCACATGTATCAAGTTTTTGCCCTGCTTGGTCTCTTTCATGGAATGAAGGGAACAAAGTGCTGGTACTAGATACTGTTAGGTGGTTGCTTGTCTATTCATGCCTTCCTGTCTTTTTTGGTGTAACTCCTGGAGGAATAACTTAGAAAAGGACAAAAGCATTTCAAGGCTCATATGTTGAATGGCTTGCTTTAGCATAACTGAACTTCGAAGAATTCTTAAAACCACTCTTAATATCCTATTTAGTAATATCTTCTAGTGTAGTGTGTTTTATTGACACTGATGTGTCACTTCAGAGTCTGGAAAGAAACTGAACTCCTTCATGATTTTGGAGCCTAAGCAAAAACCCTAAAGTGGATGCAGTCATAGTGCCAAAATTATGCAATACCCTAGGGAAATGTATTCTGCTGGATGAAACTTTTTTTTTTTTTTGTGAGACTTATCTGTGCTAAGTACGGCATGTTGCTGGATTTACAACAGCAAACTTAGTGTGGATAACCTTTCTACAGATTAAGATGATAAATGATATAAAACGTGTTTCAGTAATGTGCACTGTAACTTTTTTTAAAGGGAAAATGGTCTTTGAGTTCATAGCTAGATTAACTCCAACCTTGATGGAGAGGGGGATGTTGGTGCAGTGTAAATAATACATAAAAATAGAAGGGATAGAAATTCCTCTTTCTTGACCCAACTTCTTTGGGCATTTTAAGAATACTGTTAATCATGCTGGAAAATCAGAATGGAATTTGTCTTCTCCTTTTGTATTCTCCAAAATGTAACCCTAACTACAGAAACAGTAATGAAGTGCTTGAGGAAAGATGGGACCTTATGCAATAGGTTCTGAAAAACAGCCTTTATGTTGATCTCTCCTTCCTGTATACAAAATACTAGTTTGATGGGTTTGATACCCCATGTATTTGTTCTTTTCAGTGGTTTGGGTTTTTTCCTGTTGTTGTTAGGAAGTGTTTTGGCCCTGCACTCTCTGCTGAGCTGTGTTTCTGTGGTTCTGCTCTGGAGAACTGACTAGAGAGGTTTGGTGTTCTCTGTGTGAGCTGGAAAGTGCAAATATCACATGTTTTTGTCTGTAGGCAATACCAAAATACTGTTGTGAGTTACTATCACTTGGCCATCAATTTTCTCCATTCAGAGTGCCAGCAAACTCTTTTAATATGAAGCAGACAATGAGTTATCAGTTTTTTTGGGTCTGGACCAAACTGTACTCAGTGTCTAGCTGATTATGCCTGTCTGAATAAGCTTATTCAGGTTTCCCAGCCCAAATTCCTGTTGTTAAAGCATACAGTGGCTAGCTGCCAAACTTTAGTGTACTTCGGTTATGCTGATTTTGCACTAAAAATTATTTTAAATAATCTTAATTAACATGGCTGTGTGACTTGCATCCTTGCCAAACAGACCATGGGAACTTGCTCTCAAGGAGCTTGGCCATTGACAAACTTCAGTTTCAGCAGCTGTTTTGTCACACAACATGCAAACTGACTTTTGCAGAAAATGGCAATCTTTAGGTGTTCCTGCTCTAATGGGCTTGCTGGTGTTTTTTATTCTGCAGGTATTTCTTTGGTAGACCCATTTTCAGGATGCAACAAGAATACATTCTAGCTTGGACCTCCACAATGCTTTTGATTACATAAAAACATCTGCTTAAATTGACAGGAAACAGGATTTTACATTTGGCTTTTCTTCAGTAGTTATTCTCAAGAGAATCAAGTTGAGATCATGGTTAAGAAAAGCAGCTGTTGTGGAAAATCTTTATTACAATGAATAAGTTTTTTTTTTTTCCTAAGTTAAATAAATGTAATTTAAATAGTTACTGTTTAGTTTGTAGGGGGCAGTGTGCTGCAGCTGGCTTGCTGAAGAAGATGGATTTTTCAATTAGAATTGGTAGTTATTAAAGCTTATAAAGCGTTCAAAGCTATTTTTGTAGGTCTGTTAAATCTCAAGTGCTGTCTTTAGTGCTATTCAGTACTTGAAATCATATCAAGTAATAAAAGTAGTAATATGCACCATAAGTAGAATATGAGATTTTTATTTTATGTCCGGGTCTCTAACTCAGGTTTAAATAAAACAATAAAATGCCATATTCAGATCCAGGGCTTAGACCTTGCTCATACTTGCCAGTGTCAGGGGCCTCTGGGCACCAGAGCACTCCAGAGGGGGACACCAACACTCATGGACAGCTGGCTACCTGAGGTCTAGTTTGGGGTACCACAGGTACACTCATGAAAAGAAGGGCTTTGCTCCTCTTCTTCTCCCTCATTTGTAAAAATGTGGAGGTTTTGCTCTAAGGCAAATGGGTATCCAAACAACAGAATTAACAAAGCCTGCTTTCTTAGGGCTTTGTGTGTGTTGAGATTGGTATCCTACATTGGTTTCCTCTTCTAGTAAATACTGCAGCCTTGTCTTTGTGCAGGGTTGAGACGTCATTTTTCTCTACTAGCCCTTTTACCTATTTTCATGAAAATAGTGAGGAAGTAAAACCTTTGAGACCCATCATCCTCTCATAGCTCGGTAAAATTTGCTGATGGATGCAGAAGTGAATGGGAAGAGAGCTGACAACAACCAAAAGACAGTGAGGTTGTGTAAGCATTGTATTATTTTGTATTATTTTATATTTGCACTGCTAGCTTAAATTCAAAGTAATCCCTTCCCTGTCAGTGCTTAGAGGCAGACAATACGCTTTCTCATTCCTGCTTCATTTTTTCTTTCGTCTTTTTCCTCTTGCATCCCACATTGTCAGCTGATTGTGCTGTGCATTTCAAGAAACAGCTTAAACACCCATACTCATACAGCAGGGGAGGGAAGGCTGTGTTAGAATGCACCTTCAAGAGCAGGGCGGTACTTTTCTGTGAAAGGATTTGCATCTGATTGCTGCATTTATTTTATTCACAGGTGTTGTTATTTCAGTGTGGTTTTTTTCATTACTGAGACTGTTGTTGCAATGGATCTACTCACAGTTGTCAGTGCAAGGTGTGCTTGTTTTGGGGAACAACTGAGTGAAAGTCTTGGCTGTAAGTATGGGTGTGAGCTGGAGCTTGATTCTGCTGCCATCCCAGACACGTTCCAGGTTTGCAGATCGGTTGTGTTAAGGTACTTGGGCTTCATGTTGCTTCCTTCTTAAATCTGAGTTAATGGCATTTGGGCTGAGTATGTCCTGACGTATTAAATGTTCCTGGATTTCTAGGATGTGATCGACTGTTCTGACCACTGGCTTTGACCTATGCATTGCTCAGGTCACCCAGGAAACAGATTTCAACACCAGCAATCTGAGCACTTCTGTTTTGAGGGAGGATGTCCTTGAGTTGCTGTGGTGGGAGGACAATGACATCTCTCATTTGGACTCATTAATCTGAGATAATCTCTGTAATCTTGAGCACATCCTCTGTGTCACTTCTCTGCAGCTGAAGTGCAGGGCTGTCTCCAGGCTGTGTTGTGCTGCAGTGCAAGGCGTGGGGTGGCAGAGAGTGGGGTGGGCAGCTTTTGGGAGCAGTGTTTGTCTCAACAGCAGCGACAGGAGCAAGTCACTGCCTTTCTTCTGAGTCTGACACACCCAGCACTTGCATAACTGGCTAGGACTGGTGCTGTGTGCAGCTTGTGATGGAGCTCCTAGTAATTAGAGACGGCATCTGCGCAAATATTTAAGCATATGAAAGAGTTCACAGCCTGATTGTGAGAAGCTTTTTGCATTTTTTTTCCAGCAGAACTGACACAAGATGTGTCAATGTGTCACCTCTCAAACCAGGCTTTAGCAGGAACTCTTCCTAACAGTTTCTGAAGAGACTAGCCTCTTGTTTGTCTCTTTGTATTGCTGCCACTGGCAAAGCAGTGATTTGGGAGTGCTATTCAAGATACTTCTAAAGTTGTCATTGTGATGGTATTTAAAAATGCTGATCAGAAAGTAGGAGATAGGGAGAGGTGAGCAGGCTCCATTTTGAACATGCCTGGTTAGAAATGGATGTGCAGGTGGTTGTTTTGACTCTGATATAAACTGGAATGTCTTTAGCAATGTTGTGAGCAATTAGATTGTTTTATTTTTTTTTTAATATAAGATATGGTGAGAAATAGTTAATCTTTTGTACAGTTCATTGTCTTTCATCACTTCGTATGAAGTGTTAGAATCTCTTTTTTCCCAGTTAAAATCTGAACTCAGTAGCAGAAGTACTTTTTAAAGGCATAGCATTTTTGTGGGACAGCTCAGAGCTGTCCATTTGTTCAGAAGTGGAGCAGTTGTTCCATCTGCATGCTTGTAAATTGCCACATGAAGAAATTTCACTTTATCTGCTTCTTCACTCCTGTGAAAAACTAATTTGAGCCCATAGCTCTTTCTGTGCCCAGTGATGCACCATGTTGTGTCTGTGCTGCCACACATCTTAGATACAGGAGATACCATGGAGAAAAAGTGCTTGCTGTATGAAGTGACAGTCTCAGGTTATGTACAGATGATGCCATTGCTGCTAAGTCTTCCATTACCCAGCTGCTCTCTCAGTAGCTCTTTTGCTGTGAGAGGCACTCAGGTTGAGAGTGCAACTCCCATGCCTGTGGCTATGGAGGAGGTGCTGGGGAGATCCAGAGAGAATCACAGCCATATGCTGCTGGTAGGAAATGTCTTAAGGCCTTTGGATGATAAACTTAAGGTAGGTGGTTTGGGTTCCCTCTTTGGTGAGCAGGGAGAAAAGACCGAGTTTAAGGCCAGGCTGGGTGGGGCCCTGAGAGGCCTGATGGGCAACCCTGGCAACCCTGCCTGTGGCAGCAGGGTGGGACCAGGTGGGCTTTGAATTCCCTTCCAACACAAGCCATTCTGTGCTTTTAAAAGACACATTGAACTAGGCAGGAAAGCCTCAATGAGAACCAGGGAACTGTTGCAGATAAATATATTCTTTCCTTGTTCTTTTTAATGAGAGATGCAAGTAATGACTCAGAGGAATGGACTGCCCATCTCCTTTGAGATGTTCTGTATTAAAATTAATAACTGAGACATAGCTATGCTAGTAGGAGGCTGGGCGATGTGATGTGCTGCGGTGCTCGGGTCAGACTAAACATTTGCCTTGAATTTTCCATAACCACCAGGAGAAGAGCAGTTGGTCAGTCTTTAATTCAGAAATTTGGCAGCGATGTTATTTGCTAATGTTGAGCTGAGTCACCACTTAGTACCATTTGAGCAGAAAGACAAAAGCAAATCAGTCCAGCCAAGCACTTCACTTCTGCTCTGCCAGCATATGCTAGCAGCTTGCTTGTGCTTTAGCTGTTGGTGTGACTGCCCCAGACACTGCTTCTTCCAATAGGCTTCTTCCAAGGTTCTACTTCTTGTTTTATAGCCTCATGGTGATCCTGCCCCATGGTGCAGGGCGTAAGCCTCCATTTTGCCTCAGCTCAGGGCAAGAAGGCCTCATCAGCAAGCAACATTCTGGCAGGATGTGTATCTGGAGTCAGTTGTAGTTTTGCACAGCTTCCAACGTGAGGTGTGCTCCTAAAAATAGTTTCTTAGTTAACTAATGTACTGTTTGACGAATCTCTTGTCTTGAGCCACCTGGTCACTAAAGCAGCAGTGAAAAGACATCTTAGGTGGGCAAAGAAGAAAATAAAGCTTCAGCTTTACAGGGACAAACCAATCACCACATAACCATGCAGCCAGTTGGAGACATTTTTGCAACATGTATGCATAGCTGCAGAAGGGTTCAGTAATCCCAGCTCCTAAGTTTAGCCTGCTTGGCATTGCACACCTCGTCTTGAAACATAGCATAAAGGTTTGCTTGCTTTTGCACTCTTTCCTGAAGCTGTGAGCTGTGCTAGGCTGGTGCTGTTGCTGGTTCAGCCCACTGGGATGCTTCATGCAGCTGTGAGCGCCTGTCGGGCCATTTCTGGCAGACTTTGACATTAACAGATCAGTGATCACATTATCTGCAAACCCTACAAGCAGGGTAATGCTAGTGGTCAAGTAATCACTGTATGAAGGCTAAGCTGTTGCCAGCCCAACTGAGAAGAAGCTTCAGTGCAGCGCGTTCTTCAGCTCTGTGGCATGGTCAGGAATGATTTGAAGAAGTCATTACACAAAGCATTCTGTTATTATATCCTTATAATTGTAGCCACTGAATTGTTGTATAATATGCACAGTGCTTGCTTGCAACACCATAGTAGCCTATAGATGTTATGGATGGTGCTTGTGATGTAGCACTGTGGATGGGGAAGCGTGTTGTGGGAATGTTCTGCTTTAACATGATAAAAGTTATAACAGTATTTATTTGAAGAAGTAATTACACAGAATATTCTGTTAATGCTTGCTTGCAACACCACGATAGTCTTTAGATGTAGTGGATGATAACTGTGGTGTAGTATTGTAGATTGTGAGGCTCATGTTGGAAGGCCGGTCTGCTTTAACAAGGCAAGAGAAACAGCAATGGAATGCCTAAAATATGACAGCATAAAGATGTTCTGCTTTGTCTTCCTTACCTGTTTGTGCAGAGGTTTCCCCATTGTCCTTGCATTCCACCAGCAATGTTTGGGACAAAAGGAGTGTTGGGAGGAAGTAGGCAACCACAAGGACTAACAGTGGAGCACTAGATGACATAAAAGATTGCCAAATAAGCCTATGTCTGTTAGGAAGTCATTGGGGGTGGCAGAATAATTAATTTAATATGAATGTAATGAGTATGTAATACACGTGAAAATGTAACCTATTCACAAACGATCAACTGGTGGAGCATTCTTGTAGTGTTACCTTGAAGCTACCCCAGTGCTGCCAATAAAGAACACTTTGCTTGACAGTAACAAAACGTTGCTGTTAAGTTTCTACACATTGATTTTGAATCAATATAGTTAAGCTTGCTAGTGTTCTGATGGGTGCCCCCGCCGTCATCTTCTTCAGGTATTAGAAGGAGTGTCTCTGAACCAAAGTGTTAAGGAAGCTTTGCTGAGTCTTTGTCCCAAGGAAATAGGCCTTGCTTGGAATTGATATAGGTTGTGTATCGAATAAATTAATACATAGAAACTTAACAGCAATGTTTTGTCACTATTAAGTCAGGTGTTCTTTATTAGCAGTGCAGGGAAGCACTGGGGATATTTCCACCATAAGCGCTTAAAGATTACATGATTCAGAGTCCATTATATTTCCACAGACAGTACATATTCATCAATTTCAGGTGAGACAATTAACATATACATGCCTACCTCAGGTAGTGAATTATGAGGTCTCCGGTCTTCTAGTCAGTGGTCTCTTCTACCTTCTGGCATCCTTTCAGCATCGTGACAAACCAACTGACAGTCTTTTACTTCATCCAGTGATCTTCCTCACTTGTCCTCTAGATGAACTTTCTTCATAGACAGATGTTCAGTAGGAGAACGCCTAATTATAATTAATTGATAAGTACCAAAATTGTAACATTTGCTTACTCAGCACTTGGCGTCTGCTTATCCTTGGATAGAGATAAGTTTGGCAACCTATCTTTTAATATATATTGGGGTATTAATTTGTCTTTTAATGATATATACTGGGGTGTAGAAGATAAGGAGGATAGAGGGGAGTATCTTGATGTCTGCCTGTTGCGTCCCAACCTAATCCCAGAGTGAGACAATTTGGCCTTGTGTGGAGACCCTGGCTTTCATTATTGTGTGTCTTTTGCTGATGGTCTCTTATCAAAACAGAATAACCTTATAACATGCTTTCTAGTTTATAATACTACATCTGTAGTATTCTCAGCATCTAAAAGCCATCACAGTTTTGCAAGCAAGATTTAATCACGCAATACAGCAGTGCAACAACTGTATTTCTAAAATACACTGCAAAAATATATAGCATTTCTACTTTTTCAAATCAGTTGTTTCTAAAAACAATTTACAAAATACTTTGTGCTCTACTTCTTCAATTCAGCTGGTAGTCACTGAATATGTAACACACTTCTGGGAAACTTCTGCATATGTAACACA
>NW_024962268.1:5073108-5074443 GCF_019238085.1 Lagopus leucura | reverse complement strand
GTTTTTTTTTTTTTTTTTTTTTTTTTTTTTTTTTTTTTTTTTTTAATGTGATCCTCTTGGCTTTGATTTTTACAGTTTATGCTGAAGTCTCCCAAAAGGAAGAGAGTGTTGTTGTGACAAGTTTGGTACTTCCCTGTGGCTTGTATATTCAAAAAATACCGTGGGCTATTTTAGGCAGTGAGCCTGAAACTCCTCATGGATACACACTTTGTTTTAATGGCTACAGAACATATTTTCTACGACCTTTAAGATTTTTTTGGAAACATCTCTGGAACATACCTTCTAAAAATGTCACTGTGTTTACAAATGCAAAAGATAGTACACGTCCACTTCACTTCTTAGTCATGTGTGTAAATAGCCATGTGTTGGCTCAGCATTACCACCCTCTCTAATTTTGCCATTTCTCAGGTTGGATCAGCTTGGATCTTGCCATGACCAAGGCTTGTGTGCAGAGCAGATGTTCAGAGTGCATTGGTGAAGCGTTTGCTGCAGGGAGTGAGCAGCTGGTGCATGGCTTGGTAGACCTGCTGCCTTTGCTCCCACCACCAAAATGCCTGCTCAGAGAGCCAGAGTGTGTGGGTCACTGGGAATGGTGTGGAGTGCTTCCCTCTGCCTGCCCTCCTGTGTGTGTGCTAGCTCCTCAGATGAAAGGATAAATTGTTTCTGCCTTTGCACAGACATCCTGTCAGGCAGCTGACAAGGACTGATAAGGCATTTGTTTCTGCCCTCTTTTGTTTTTTAACCATCTAGCTCCTTTGTTTGATTAGCAGCTGCCAGCAGGGGTGCAAGGAGAGGGGCTCAGCAGTGGCTGCGGAGCCAACCTGGCCTGCAGAAGAAATGTCTGTGGAACTGTGCATGAGTATTTTTAACTGAAGAATTTCCCACACTGTTGTCTGCAGCTGCTGCTGCCCGGGTGGCCACATGTCCTTGTGGTAATTGCCTGACTTATGGCAGTCTTTGGACCAGTGAGATTTGAAGCCAGACACCACTGCACGTGTGACAGGCTCCTGCCACAGCAGCAGACTTCCCAGGGCTGCTGCCTTGGGCTCCTTGGAGCTAGGAGCTGGACAAGTCACAGCGCTGTGAGGGAGCAGTGTAGGTATGGACCAGGATTCCTGAGACTTGCCTGCTTACAGAGCTTGTGGATCTTTAGTTATTTAGCTTGTTTCTCATCAGAGAACTGCAAAGTGCCTTTGTCCAGCAAAGCCTGTTTAGGAGCTTTTGTTTAATGAAAAGCTAGATTTGTAAAAGTTCTATGTCATTGCTTATTTGGTTTTTTTCACTGCCCATGTCTTTTTTTTTTTCCTTTTTTTTTTTCCTTTTTTTTTTTTTTTT